>NC_091619.1:7493295-7796325 GCF_027580195.1 Bos mutus | reverse complement strand
TGTTGGTTATTCAGCAGCGTGTTGTTCAGCCTCCATATGTTGGAATTTTTAATAGGTTTTCTCCTGTAATTGAGATCTAATCTTACTGCATTGTGGTCAGAAAAGATGCTTGGGATGATTTCAATTTTTTTGAATTTACCAAGGCTAGATTTATGGCCCAGGATGTGATCTATCCTGGAGAAGGTTCTGTGTGCACTTGAGAAAAAGGTGAAATTCATTGTTTTGGGGTGAAATGTCCTATAGATATCAATTAGGTCTAACAGGTCTATTGTATCTTTTAAAGTTTGTGTTTCCTTGTTAATTTTATGTTTAGTTGATCTATTCATAGGTGTGAATGGGGTATTAAAGTCTCCCACTATTATTGTGTTATTGTTAAATTTCCCTTTCATACTTGTTAGCATTTGTCTTACATATTGCAGTGCTCCTATGTTGGGTGCATATATATGTATAATTGTTATATCTTCTTCTTGGATTGATCCTTTGAACATTATGTAGTGTCCTTCTTTGTCTCTTTTCACAGCCTTTGTTTTAAAGTCTATTTTACCTGATATGTGTATTGCTATTCCTGCTTTCTTTTGGTCTACGTTTGCATGAAATATCTTTTTCGAGCCTTCACTTTCAGTCTGTATGTGTCTCCTGTTTTGAAGTGGGTCTCTTGTAGACAACATATATAGGGGTCTTGTTTTTGTATCCATTCAGCCAGTCTTTGTCTTTTGGTTGGGGCATTCAACCCATTTACGTTTAAGGTAATTATTGATAAGTATGATCCTGTTGCTATTCACTTTATTGTTTTGGGTTCGAGTTTGTACACCCTTTGTGTGTTTCCTGTCTAGAGAATATCCTTTAGTGTTTGTTAGAGAGCTGGTTTGGCGGTGCTGAATTCTCTCAGCTTTTGCTTGTCAGTAAAGCTTTTGATTTCTCCTTCATATTTGAGTGAGATCCTTGCTGGGTACAGTAATCTGGGCTGTAGGTTATTTTCTTTCATCACTTTAAGTATGTCTTGCAATTCCTTCCTGGCCTGAAGAGCTTCTATTGAAAGATCAGCTGTTATCCTTATGGGAATCCCCTTGTGTGTTATTTGTTGTTTTTCCTTTGCTGCTTTTAATATTTGTTCTTTGTGTTTGATCTTTGCTAATATGATTAATATGTGTCTTGGGGTGTTTCATCTTGGGTTTATCCTGTTTGGGACTCTCTGGGTTACTTGGACTTGGGTGATTATTTCCTTCCCCATTTTAGGGAAGTTTTCAACTATTATCTCCTCAAGTATTTTCTAATGGTCTTTCTTTTTGTCTTCTTCTTCTGGGACTCCTATGATTTGAATGTTGGGGCGTTTAATATTGTCCTGGAAGTCTCTGAGATTGTCTTCATTTCTTTTAATTCGTTTTTGTTCTCTGATTCATTTATTTATACCATTCTATCTTCTACTTCACTAATCCTATCTTCTGCCTCCGTTATTCTACTACTTGTTGCCTCCAGAGTGTTTTTGATCTCATTTATTGCATTATTCATTATATATTAACTCTTTTTTACTTCTTCTAGGTCCTTGTTAAACCTTTCTTGCATCTTCTCAATCCTTGTCTCCAGGCTATTTATCTGTGATTCCATTTTGATTTCAAGATTTTGAATCATTTTCACTATCATTATTCGGAATTCTTTTTCTGGTAGATTCCCTATCTCTTCCTCTTTTGTTTGGTTTGGTGGGCATTTATCCTGTTCCTTTACCTGCTGGGTATCCCTCTATCTCTTCATCTTGTTTATATTGCTGAGTTTGGGGTGACCTTTCTGTATTCTGGCAGTTTGTGGAGTTCTCTTTATTGTGCAGTTTCCTTGCTGTGGTTGTATGGGTGGCTTGTCAAGGTTTCTTGGTTCAGGAAGCTTGTGTCAATGTTCTGGTAGGTGGAGCTGGATTTCTTCTCTCTGGAGTGCAATGAAGTGTCTAGTAATGAGTTATGAGATGTCAATGGTTTTGGAGTAACTTTGGGCAACCTGTATATTGAAGCTCAGGGCTGTGTTCCTGTGTTGCTGGAGAATTTTCATGGTATGTCTTGCTCTGGAACTTCTTGGCCCTTGGGTCGTGCTTGGGTTTCAGTGTAGGTATGGAGGTATTTGATGAGCTCCTGTCGATTAATGTTCCCTGGAGTCAGGAGTTCTCTGGTGTTCTCAGGATTTGGACTTAAGCCTCTTGCTTCTGGTTTTCAGTCTTATTTTTACAGTAGTCTCAAGACTTCTCCTTCTATACAGCACCATTGATAAAACATCTTTAGAAGACAATGGGCTGCTTTTCTGGGTGCCTGATGTCCTCTGCCGGCATTCAGAAGTTGTTTTGTGGAATTTGCTCAGTGTTTAAATGTTCTTTTGATGAATTTGTGGGGAGAAAATGGTCTCCCCATCCTATTCCTCCGCCATCTTAGGACCGCCTCCTGCACCTCTTTTAAATTGCATCTCTTACTTCAAATTATCTTACCAACAAACTACCAGTCACCTAAGCCAAAATATGGGTATCACTCCATCCCCTCATCTTCCGCATGTGGATGAAATTCTATAAGGCTTAGGACAGCATTGCTACACCTAACATCCCTGGAATGAGGATATTAGCAGATGGTGGACCTGAAGTATCAACCATGGTGTCAACTCTTGTTTGGTGAGTGGCAGTCTGGGCATATGACTTGGAGTCTGATCTAGGCTGTGCCCTTTACCAAGTGAGCCACCACTCTTAAGTCTTAGTTCTTTTCTCCGGGGCCTGAGAGCATGTGCGTGATGCAGGCTGGGCGACAAGAGGACGGGCGTGCTGCCTCTCTAATTATTTAGAAGTCTGACTCTTCTAGGGTTTCTCCAGAATAAAGTCTCTTCATTTCCAGCATGGTGCCCAATGTTTGACCCAAGCAACTGCTTAATACATGTTTATTAAATGGCAAGCATCAATATCTGTAGAGTGTTCTACAATTTACAGCAAACTTTCACATGCAAAGTCTTATGATTTTGTAAGCTTCCTTATGAGAAAAAAAGAGATATCCTACAGCTGCATCTACCTGCAATAATGTAGCCTCTTTCAAACTTTCAGAACCAGACCAGGTGACTACTGATGCCATCTGCTTCATACATCCCCATATCCTGCTTGCCTTTTTATTTCTCAGTGTGGTAGTGGTATAGGAAGAACTGGGCTCGGAAGAGAATGCTCAGTGGACATATAATTGTCAATCAGTAATACTAATAATGGCTAACATAGCTGCTCTGTCTCAGGCCACATTATAAATGCTTTACACACATTAACTCATCTATTCTCACATCATACATACAAAGTTTATTTTCATCTATTCATTTGTCACTCCCACTGTATAATCATAAGGGATTGAATTTAGATCATACATGAATGGCCTAGTGGTTTTCCCTACTTTCTTCAACTTAGGTCTGAATTTTGCAGTAAGGACTTCATGATCTGAAGTCCTTACTGCAGTGGAAGTGACAAATAGATTCAAGGGATTAGATTTGAGAAACAGAGTGTCTGAAGAACTAAGGATGGAGGTTCATAACATTGTACAGAAGGCAGGGATCAAAATCATCCCCAAGGAAAAAAACCTGCAAAAAGGACAAAAGGTTGCCTAAGGAGGCCTTACAAATAGCTGAGGAAAGAAAGAGAAGCTAAAGGAAAAGGAAAAAAGGAAAGATATACCCATCTGAATGCAGAGATCCAAAGAATAGCAAGGAGAGATAAGAAAGCTCTCCTCAGCAATCAATGCAAATAAATAGAGGAAAACAATAGAATGGGAAAGACTACAGATCTCTTCAAGAAAATTAGAGATACCAAGGGAACTTTTCATGCGAAGATGGGCTCAATAAAGGACAGAAATGGTAGGGATCTAACAGAAGCAGAAGATATTAAGAAGAAGTGGCAAGAATACACAGAACTGTACCAAAAAGATCTTCATGACCCAGATAATCACGATGGTGTGATCACTCACCTAGAGCCAGACATCCTGGAATGTGAAATCAAGTGGGTCTTAAGAAGCAACACTATGAACAAAGCTAGTGGGGGTAATAGAATTCCATTAAGCTATTTCAAATCCTGAAAGATAACGCTGTGAAAATGTTGCACACAGTATGCCAGCAAATTTGGTAAAGTCAGCAGTGACCACAGGACTGGAAAAGGTCAGTTTTCATTCCAATCCCAAAGAAAGGCAATGTCAAAGAATGCTCAGACTACCACGCAATTGCACTCATCTCACACGCTAGTAAAGTGATGCTTAAAATTGTCCAAGCCAAGTTTCTAACTAACAGATGCTCAAGCTGGTTTTAGAAAAGGCAGAGGAACAAGAGATCAAATTGCCAACATCCACTGGATCATCAAAAAAGCAGGAGAATTCCAGAAAAACATCTATTTCTGCTTTATCGACTTTGTCAATGCCTTTGACTATGTGGATCACAATAAACTGTGGACAATTCTGAAAGACTTGGGAATACCAGACCACCTGACCTGCCTCCTGAGAAACCTGTATGCAGGTCAGGAAGCAACAGTTAGAACTGGACATGGAACAACAGACTGGTTCCAAATAGGAAAAGGAGTGTGTAAAACCTGCATATTGTCACCCTGCTTATTTAACTTGTTTGCTGGCATAGTGAGTGCTGTACTTAAACATGTAAAATGCCAAAATGCCAGGCTGGATGAATCACAAGCTGGAATCAAGATTGCTTGGAGAAATATCAGTAACCTCAGATGTGCAGATGACACCACCCTTATGGCAGAAAGCAAAGAGGAACTAAAGAGCATCTTAATGAAAGTGAAAGGAGAGTGAAAAAGCTGGCTTAAAACTCAACATTCAAAAAACTAAGATCATGGCATCTGGTCCCATCACTTCATGGCAAATAGATGGGGGAATAATGGAAATAGTGACAGACTTTATTTCTTAGCCTCCAAAATCACTACAGATGGTGACTATAGCCATGAATTTAAAAGATGTTGCTCAGTGATGTTTGCTCAGAAAAAAAAGCCGTGAAAAACTTAGACAGCGTATTAAAAGGCAGAGACATCACTTTGATGACAAAGGTCCATATTGTCAAAGCTATGGTTTTTCTGGTAGTCATGTACAGATGTGAGAGTATGACCAAAAGATACTTGCACCGAAGAATTGATGCTTTTGAACTGTCATGCTGGAGAAGACTCTTGAGAGTCCTAAGGAGATCAAACCAGTCAATCCTAAAGGAAATCAACTCTGAATATACATTGAAAGGACTGATGATGAAGCTGAAGCTCCAATACTTTGGCCACCTGATGCGAAGAACTAACTCATTGGAAAAGACCCTGCTTCTAGGGAACACTGAAGGCTGGAGAAGGGGATGACAGAGTATGAGATGGTTGGATGGCATCATTGACTCAATGGACATGAGTTTGAGCAAACTCTGGTAGATGGTGAAGGACAGGGAAGCCTGGTATGCTGCAGTCTGAGCAGTCACAAAGAATCGAACACAACTGAGGGACTGAATAACAACATCTATTCATTTTGATGGAGCAGGAAACTAAGACTGAGGAAGGCTAAGAAACTTGCCCAAGGACACAGGTTATAAATGGTAGAAGAGGAATCACACCAGTCTTTCTGGTTGGATCCCACTTCTTCACATGCCTATTGCAATATTTTTTTTTAATTCCAAATAATGACATGTAATGAATTTCAAACTAGTTCAGGCTTGTGTCTTGAATTTTAAAAGGTAGAAAGTCTTAGAATGTATTTCTCAAAATAAAGGAATTTTCTTTCTTTTTTTTTTTTTCTTTTTTTTGTGAAACACTTGTTTGAGATATGTGCAAGCATAAAACAGTTTCACTGGTAAAGTTGTACGTTTTGGGTACTTCACAGAGGCACCCAGCTCTGGGGTCACAGGGAATACATGCAGCCATCTTCACATAGATCAAGTCATGTGCCCCAGTGTCTATGTCTGCAAGAGATAGCACTTGTTTCTAGTTTGCCCACCCAGAGGGAGCACCTTTGAACAATTTTCACAAAGATGCCATAAAAAGTAGCAGTGCCTCTATACAAACATATGTGTGTGCTGAATCAGGGTGTGAAATATATTCCTTACTATGGGCTGTAATCAAAAGAAAATTTTTAAAAAAATTTTCCTACACCATGCCATCAACAAGAAGTTATGTGTTTTAAAACAGTAAAGGATAAATGATATGTTGACCTCATATCATTTATGATAAAGACAGGGCTTATTAAAGCTCAGTGGAGGCTGATGATGGAGCAGAAAGCTTCGGTGGCATTTGTAGCATTTAGAAGTTGCTTCTTCAGTAGTTGCTCTGACCACAGGTTCATAAAACTCTTATTCAAGTGCTTTCAGGACATGCATAACTTTTTACCATTTGGAATTTAGCCTGATTACTTTTTAGGAATGTCCTATTTAAAAATAAAAGCTGTCAAATTTCTGTAATTGTAATAATAATACAGAGGAGGAGGAGACAGAGGAAGAAGAGGAGAAGGGAAAGAAAAAAATATGAATAGTAGCAGCTAATAGATGTTGAGCACTTAACCACTTTGCATTTTATTTTCGCAGTAACAACATGAACAGGTCTTGCATTATCCTTACTCTGCACGAAGCTACCTAGGAATGGGGAGTTAGAGTCTGCACAAGATCACAGAGCTATTAAGAGCTGGACCTGGGAATTGAACCCAGTTGCTCTGGTTTCAGGGTCCAGACATCAGCTCCTCTCCTATTCTCTCTCTCAAAACTAGATAGAAAGTAATTTTGGTCCCATAACAATTACAACAAACTAGTAGGTACTATTCCAACTTTCTGGATTAGATTACCATGAAATATTTGTCACTGCATGGTAAATTATTCTATATAATCTCATCAGTAACTACAGACCACAAAGTGGTTATTTTACTCTCATACTATGAAAAATACTATGAAGAAAACAGGATGTTATGGTTAAATAATTACTTCAGACTGCTCAGCAAGCACAAAGTTAGGCATTGCCCTTGGGGTGTGACATCATAATGTTTGCCACCTCCACTAAATACAAGGTTGTACTTTCAATGGAGCCAGTCTTTAAGAAGCCAAGGAAAAAGAGTGCTGAGACCTCATGATCTCATTTCAACACATATACCAGCAAGTGATAAAAACCTGAGAAGTGAAATAGAGAACGATCAGTTGATAAAGAAATAAAATTGTCTCTAAATACTATGTCTTTCAAAGTTTTCCTGGATACATTCCTGTGTCTGTAAAGACAGCTTTCCCTTCTTTAAAGACAAGGTCAGTCAAGGGCAGCCAGTCATTCATCTCAGAGGTGGCAGAAGTCTATAACTTAAGAACACCCCACTTGAAGACGACAGTCATCTGAAGGCCCCTTTTATGATAACTTCTTCTTTCAAACTGATAATAGCACAGAACTCGGTAAGGGCCACTCCGGGCCATGAATCAGATCATACTTCACAAAAGTCATTTCCTATTGATGTTGATGTGCCTGTTCCTCATTTATATTGATCAGTGGACATTTGTTTGCCAAGATAAAGCTAAAAGAGATTTCCTGGATGCCCTGTGACATTTTCAAAGAGGGAAATTCATTCTTTTCAGCATTTTGAGTATGACTGGGTTTCAGAAAGAGAGTTACAAACCTTCTACTTCAGAGATATCTGGACTAGAATGGGGAAGATAACATCTCTGGGTCATTTCCTGTTTCCCATGGGCCATCTTTACAAAATTGGAGTATGTATCATTTTAAAAATGACACTGGGACCATCTATTCATTCAATTCAGTTGGGTTCTGGGATTCTAATGCTTGTGATCAATTTTTGGCATCTGTCACAGAGAGTGAGAATAGCTGGGTTTCAGAAAAACCTTAAAGCTTTATAAAACAATGGTTCGTGATACATGCTGAATTAAAAGTCTTAATGTGTATTGTGTGTATATTGTGTATATGTGCACATGTGGGTAGTACCCCTCGAAGCCAAGTAGAAAAACTCAATGTTTATTTGGACAAAATATTTACTTACATTCAGTTCATTAAAAAATGTGCTCAAATCTGTTGCACTCAGAACATTGATATCTATACAACTGTTATATTACAATAAAGTTATTTGCATAAGTAGTTTATCAAAATCAAATATCTGCTTTAATTAAAAAGAGGCTATTTTCACAAAGAAGATATAAGTCAGGATTAATGCATTTAGAAATGGAGGCTCAAACCAAATGCCCATTAAGCAACAGTTACTGTATTTCATCTTGACAATAAAATGTATAAGGGCATTGAGAAATTGACCTTTTGTGGTAATATTCTATGACAACACTTTTTTCCAATTGATCTTGGTGATACTTTGGGTCACATACAAATCTTTTATTACCACCTGAAGAGCCCAGCAATCAAACTCAATCACTAAATTGAGAAGAACAAGATGCTCTTTTGAAGGTCATTGCTAATCTTCTGGGTACAAAAATCTGTGACCTTTCCTCAATTTTTATGATATTTACATTTCCTTTACTACTGAAACTGAAGATGGCCCTTTTATCAGAGGCCCTTTTGCCTTTTCATGTTTCATGAAAATGTACTCTCCATGTTTTCTTCTTGATATTCTGAGACTTCCTTTCATTATTTTCTTTGTCCTTTCCCTAATGAAATTGAAATTTTCTAAGATTTAGTCTATAGTTTCCTCCTTTCTTTTTGTAAAATCTCATGTCATGATTTTGTTTTTGCTCTTGAGTAAATGCTGTTTGTACCACTTGTGTTATGATTTCTTCCTAGGTCTAGCTATATCTTACTTTATGCAATGTAGGGATAGTTAAAATATTAAGTTCAAATTGATCTATAAAACAATGTAACAGCAAAATTTTAGAATATTAGAGCAAGAATATTGGTTCATTATTCAAAATATATGTGTGTGTATATATATATATATATATTTTAAAAACAGATAAAAAACTGAAGGCGAAGCAAATCTACAAGAACAGTCTTAGCAATGAAGGAGTGATTGGACAGGTATTACTGCTACTCTTGTGGGAAAAAATATCAAACCTGCACCACCAGTCTTGGCTGCTTCTCTGAAAGCTAATTCTGATTTCCAGACATTTTCTTGATATCCTGCTAGAATGTCAAAATCAACTTATCCTTTACCACAAGGTAGATTTTTACTAATCATCACCGGATTTGCTACTGTCCTTGATTTCTCTTTTGTGTTAGTTGTTCTTGTTCAGTCACTAAGTCATGTCCACTCCTTGCAACCCCATGAACTGTAGCATGCCAGGCTTCACTTTCTTTCACTATCTCCTAAAGTTTGCTCAAACTCATGTCCACTGAGTAGGTGATGCCATCCAACCTTCTCATTCTCTGTTGCCCCCTTCTCCTCCTACCCTCAATCTTTCATAGCATCAGGGTCTTTTCCAATGATTTGGCTCTTCGCATCAGATGACCAAATTATTGGAGCTTCACCTTCAGCATTAGTCCTTCCATTGTATATTCAGGACCAGTTTTCTTTAGAATTGACTGCTGTGATCTCCTTGATGTCCAAGGGACTCTCAAGTGTCTTCTCTAGCACCACAGTTCAAAATCATCAATTCAGTGCTCAGTCTTCTTTATGGTCCAACTCTCACATCTGTACATGACTACTGGAAGAACCATAGCTTTAACTATAAGGACCTTTGTTGCAAAGTGACGTCTCTACTTTTTAATATGCTGTCTATGTTTGTCATAGCTCTTCTTCTAAGGAGCAAGCATCTTTTAATTGCATGGCTTCAGTCGCCTTCTGCAGTGTTAGTTGTACCACAACTGTAAAAGGAAAAATATATATCTGTTCTTGCTTTGGAGAGGCTTCTCATATTTTAGATTAGATAAAATTCTTTGGTTAATGATGGGGCTATTTGTCCAGCTCTCCTTCCCTACTAAGACTATTATTCTGGTTTTGCATTTGTCATTAGGTCATTATTCCTATTCTTATATTAATATAATTATTAAATAACCGACATAGGACTTTATCCAGATAGCCTAAGATCCAGTCTTTTCTATGCTTTTTAGTTCCACTGGATGCCATGATTTAGCTGTTTCAACATTTTCTAATGCTATTTTAACTAAGCAAACTGGTAGGATCCTAGGCATAACACTATGTTTATTCCTCTGGGACATCCTTCTATTTATCACATACTGTGAACACTATTATTCATCAACTCTATATGCAGATACAATATATTTTAGCTTCATCTAGTTAGAATTTATTCATATTTGCATATTCTTTCATTGCTCAGAATTTATTCCCCACCCACTTTTGGGCAGGTATCATGCTAGGCCTTGGGATGCAAACATAGAGAAGACAATAGCTTTACTCTTAAGGAGTTTCAGTATCATGGTGTAGAGAGAAAATTAAATTAATAAATATAATTCTCTGTATTGAGGTACACATCAAAGTATACCTCGGGTGATATGTGAGACCAGAGAAGTAGAGATGTGTCATCTAAATAAGTAGGGAATCAGTAAGATTAGAAACACTTCCTAGATGAGGAAGTATTTAGCATGTGCAAAGCTCCTGATGCTTGAAACTCATAATCACAAAGTTCTTAATGACTAGAAAGAAGTCATTTATCAAAATTTTATAGGGGATTATATATTATACACACACATATATAAGTAAATCATATAGATAAAGGCTTGAACTAAACTTTGAAGGAACTCTGCTTGGTTGTTGTGCTAATGCATTTGAACAGTGTTCTGAAAACTATGGAAGCAAGGGAATGTTATGAATAGACAAACATTCTAGAAAGATCATCTTGGTAGAAAGGTGGAGAATGGTCCTAAGCAAGCAAAATTGGAAATGAAGAACGTCATTAGAGTACAATAACAATCCAGGAAAAGTATATTGAGAGTCTGATCTTCAGGTCCTGATATTATAAAAGCAGAAATAATGATAGCATTGAGAGACATTTACCTAGTAGAATTATAGGTGCTGGTGAGTAATTACATTTGGGGGATGAATGATTGAGAGGGAGAGAGAAGTCTGTGATGAATACCAGGTTTTTTTATTTCCATATTAGATGTGTGGTGATATTTTCACTAATGAAAAACAGAAGAGGAGAAAAAGGTGTTTGGGAAAACACAAGAAATTAAGTTTTGTACTTGTGCAAATTGAGATGTCTGTGGAACATTTAAATGGAAGTGTCTGGTGGCTCATAGAGTTTTGAAGCTTAACAAGGAGATCTAGGTTATAGATGTACATTTGTAAGTCATAATACAGATGGTAGCTCAAGCAATGAGAGTAGATGAAGTCATCCACGGTAGGTATGTGGCACAGGATCCTGAATTGAACCTCAGATACTGATAGTTTTAAGGGTTATTTGGAGGAAGCATAGGTCATGACAAAAAGGAAGGAAGGAAGGGAAGGAGTAAAGGATGAAGGAAGGAAGGAAGTGAAGAAGAAGGTGAGGAAGAAAGAGAGAGAGAAAAAAGGATTTTTACTAGAGTAGAATGACAGTGAAGAATCGTGAAATTTAGTTAAATTCAGTCACTTCAGTTGTGTCCAACTCATTGTGATCCCATGGACTGCAGCACACCAGACCTCCCTGTCCTTCAGGAACTCCCAGGAGCTGGCTCAAACTCATCAGGAGCTTGCTCAAACTCATGTCCATCAATTCGGTGATGCCATCCAACTATCTCATCCTCTGTCATCCCTTTCTGCTCCCACTTTCAATCTTTCCCAGCATCAGGGTCTTTTCCTATCAGTTAGTTCTTCACATCAAAGAGCCAAAGATTTGGAGCTTCAGCTTCAGCATCAGTCCTTCAAATGAATGTTCAGGACAGCTTTCCTTTAGGATCGAGTGGTTTGATCTCCTTGCAGTCTACGGGACTCTGAAGAGTCTTCTCCAACACCGCGGTTCAAAAGCATAAATTCTTTGGTGTTCAGCTTTCTTTATGGTCCAACTCTCACACCCATACATGACTACTGGACAAATCATAGCATGGGCTAAATGGACCTTTGTTGGCAAAGTAATGTTTCTGCTTTTTAATATGCTGTCTAGTTTAGTCATAGCTTTTCTTCCAAGGAGCAAACATCTTCTAATTTCAGATGGTAACTGCAGATGGCTGCAGTTACCATCTGCAGTGAATTTGGAGCCCAAGAAAGAAAAGTCTATCACTGTTTCCATTGTTTCCCCATCTATTTGCCATGAAGTAATGGGACTGGATGCCATGATAGTTTTTTTGAATATTGAGTTTTAAGCCAGCTTTTTCACTTTCCTCTTTCACTTTCAATAAGAGGCTCTTCAGTTCCTCTCTTCTTTCTCCTATAAAGGTGGTGTCATCTGCATATCTGAAGTTATTAATATTTCTCCAGAAAACCTTGATTCCAGGTTGTGCTTAATCCAGCCCAGAATTTCGCATGATGTGAAGTGAAGTGAAAATTGCTCAGTCATGTCCGACTCTTTGCCACAGGCCAGAATACTGGAGTGGGTAGCCTTTCTCTTCTCCAGGGGATCTTCCCAACACAGGGATCTAACTCAAGTCTCCCACATTGCAGGTAGATTCTTTACCAACTGAGTAAATCATGTACAATCATGTACATTGCATGTAATTTAAATAAGCAGGGTGACAATATACAGCCTTGACATACTCCTTTCCTAATTTGGAACCAGTCCATGGTCCTATGTCTGGTACTAACTGTTGCTTCTTGACAACAGCTGGAAAAACAAACTGGTTACAAATTAGGGAAGGAGTACATCAAGGCTGTATACAGAAATCTGCACACAGGTTTCTGCATACAGATTTATCAGGAGGCAAGTAAGGTGGTCTGGTATTACCATCTCTTCAAGAATTTCCCACACACATTCAAAGATTTTGGAATAGTCAGTAAAGCAGAAGTAGATATTTTTCTGGAACTCTGGATCCAACGGATGTTGGCAATTTGATCTCTAGCTCCTCTGCCTTTTCTAAACTCAGCTTCAACATCAGGAAGTTTTTTGTTCACATACTGTTGAAGTCTCCCTCACTTGGAGAATTTTGAGCATTACCTTGCTAGCATGTGAAATGAGTGAGATTATGTGGTAGTTTGAACATTCTTTGGCATTGCCCTTCTTTGGGATTGGAATGAAAACTGACCTTTTCCAGTCCTGTGCCAATGCTGAATTTTCCAGATTTGTTGGCATTTTCAGTGCAGCACTTTAATGGCATCATCTTTTAGGATTGAAATAGCTCAGCTGGAATTCCATCATCTTCACTAGCTCTGTTCATAGTGATGCTTCCTAAGGCCCACTTAAGTGACTTTGCACTCTAACATGTCTGACTCTAGGTGAGTGATCATACCATCATGGTTATCTGGGCCATTGAGAACTTTTTTGTATAGTTCTTCTCTGTATTCTTGCCACTGCTTCTTAATACCTTCTGATTCTCTTAGGTCCATACCATTTCTGTCCTTTATTGTGCCCATATTTGCATGAAATGTTCCCTTGGTATCTCTAGTTTTCTTGAAGAGCTTTCTAGTCTTCCCCATTCTATTGTTTTCCTCTATTTCTTTGCATTGATCACCAAGGAAGGATTTCTTATCTCTCCTTACTATTCTTTGGAACTGCACATTCAGATGCGTATATCTTTCCTTTTTCTTCTGCCTTTAGTTTCTTTTCTTTCCTCAGCTATATGTAAGGCCTCCACAGACAAACATTTTACCTTTTTGAATTTCTTTTTCTTGGGAATGGTCTTGATCTCTGCCTCCTGTACAATGTCATGAACCTCCATCCGTTGTTCTTCAGGCACTCTGTGTATCAGATATAATCCTTTGGATTGGTTTGTCTCTTTCACTGCATAATCATAAGGGATTTGATTTAGGTCATACTTGAGTATTCTAGTGCTTTCCCCTACTTTCTTCAGTTTAATTCTGAATTTTGAAAGAAGGAGTTCATGATCTGAGCCACAGTTAGCGCTCAGCTTTGTTTTTGCTGACTGTATAGAGCTTCTTCATCTTCATCTTCAAAGAATACAATCAATTTCATTTTGGTATTGACCATCTGGTGATGCCCATGTGTAAAGTCATCTCTCGTGTTGTTGGATGAGTGTATTTGCTATGACCAGTACGTTCTCTTGGAAAAACTCTGTTAGCCTTGGCCCTGCTTCATTTTTTTTTTTAAATGTTGTTCTGATTTTATTTCATTTATTTATTTATTTTTTTACTTTACAATATTGTATTTGTTCTGCCATACATCAACATGCTTCTGGCATGGGTGTACACGTGTTCCCCATCCTGAACCCCCCTCCCACCTCCCTCCCCATACCATCCCTCTGGCATTTTGTACTCCAGGGCCAAATTTGCCTGTTACTCCAGGAATCTCCTGACTTCCTACTTTTGCATTCCATTCCCCTATGATGAAAAGGACATCTTTTTTTTTTTGGGGGGGGGGTGTTAGTTATAGAAGGTCTTGTAGGTCATCACAGAACCATTCAACTTCAGCTTCTTCAGCATTAGTGGTTGGGGCATAGACTTACATTACTGTGGTATTGAATGGTTTGCCTCAGAAAGGAACAGAGATCATTCTGTCATTTTTGAGATTGCACCTAAGCACTGAATTTTGAACTCTTTTGTTGACTGTGAGGGCTACTCCATTTCTTCTAAGGAGTCTTGCCCACAGTAGTAGATATACTGGTCATTTGACTTAAATTATTCCATTCCAGTCCATTTTAGTTCACTGATTCCTAAAATGTCAATGTTTATTCTTGCCATTTCCTATTTGACCACTTCCAATTTACCTTGATTCATGGACCTAAGATTCCAGGTTCCTATGCAATATTTTTATTTACAGCATCAGACTTTACTTCCATCACCAGTCACATCCACAACTGAGCATTGTTTTTGCTTTGGCGTTGTCTCTTCATCCTTTCCGGAGTTATTTCTCCACTCTTCTCCAGTAGCATATTGGGTGTCTACCGACATGGGGAGTTCATTTCAGTGTCTTATCTTTTTGCCTTTTCATACTGTTCATGGGGTTCTCAAGGCAAGAATGCTGAAGTGGTTTGCCATTCCCTTCTCCATTGGACCACATTTTGTCAGAATTCTCCACCATGACCCGTCCATCTAGAGGTGCCCTACATGACATGGCTCATAGTTTCATTGAGTTAGACAAGTCTGTGGTCCATGCAATCGATTTGGTTAATTTTCCGTGATTGTGGCTTTCATTCTGTCTGCCCTCTGATGAATAAGGATAAAAGGCTTATGGAAGCCTATAGAATAAACATGAAAGGAATTAAAGAATCAGTAGCTAAAATTAATGGGTAAAATTTGATGAGAAGCAGGTTATTACAGTCTCAAAATATCTCTCAACAATTTTATTAATTTGCAAAGAGAAAACTGTAACATTATAATGAATAAACCTGGTAGACATCGTCTTCATCAGGTCATCAAATTTTGTAATATCAATATTGGGACAAACTGACATTCTGACATTATTTGTTTCTCGATATTCTCGGGGAAAAGTAATATGACACTTCTCCATAGATTCTGCAGAAAATGTGGGGACCTGGTACCATCCCTTTATGGCAAATAAGTTCAGTTCAGTTGCTCAGTCATGTCTGACTTTTTCTGACCCCATGGACTGCAGCATTCCAGACTTCTCTGTCCATCACCAACTCTGCAAGCTTGCTCAGACTCATGCCCATCGAGTCAGTGATGCCATCCAACCATCTCATCCTCTGTTGTCCCCTTCTACTCCTGCCCTCAATCTTTCCCAGCATCAGGCTCTTTTCCAATGAGTCAGTTCTTCTCATTAGGGGGCCAAAGTATTGGAGCTTCAGCTTCATCATCAGTCCTTCCAGTGAATATTCAGGACTGATTTCCTTTAGGATGGACTGGTTTGATCTCCTTGCTTTCCAAGTGACTCTCAAGAGTCTTCTCCAGCACCACAGTTAGAAAGCATCAATTCTTCAGCACTCAGCTTTCTTCATGGCAAATTGATGGAGAAAAAGAGAAGACTCTTGTGAGTCCCCTGGACAGCAAGGAGATCAAACCAGTAAATCTTAAAGGAAATCAACCCTAAATATTCATTGGAAGGACTGATGCTGAAGCTGAAGCTCCACTATTTTGGCCACCTGACGTGAAGAGCCGACTTATTGGAAAAGACCTTTATGATAGGAAAGATTGAGGGCAGGAGAAGAAGGTGACAACAGCGAATGAGATTGTTGTATGGTGTCACCAACTCAATGGACATGAGTTTTAGCAAACTTTGGAAGATAGTTAAGGACAGGGAAGCCTGGCGTCTGCAGTCCGTAGGGTTGCAAGGAGTCAGACATGGCTGAGCATTTGAACAACAAAAAAACAAGAAAAACTTCAGAAAAACACTAGTGAGGGCCATTCTATAAAATACTTAGCATGTTCTTTTTATATGTAAAGATCAATAAAAGCAGGAAAGACAGGGCTCATTCCATATTAAAAAAGACTACAGAGACATGACAACTATACATGCTTAAGTTTGCATTGCATCCTGAATGATAATATTTAAAAAAAGACCTATAGATGCCATGACAGCTGATAAAATTTGAATATGGACAGTGGATTAGATAATAATATTACATCATGTTAAGTTTCCTGATCTTGATAATCATTCTATGGTTATCTAACACATTGTTCATGTTGTTAGGAAATATACACTGAAATATTTGGACACAAAGAGGCATGCTATTTCCAGTTTATTCTTAAATTGTTCAAGACATAAAATCAGATAATTAGATAAATAATGATAAAACAGTTTGTAAATAAATTGGTGAATCTCTTTAATGGGTATACAGAAATTCCTTGTATTAATCTCGTTACTTTGCTACTTGTTTTTAAAGTTTGAAATTATATCAAAAAGAAGATTATTTTGATTCTTTATTGCTGAGCTACCAGGGAAGCCCTGTTTCACCCATACCCCATTCTGTAATGTCCTGCCAAGACCAATACAATAGTAGAGCTTATTGATGTTGCATAAACAGCCTGAGGAATACAGACAGGAATCAAAGACACAAATTGCTCCTGTTAAGACAGGACATTTGTAAAGAAGCTCTCCTTATCTTCAGAGTTAACAACAGGATATAATGAATTTGTGACACTGTCAAATTGAGGGCCCAGAGCCACCCTCACCACTAAGACAGTTGGCTTCACTAGTCATTCCTCTCCACTACTTTGAGTTCAACTTCAATGCCAGAGGACAGACAATCTCAGGCTTTTTAACATCATAGAGCTGCAACATCAATAAGCTCTACTATTTTATTAGGTTTATCTGGCCAGGATGTGTGGATCTGTTATCAAAACTCTATCCCACTTTATCTTACAATAGCAGTCTGTGAATAGCATGTTACATCCATACTTAAAATATGACTGGCATTCCATTAAAGCTTTGGAGACTCCATTCAATGTGCAGTAGAGTCAGGCCCAGTGAATTGTGCATACAAAAGGAAATAGATTATAGTTTGATCCTTTTTTCCCCCCTATGGCTTACTATTTTTATTTATTTATTTATATTATTTTTAACAGAAAAAAAAATTCTCAGGCTTTGTCTCTTCCTAGGAAAATAACTACTATAATTAATTTTCTTGTTGTTATATTGTAAAAATTCTATTTTATTTTTAATTTTATCATCAGCTTAAGTTTATTCTAGTATTTTGCACATAGAACTATACATAGCTTTTGGGGCTTCCCCAGTGGCTCAACAGGTAAAGAATTTGCCTGCAATGAAGGAGACACAGGTGATGCAGGTTTTATTCCTGGGCTGGGAAGATCACCTGGAGGAGTAAATGGCAATTCGTTCCAGTATTCTTGCCTGAGAAGTCCCATGGACAGAAGAGCCTGGTGAGATGCAGTCCAAATGTTTGTCAAGTCAATCCAAAAGGAGGAAAAGAGTCAGACACAATTGAGTGACTGAGCACACAAAAATAAACTACCTTGCTTAAATGAGGGCAGTTAGGGTGCAATCTTAGCAACAATATTATCCTTAGGGTTATCACCCACAACAGGTGAAGTACTGTATTGTTCACACACATACTCTATTTTCTAGGGCAGCAAATGTCTTTCTTAAATATATAGACTCTTCATTGGTACATGCCATTTCAACCCGTATTCCTCATCACAGTTTTAGATTCATCAAATGCAACACTAAGGTAGTTTCCCTATTGGACCACTGAGAAGAAAGGAGAGGGGAGAGGAAGAAGAACTAGGAGAAGGGGGGCAAAGAAAGAAGAGGAAGAGGAGGAGGAGGAAGAGAAAGGAGGAGGAGAGGAGGAAAATGAGGAGAACAAAGAGGAGGAGGAAGGAGAGGAAGAAGAAGAGGGTGAGGGGTGGGGGAGGAAAGAAAGAGGGAAGAAGAAGGCCAGTGGTATTATACTACTATTTTTACTCCAGTTGTATATTTTCTATGGGTTTATGTATAAGATCAGAAATATCAAATAATAATCAGCTTTGCCTATTCATTGATTACATTTGTCTTCTGATTCAACTTGTAACCATATAAACTTTACTTTTTATACCTCAAGTCATAAAATATTTGACTAGCCTTATAAACTACAACTTTTCCCTAAAGAAACCTTCCATATCCCTCCTAGGCATAGTGTCTTATCTCCTCTATCGTGTTGACATTGCCCTTCTATATGCCTGCTTTATTATGCACATGACACTTTTTCTGCAAGAAACTATAAATAGGTTTTTTTTTTTTTTTTTCCACTACCTCCTGGAACTCTTGTTAACTTTAAAAATTTAGTTTTGAATCCTAGATACCTAGCTTCATGACTGTGTGAAAGGTAGCTCTCAGTAGTAGACTAAACCTGTTTCGTTGGATGTAATAGGATGTAAAGATGGGCCTCTCAACTCAAATTTCCCCAAAGACCAGTAAAATAGAAGTAAAGTACTAAAGTCATTGTGGGAAAGACACTTAGCCTCCACCAACCCTACGTAAAAACTACAAAGGAAATATCTACATATCAGGTTATCTATAATTATTTTCCCTTTAATGGATCAATAAAATAAACTGGAGTAAAGACTGTGAAGAGAATTTCTTTAGAGACCCTATACTTTGATTCCCAAAAGATTGGGATGTGGCAGGGGAATGTTACCTGTTTCACTTGAAAATCAGAGTGTAGTTTAGAGTTAAGCAAATGTAAACAACGTAGCAAAGGATGTAGAAGTAAGGAACCATATGTCTCAGACTTTTCAGGACAGTTCTACTATCAGATTGTCCTGTTGTCCCCCATAAGTATACTCATGCTGTCAGACTATATGTTTTAATTTTATGATAAAATATGAAAAAAGAAGATGCAGAAATTTTAAAAGATAATATGATTTTCAGATATTTATATCTGAAAAACTTGAAAGAAATAATAAGGAGGAAATGGCTTGACAGTTCAGATAACTCTGGGTGATAAGGGTGCTTTTGTTTTTGTTTTCTTTTTTTTTTTAATTTTCTTTTATTTTTAATCTTTACATAATTGTATTAGTTTTGCCAAATATCAAAATGAATCCGCCACAGGTATACATGTGTTCCCCATCCTGAACCCTCCTCCCTCCTCCCTCCCCATACCATCCCTCTGGGTCATCCCAGTGCACTAGCCCCAAGCATCCAGTATTGTGCATCGAACCTGGACTGGCAACTCGTTTCTTACATGATATTTTATATGTTTCAATGTCATTCTCCCAAATCTTCCCACCCTCTCCCTCTCCGACAGAGTCCATAAGACTGTTCTATACATCAGTGTCTCTTTTGCTGTCTCGTACACCGGGTTATTGTTACCATCTTTCTAAATTCCATATATATGCGTTAGTATACTGTAATGGTGTTTTTCCTTCTGGCTTACTTCACTCTGTATAATAGGCTCCAGTTTCACCCACCTCATTAGAACTGATTCAAATGTATTCTTTTTAATGGCTGAGTAATGCTCCATTGTGTATATGTACCACTGCTTTCTTATCCATTCATCTGCTGATGGACATCTAGGTTGCTTCCATGTCCTGGCTATTATAAACAGTGCTGCGATGAACATTGGGGTACACGTGTCTCTTTCCCTTCTGGTTTCCTCAGTGTGTATGCCCAGCAGTGGGGTTGCTGGATCATAAGGCAGTTCTATTTCCAGTTTTTTAAGGAATCTCCACACTGTTCTCCATAGTGGCTGGACTAGTTTGCATTCCCACCAACAGTGGAAGAGGGTTCCCTTTTCTCCACACCCTCTCCAGCATTTATTATTTGTAGACTTTTGGATCGCAGCCATTCTGACTGGTGTGAAATGGTACCTTGTTGTGTTTTTGATTTGCATTCCTCTGATAATGAGTGATGTTGAGCATCTTTTCATGTGTTTGTTAGCCATCTGTATGTCTTCTTTGGAGAAATGTCTATTTAGTTCTTTGGCCCATTTTTTGATTGGGTCGTTTATTTTTCTGGAGTTGAGCTGTAGGAGTTGCTTGTATATTTTTGAGATTAGTTGTTTGTCAGTTGCTTCATTTGCTATTATTTTCTCCCATTCTGAAGGCTGTCTTTTCACCTTGCTAATAGTTTCCTTTGATGTGCAGAAGCTTTTAAGGTTACTTAGGTCCCATTTGTTTATTTTTGCTTTTATTTCCAATATTCTGGGAGGTGGGTCATAGAGGATCCTGCTGTGATGTATGTCAGAGAGTGTTTTGCCTATGTTCTCCTCTAGGAGTTTTATAGTTTCTGGTCCTACATTTAGATCTTTAATCCATTTTGATTTTATTTTTGTGTATGGTGTTAGAAAGTATTCTAGTTTCATTCTTTTACAAGTGGTTGACCAGATTTCCCAGCACCACTTGTTAAAGAGATTGTCTTTTCTCCGTTGTATATTCTTGCCTCCTTTGTCAAAGATAAGGTGTCCATATGTGCGTGGATTTATCTCTGGGCTTTCTATTTTGTTCCATTGATCTATATTTCTGTCTTTGTGCCAGTACCATACTGTCTTGATAACTGTGGCTTTGTAGTAGAGCCTGAAGTCAGGTAGGTTGATTCCTCCAGTTCCATTCTTCTTTCTCAAGATCGCTTTGGCTATTCGAGGTTTTTTGTATTTCCATACAAATCGTGAAATTATTTGTTCTAGCTCTGTGAAGAATACTGTTGGTAGCTTGATAGGGATTGCGTTGAATCTATAAATTGCTTTGGTTAGTATACTCATTTTCACTATATTGATTCTTCCAATCCATGAACATGGTATATTTCTCCATCTATGTGTCCTCTTTGATTTCTTTCACCAGTGTTTTATAGTTTTTTCTATATATAGGTCTTTAGTTTCTTTAGGTAGATATATTCCTAAGTATTTTATTCTTTCTGTTGCAATGGTGAATGGAATTGTTTCCTTAATTTCTCTTTCTGTTTTCTCATTATTTGTGTATAGGAATGCAAGGGATTTCTGTGTGTTGATTTTATATCCTGCAACTTTACTATAGTCATTGATTAGTTCTAGTAATTTTCTGGTGGAATCTTTAGGGTTTTCTATGTAGAGGATCATGTCATCTGCAAATAGTGAGAGTTTTACTTCTTCTTTCCCAATTTGGATTCCTTTTATTTCTTTTTCTGCTCTGATTGCTGTGGCCAAAACTTCCAAAACTATGTTGAATAGTAATGGTGAAAGTGGGCATGATAAGGGTGCTTTTGATGATCCTTTTAGTCATATAGATTTAGAACATTTGGAAGTTGGCTTCTATGAGGCATCTCCTAGCTTGACTGTCAGCCTAAACTTCCACTGAGGCTGATAAAACTTGAAATATCTTTACTTTAGTTAGAAGCAATCAAACCAAAGAAGAAAAGAGATGGGATCTGGGTGTGAATTAGAGGACCATAGATGGCTATTGAAACTCAAAGCCCAGAATATACTTGGAAATGGGGAAGCCATGAAGAAATTGATGGATATTTTTTGAGGTTTCTCATTTCCATTTCATATACAACTTTGTTTCTTTCTTTTCTACTTGTAGATTATCTTTCTCTGATCATCACAAAATAGTATTGTGACTAGCTATCACATTAAGCATTTACTCTATGCTTCATTTACATGGAGGGAGCTGGTGGCTCAGTGGTAAAGAATCCATCTGCCAATGCAAGAGATGTGGGAGATGTGGGTTTGATCCCCGAGTCCGGAAGGTTCCCTGGAGGAGAAAATGACAACCACTCCAGAATTTTTCCTGAAAAAATCCCTTGGACAGAGGGTCCTGGCGAGCAATGGTCTGCTGGCTCGCAAAGGGTTGGGTATGACTGAATGACTGAGCATGTATATCATTTACATAATAGCTACTGCTGCTACTGCTAAGTCACTTCAGTCGTGTCCGACTCTGTGCGATCCCATAGACGGCAGCCCACCAGGCTCCCCCGACCCTGGGATTCTCCAGGCAAGAACACTGGAGTGGGTTGCCATTTCCTTCTCCAATGCAGGAAAGTGAAAAGTGAAAGTGAAGTCGCTCAGTCATGTCCGACTCTTAGCGACCCCATGGACTACAGCCTACCAGGCTCCTCCGTCCATGGGATTTTCCAGGCAAGAGTACTGGAGTGGGTTGCCATTGCCTTCTCTACTAATTTAATGCCAACTACAGCCTTATGAAAGTGAAAGTGAAGTCACTCAGCTGTGTCCGACTCTTAGCGACCTCTTAGACTGTAGCCTACCAGGCTCCTCTGTCCATGGGATTTTCCAGGCAATAGTACTGGAGTGGATTGCTATTTCCTTCTCCAGGGGATCTTCCCAACCCAGGGCTCGAACCTGGGTCTCCCACATTGTAGACAGACGCTTTACCGTCTGAGCCACCAGGGAAGTCCACCCTTATGGAGATAATCCTATTTTACAGATGAAGAGATTAAGGCCCAGAGATGTTAAATAATTTTCCCAAGCTCTTAACTCTTAGAAGAGAGTTTTGAAAATAAGTCATTCTGACTCTGGGACTTCTAACCACTAAGGAAAATTCCTCTACCTGGCAAAATAAGTACTCTCCCTCTTTAAATATCTCATAAGAGATCAAGGTACTGGAAAAGTATAATTCTAATTCCTCAGGTTCAATTCTCAGCCCTTGAGGGTCAATATCTGCCTGGTCAAGATTGAGTGAGATGGGAATTTCTGATGGGGATAGTCATGTTTTGTAAATGAGGACTCATCTGCTACAGAGGATCTTTACTGAGGAACGATCCATTTTCTGAAAATGGAGACTCACACACCAATATATGTCTATTATACTCTCCTTTGCAAATGATATTCCAAATCTCTGATTACAATGCAAATGGAATTCCATATCTCACAGGTTAATTTGATTCTATCCCACAAATATTTATTGAACACCTATTATGCACATGGCATTATTCAGGTTGCTCAATTTAGCAAATAACGTATAGGACATCCAGCTATATTTAAATCTCAGATAAACAATTAACACTTTTTTAAGCTTATGTATGTCCCAAATATTGCCCGGTAAAAATGGATTTTACATGGCAACCCTGAACATTATTTTTTACCCCAAAGGTTCTAGTGTCATGAAGAAGAAGGAAACTAGTCATCGTTTCTGGTCATTTTAAACTAAATCCAGGCAGTTTCATTTAATATGGACAGGCTTGAACAGTATATTTTCTCCCTACATTTCAGTTTGGATTCACTCACAATATCAGCTAGCACTTTTTTTTCTAGACAGAAGAAATTATTACCCAGGTTATTACCTGTGGGGTTATTTTGGTAGTTATAAAAGGAATTAGCTCATTGAAGAGCCCTCCGCCAAATATCATTAAAATCACAGATCTTTGGATTCAGCATAGGCACCTAAGATTTTGAATCTGTTCCCAAGTCTTATTTAGGAAATTAATTATTTAGAAATATTAAATGGGTTGGGAATGGCTAATTTAAGATGATTAAGTGGTCACTAATTAAAATCAATTTTATGTCCAGAAGAGACTTCTATCCAGGTGTGTGTTATGACAACTTGGCGCTCCAAATATCAACTCATTAAAATGTCTCCATGTTGCTCCTCTTACTTCACTGTTTCCATGCCTTACCTCCCCTTCAAAGCACACACACGTGCACACACACACACATACACACACACACAGAGGTGAGCTCACGCAGGTACATACACACATACACACACACAGTTGAGTGGTGAGTTGGAAGGACTGCACAGTTTTTGTGTAGAGAAAGGTGTTTATGACTCAGCTGTGTACACCTTCAATACTACATTATTCCCCAGAAAAACTCCCCCTCCTTTCATATCTGGCTCCAGATCACATCCAGTATACCTGAGGCACCGGCTGTGCTTTATGAAGTCTAAAATTTTCAACTGGTTGTATCTTTCCATGCAAACTCATTAGGCACTATTTACACCCGCTGCAGCTGCGAAGAGAGAGGTTCTGAACTCTGGCATTCTACAGTAGGCTTTGTTTCTCATTTACATTTGCATATTAAAGTGTTTGCCTGAAATAGGCTATTGAAATTAATTCAGGATTAATTGGTGTCTTTATCTCATTAGGACAATCTAATTTAAGGATGATGAAATTGTTTAGCCTCCCGTTTGCATAATTAGATTGCTTTGAATTGCTGTCATTATTGGCTCTTTAGCATCATCTGTAGGCCTCAAACAGACAAGAGCTTCAACCTCATAAAGACCAATCATGTGTTACAGCAGAGGGCTGTTAACCCCTTTTAACCCAAACTCACTTGGATTAGCAGTCACAATAGTCAGGCCTTGGTCCCTGAGAGCCTGGAGTGCCTTCCTCCTTGAATTCTTAATGTTCAGATTGATAAATTTCTCTGCATTTGTGTGTTTGGTTGTGGAAACTGCTATAGCATCTCTTTTGAGATCTAAAGTGTTCTCAAGACTCTTCTCCTTTGGCCATCACCCTCAATGTGGAGCAGACTTTCCTTCACTGTAAGTTTATCTCTTTCCACCTCTTAAGCCAATTGGGAATTCTTCATGACCTCAAAATGTGACAACATTCCTAACATCTCTGAGAGAATATTGGACTTCTACCAAGTCCAGTGCTCTTTACTTGTCTGAATGCTCAGCAATAAGCATTATTATTTTATTGAAATTACAAATAAGACACAGGGAACCTTCTGACATTCATTCAATTATTTATTCATTCTACATTTAACAAATGTTTGAGTACTTTTCATGTACTTGACATTGTGCATGGCACTGAGAGGTCATTGGAAAATGTTATAGGCTTGTTCTGCAAATGTTTTTGGTGAGTGAGAACATAGAATAAATGACAGGAAAGCTGGGTGGTAGACCTAGCTTAGTCACTGCTTTGGGAAGTCACAGAACCTCAATGAACTCTAATTTCTTTACTACTTTGTTTTATCAATGAAGAGTTGTACCACATTAAAGATTCTCATCCCTGGCTGCACATTAAACTCACCTGTATGCTTTTGAAAACTACC
Source organism: Bos mutus (assembly GCF_027580195.1). NCBI lineage: Eukaryota > Metazoa > Chordata > Mammalia > Artiodactyla > Bovidae > Bos > Bos mutus. Next base: position 7,771,004 of record NC_091619.1, on the reverse strand, counting down.
AAAGCTGGGCCCAAATTCTCCATAAATTAAATTAAAATTGCTCAGAAGGGGTGTAGTCCCCTAAATTCTTCAAATTCAGTTAAATCTGAAGCACTGAAAGCCAGTCTCCTAAATATCTTTAAGGCTGTTTATAGTAGTTAAGGGCTTCCCAGGTGGTGGTAGTGGTAAAGAACCTGCCTGCCAATGCAGGAGACATAAGAGATGTGGGTTTGATCCCTGGGTTAGGAAGATCCCCTGGAGAAGGGTATGCCAACTCTCTCTGGTATTCTTGCTTGGAGAATCCCAAAGACAGAGGAGCCTGGCTGGCTACAGTCCATAGGGTCACAAAGAGTTGGCCACGACTAAACTGACTTAGCATACATGAATGTGTAGTAATTAAAATAAACCTACAGAAAAGACACTGTTTTCACTTTCTGCTAAACTAGTAAGAATAATTCCTGGAATACAAAATTTGACTTCAATTTTCTCAGGTATTAATTAAGAAGAATGGAAACAACAGAATAAAGAGAATTTTTCGATTTTAAACTAGAAAAAAAGTTGTAACTTCAAAAAAAATCAAGGCTTTATCTGGAGAATACATATTTGAGAAAATTAAAGCCACTTAAATTAAGAACAACACAAATAATATATAATAAAACAACAAAAGCAGCATACATAAACATTTGGTGACATTTCCCACCACCCCTGAAAAACTGAAGTGGCTTATTAAAGATGCTTGATTCTCATGTTAGCTGTATTTCTCACGCGTTGCTGGCTCTGTAGGTCATAAGAGTTAATTTCTCCAAATTATCGGTTAACAAAACAAGCCAAGTCAAGAACAGACAGTGAAAAGAAAAAATTTTAGACATAAATTACATTGTGGTAAGTTTTCACAGTACAATTCAAAGAACCCTTGAGTACCCTTAGTCAATATTCATTATCAACAATATTATGATAGAGTGATGCATTGTTTCATCACCCAAGTTATTTAAAAGAGAATGAAATTCAGAAAAGGAATTATCTATCATGAAGGATTATGATATCTGATTTTTAAAATCTGTTTCTATTTCCATTGATTTTTGCTTTAAATTTAGCCTGGCTTCAAATATAAAGGGTTGAGATTATAATTATGTATGTATATTATATTAGTGACTGAACACGTGCACACATATCATATTATTGGTTTCCTGAAGAGGCACAACAATGTGCCCAAACAGGTGGCTGGAGCCTTGGGTTTGAATATCAGATTGCATAATCTTGAGAATTTGCTTAACTTCCATGGCCTCAGTTGCTTCAACTTAAAATGACGAGAATATGCAAAAGCCCAAAGGGTCTTTGAGCTTTGCTATTTCTAGAACTACACTTTGGAAAATATATTACAATTCACTATTTCCTAAAAGTGTTAAATATGTCTTAATAAGTTTGAAAGAATAGGAATCATGTGTAAAATCAGACCATACATCTTGGGGTGAGTAAGGACCATAGACAGACATGCTATTTTCTCACAACACAGCACAGCAAGAGTGTTCCCAAAGAATGGCAATGAACTCCACACAGGAGCATTAAGTAACAGGAAATATCTGTGGAGTTGGTGATAACAACTACTTCATTATTCATATTGAAAGATATACTTGTTCTGGAAAGTGATTGACTTCAATTTAGACAAACAAGCCCCTCAGCTGAGGGTGAAGAACTAAATGGACCACCAGTTTCTATGACTTGGGAAGAAAGAGCAGGAGAGAGGCTGCTTTATGAGTCAGTTCACGTTTGGCAACATCTGGTTGTGTCTCATCACATTGCAAATTTATGACCCTGGAAACAACATGTTGATGTTGATGATCCTTTACGAAGAGAAGCCTGAACTATAAGCTTATGACCAGAGCAGCGGCAAGAGGCTGTGGCTGCATTCTCTGATCTGACAAATCCCTGGCTTGGGTCAAACTGATAAAGACTTGGACTGCTGGCCCTTCCTAAACAATGTCATGGATAAATATTGAGTGAAGGGGACTAGCTGACAGAAGAGCAGAAGGTTATGAGGAAGTTAAGGCCTGGCTTCCCCCAGTAAAAGCGCAGTGAGATTTAGCAGAGGCCACACTGCACAGAAGTCAAGAAGTGAAGACCTATCACAAGTCAAATCTCCAATATTTAACTCCCACAATGGCAAATTCATCAAATTACAAGGCAAAACTATTCTCTGAAAAAATTGGGGTTTGTTTTTAGATAAGTCTGAAACTCTGAGAACCAAAGGCATACTGTGTGTATGTGTTAGAATAACTTTAGGCTTCTCATCACAGCCATGTTACAGGATAAGATATATTTCAGCTCACAAGCACTATGTTTTTAACAGCAAAAGACAAGTTCCTGTCCATGAAGAATTCACCTTTGAGAAATTCATTCTCTCAAGTCAAATGGAAGACTAAAAATTTATTTTAAAATATATTAAAAATGTACCTCAATATTTGCTTGACAATGTAGGCAATGGAAGAATTATTGTATTTCTGCATATTATATTTAAATGTCTTATTTTTAAGACTGCTGGTAAAAGAAAGCAGAATAAAGTGTTTGTTCCATACCATTTCCTGAAAGTAGCTCCACAGAAGTAAAAACATTTTTTTAAAAGAGAAAATTCTACTTCCCACAGAGATAAGAAAATCTGCCAAACAGAGTAAAAACTGTACATTTAGACATGTTGTGTAATAACACACACTACTCCAGATCTCATTCAGTGTGCCACATTTTCCTGCAATAAGTTAGAGTCTTGAAAGATTCAAGTAATGATTTCTCTGGAGTGATGAGAAATGGGTATATATGTTTTAAGGGAGGTGAATATAAGTCATAGAAGGCATTTTTAGAGCAGTTCATTTCCAGGAAAATAATATAGTTGAAGGCTACTCATGGAAGGATTTGTCCATATTTGCCAAATTCATTCACCACACATCCTCTCAGGAAATAATAAGGGGCAGAATGTTAAGAAAGAGAGAACTGCACAGTAGGTAACACTGAAGTTGCTGACAAGAGTCAACTGAATAGAGATATATAAAAATCTAATAAACAAAATAAGATAAACAAAATATTTAATGTGTCACACAGTCTTCTTAACAGGGTAAACCATTCATCTCAAAATGTAAACTTGCCATGCTCAGGAGACTTTTTCACTGAAATTGAAGGATATGGAAAATTTAATGGAGTATTTTAAGGCACCATACTTGAATTAAAGTGTTGCTGACTTCCCCAGTTCATTTTATCAATTGATCTTTATTAGTGGGATTAGGTGAAATTCTCAAAATTCAAAAAGATACATGCACCCCAATGTTTATTGTAGCACTCTTTACAGTAGTCAGGACAAGAAAGTAACCCAAATTTTCATCAACAGAGGAGTGGATAAAAATGCAGCACATGTATACAACAGAATATTACTCAACTATAAAAAGAATAAAATAATGCCATTTGCACCAACAAGGATGGACCTAGAGATCATCATACTGAGTGACGTAAGTCAGAGAAAGCCAAATATGATATCACCCCTTACATGTGAAATCTAAAAAATAGGCACAAATGAATTTATTTACAAAACAGAGGTAGTCACTGATATAAAAAGCAAACTTATGGTTACCAAAGGGAAAAGGAGGAGGGGATAAGCTTAGAGATTGTTATTGACATATATACACTACTATACATAAAACAGATAACTAATAAGGGTCTACTGTATAGCACAGAGAACTCTACTCAATACTCTGTAATGGCCTATATGGGAAGAGTTTAAAAATGGGTGGACACATGTAAATGTATAACTGATTCACTTTGCTGTACACCTGAAGTTAACACAATTCTGTAAATCAACTATATGCCAATGAAAAAAGTCAAAATAGAATTGTTTATATATATATACATATATATATTTTTGATTTTGGAAATAAAAACACATTAAAATACTCAAAATTAGAATAAACATTGTTTGAAAAGAATGAATGCATGGAATATGGCTTGGAAAAATCTTATAAAAGAAAGTAGAAAAGAGTAAAAAGCCATGAGATGATATTATTACAAGAGAGAAAATAGAGATCCAATTTGCATAATTGATCTTCCTCAAGAAGAGAATGGAACAAATGGAAAAGTTAAATACTCAAAAGTATAATAAAAGAATATTTTTCTGGAATAAAAAACTGAAATTATAGATCAAAGGAATATGAGTTAAATAACAACAATTAGCTGAAAAATTCAAGAGTAACACAATTTGAGAAGTTATGATCTTCAAGATTCAAGGACCAAGAAAGAATTATATCAACATCAAAGCAGAAGAACTAAGCCACAACACACACACACACACACACACATCTTTGATAACATATTAAACCAAAATCTAACATCATGTGTAATGATAACACAGTAGAAGTAACCCCACTGAGGACAGGGACCCCCCCAAAAAAAAAATCTATCACCAAGACTATTTAACACTTCACAGATAACAATTAATGAAATCAGTTTTTCAACTCAGCTTTTCTGATACATAGAATTTATAGGAAGTCTATTAGAAATTAGAATGGAAGTTATTTTATGTCTGAACTCTGCCTACAGTTCACCACAACCTTCAATAAAATCTGTATAATTAGCAGCATTGATTTAGTGTTATAAAGAAAGAAACAAAAGGGTTACAGTCTCAGAATTTCAAGCATTAGAAGCATTAAAATGATCAGAGTTTTCAGGAGATGCAAGAAACAGTGAGAGGCACAGTAGACCCTACTCAGGAACCAGTATGAAAAAAAAAATAATAATCTTTTCAAATATACCAGAGAAAATATGTGTGTATATGGGGAAGAAGCCATTAGCATTCTACTATTATATGGTGAGAATTCTCCACTTTTTCATTTAGACTTTAAAGGAACAGGAAGCCCATTAAGGTTAAAGAATAAAGAGAACGATTGCAAAGATAACAATGTGAAAAAAGACAAGGAGATAGAAAACTCCATTCGCAAAAAGGGAAAAGTACAGCTAAGTAAATTAAAGAATGTGAAAAGATTTGTATAAAAGAAAGTTGATACTAGTTAGGAGTATAAATATATATACAATTTAAAAGGAGTGTCTTTTTTCTTGGGTAGGACACCTACTTTTGAATGATGTTTTTCCCAAAGCTTATCTATAACTAGCAGTACAGTTCAGTTCAGTCGCTCAGTCATATCTGACTCTTTGCGACCCCATGAATCGCAGGACGCCAGGCCTCCCTGTCCATCACCAACTCCCGGAGTTCACCCAGACTCACGTCCATCAGGTCAGTGATGCCATCCAGCCATCTCATCCTCTGTCATACCCTTCTCCTCCTACCCCCAATCCCTCTCAGCATCAGAGTCTTTTCCAATAAGTCAACTCTTTGCATGAGGTATGGACCCCATCAAAATATTAACAGGATTTTTTAAAAACTTGTCAAAATGTTTCTACTGTTTGGGGGAAAATGCTAGAATAGCTTTTAAAAATACGAAAAATGTTACAAATGACAAACTATTCCTACCAGATACTAAAAATTATTTTAGGGTACAATAGTTTAAAAATCATATGACTGGTGGAGAAAATGTCAGATTATTGGAATAAAAATAAATACAAATGATCCTTAATAGCATGAAGGCCAGGGTGCTAAACTGCCACAAGGCCAGTTAAAAATTGGCACCTGACTTTATAGTTGGCCCACTGAATCCGCCGTTCTTTGTCTATGAATTCAACCAACTGTGGATCGGGTAGTACTGCTGTTGCTGTTGTTCAGGCTAAATCGTGTCTGATTCTTTGTAACCCCACAGACTGCAGAATACCAGGCTTTGCTGTCCTTCACTATCTCCCAGAATTTGTTCAAACTCATGTCCACTCATTCGGCGATGCCATCCAACCATCTCATCTGCTGTCACCCCTTCTTCTCCTGCCCTCAATCTTTCCCAGCATCAGGGTCTTTTCCAATGAGTCAGCTCTTCACACAAGTTGGCCAAAATATTGAAGCTTCAGGTTCAGCATCAGTCCTTCCAATGAATATTCAGGATTGATTTCCTTTAGGATTGACTGCTTTGATCTCCTTGCTGGCAAAGGGACTCTCAAGAGTGTTCTCCAGCACTTCAGTTTGAAAGCATCAATTCTTTGACACTCAGCCTCCATTATGGTCCAACTGTCACATTTGTACATGATTCTTGGAAAAACCGTAACTTTCACTATATGGACATTTGTCAGCAAAGTGATGTCTCTGCTTTTTAATATGATGTCTATGTTTGTCATAATTTATCTTCCAAGGAGTAAGCATCTTTAATTGCATGGCTGCAGTCTGGAAACCCACAAAAATAAAATTTGTTACTGTTTCCACTTTTTCTCCATCTATTTGCCATGAAGTGATGGGACCAGATGCCATCATTTTCAGTTTTTCAAAGCTGAGTTTTAAGCCAGCTTTTTCACCCTCATCAAGAGGCTCTTTAGTTCCTCTTAGCTTTCTGACATTATAGTGGCAGATCTAAGGTTGTTGGTATTTCTCCTGGCAATCTTGATTCTGGCTTGTGATTTATCCACCATTTTGCATGATGTACTGTGGTGTTGGAGAAGACTCTTGAGAGTCCCTTGGACTGTAAGGAGATCCAACCAGTCCATCCTAAAGGAGATCAGTCCTGGGTGTTCATTGAAAGGACTGATGTTGAAGCTGAAACTCCAATACTTTGGCCACCTGATGCAGAGAGCTGACTCAGGTGAAAGACCCTGATGCTGGGAAAGATTGAGGGAAGGAGGAGAAGGGGACGACAGAGGATGAGATGGTTGGATGGCATCACCGACTCCGGGAGTTGGTGATGAACAGGGAGGTCTGACATGATGCGGTTCACAGGGTCGCAAAGAGTCGGACACGACTGAGCAACTGAACTGAACTCTGCATAGAAGTTAGTGCTATAATACCCCTTTATTGGGGGGGTGAAAAGGGATGTAATTGTACCTGGGCAGTTCAAATCCATGTTATTTAAAGGTCAACTCAGTTAGTTCATATGCAGCTATATTTGTTCATATGTAAATATAGTAAGAAAAATATGACTTTTCAAATAAAGGGAGGGGGAGGGGATGATCAATTTTTTTTAAAAAGTGGATTAACTGGTCAGCTGTTTGGAAGAGCCACATGAATCATAGTTTTATATGTAAAAATGATAAAAGTAATACTAAGATAGTTAAAATATTTCTATATTTGACTAAAACATTTAAAAAGAAAATTCTTAGTGGTATTTATAAAAATATGATAACAAAATTAAAACAAAAATGAGAAAAATTGTAGTATACGACAGACAAAAAAAAGGGCTGATTTCCTTCATATAATAAGGGCACTTATAAATCAATATAAATGGAATAACAGAGTGTGGACTGCAAGGAACTTGTTCTCCCTATAAAACAATGAAAGCATCAACAAAAAGGCTTCCCTAGTGGCTCAGACAGTATAGAGTCTGTCTGCAATGTGGGAGACCCAAGTTTGATCCCTGGGTCTGGAAGATGGAAATGGCAACCCAGTTTAGTATTCTTGCCCAGGAAATTCCATGGATGGAAGAGCCTGGAGGGCTACAATCCTGGAGGTCACAAAGAGTTAGGCATGACTGAGCAACTAACGCTGAATGAACAAAATACTAAAGTCACGAATTTCAGATTTCTAGCTAGTAACCAAAGCCAAAGAATGAGGTACAAATCATATATATAAGAGACACTATCAAAAATCATTAAGACAACAGAACCTATAGTGTTCTAACTTGGGACTATGTATATTTCTCCTTTTCCTAGCTCAGAGGCATGGTAGCCAAAAGCTGTCTTAATTGCAAACAACAAAGAGATCTGATGGTTCTTATATTGTGTTAAAAGCATCATCCCCAGAACACAGTGGAAGTGTGGGAAAATGCTTACTCCAAAGGATTAATTTAAACAATTCTAATGATCATCTAGGAAAAATGCTAGGATACCTCTTAGGTGACTAGGTATGTGAATTCAATTTGGGGCAAACAAGAGCCTGTCTAGATCTGTAAAAACAAATAAACAAATAAAAGAAAATTTGAAAACCTCTGAAACTGAAGGTTTTCATAAGGCTGTGCACACATGCCATACTATGCTCATATCCAGGAAAGACACAGGAAAAGTGGAGGCTCATCTTGAGACCCTGTGTAAGGAGATGGAAGCTGTGGGAGATTATCATTATACTTGTCTAAATTGGAAAGAAATCTTTCCTAATTAAACTTAAAAGCTTCTGCACAACAAAGGAAACTATAAGCAAGGTGAAAAGACAGCCTTCAGAATGGGAGAAAATAATAGCAAATGAAGCAACAGACGAACAACAAATCTCAAAAATATACAAGCAACTCCTATAGCTCAATTCCAGAAAAATAAATGACCCAATCAAAAAATGGGCCAAAGAACTAAATAGACATTTCTCCAAAGAAGACATACAGATGGCTAACAAACACATGAAAAGATGCTCAACACCACTCATTATCAGAGGAATGCAAATCAAAAACACAACAAGCTACCATTTCACACCAGTCAGAATGGCTGCGATCCAAAAGTCTACAAGCAATAAATGCTGGAGAGGGTGTGGAGAACAGGGAACTCTCTTACACTGTTGGTGGGAATGCAAACTAGTCCAGCCACTATGGAGAACTGTGTGGAGAGTCCCTAAAAAACTGGAAATAGAACTGCCTTATGATCCAGCAATCCCACTGCTGGGCATACACACTGAGGAAACCAGAAGGGAAAGAGACATGTGTACCCCAATGTTCATTGCAGCACTGTTTATAATAGCCAGGACATGGAAGCAACCTAGATGTCCATCAGCAGATGAATGGATAAGAAAGCAGTGGTACATATACACAATGGAGTATTACTCAGCCATTAAAAAGAATACATTTGAATCGGTTCTAATGAGGTGGATGAAACTGGAGCCTATTATACAGAGAGAAGTAAGCCAGAAAGATAAACACCAATACAGTATACTAACGCATATACATGGAATTTAGAAAGATGGTAACAATAACCCTGTATACGAGACAGCAAAAGAGATATGATGTATAGAACAGTCTTTTGGACTCTATGGGAGAGGGAGAGGGTGGGATGATTTGGGGGAATGGCATTGAAATATGTATAACATCATATATGAAACGAGTCGCCAGTCCAGGTTCGATGCACGATACTGGATGCTTGGGGCTGGTGTACTGGGATGACCCAGAGGGATGGTATGGGGAGGGAGGACGGAAGAGGGTTCAGGATGGGGAACACATGTATACCTCTGGCAGATTCATTTTGATATATGGCAAAACCAATACAATGTTGTAAAGTTAAATAAAATTAAATTTAAAAAAAAAAGAAATTTTTTTCCAACCATCAACTGATTTCAACGTTTGGGAGTTTTGTTATAAAAAAAAAAAGAAATCTTTCTCATACAAATCTTCTTGGCAAAAGTGAAAGTTACACAAGCATGCTAGTTAATAAAACCTTCTGACCAATTACTGGCTGACCACTAAATTATATTAATCCAGGATGACTTTTAGGAAGCCGGGCTTAAAGTATAAATAAGCGCTTTAAAAAAAAAAAAAAAAAAAAGAAAACTTATAAGCTACATTGTAGAGATAGTGGAATGCACAGTAGTAGTCCTAGAAAGTCACCAAACAAATAAACATCAAGAAAAACAACACATACCTTGTAAGATGGGGCAATCTGATATCTGAGTTTCCATACTATCTGAAAGGGGATAGTTAGGGGAATTGGGATTAACATGTATAAACTACTGTATTTAAAATGATAACCAACAAAGAACTATTGAATACCACTGAGAATTCTGCTCAATATTATGTAACAATCTAAATGGGAAAAAAATTGAAAATGAATAGATACATGTATAAATGTATAACTGAATCTGTTTGCTATACACCTGAATTAACCACAACATCATTACTTGACTGTACTCCAATATGAAAACAAAAACTAAAAAAAAAAAAAAAAATTTTTAACTGTCTAGTTTCAACAAAAATTTAGCAAGGCATGAAAAACAATAGTAAAGGATGCTTCATGAGAGGGGGTTGGTGAAGCCAACAGAACATCTCCCTGAAAGGCCCAGATTTTGGAATTAGTAGGTAAAGACTTTAACTTGGTTATTGTCTATTCAGTTCAGTTCAGTCGCTCAGTCGTGTCTGACTCTTTGCGACCCCATGGAGTGCAGCACGCCAGGCTTCCCTGTCCATCACCAACACCAGGAGCTTATTCAAACTCATGTCCATCAAATCAGTGATGCCATCCAACCATCTCATCCTCTGTTGTCCCCTTCTCCTACCCCTTCAATCTTTCCCAGCATCATAATAACTTGGTTATTATAAACACGTTAAAAAGACTAAAAGACAACATCAGTCAGTCAGTTCAGTTGCTCAGTCATGTCAGACTCTGAGATCTCATGAACTGCAGCACACCAGGCCTCCTCATCTGGGAGTTGTCCATCACCAACTCCCAGAGCTTGCTTAAACTCATGTCCATCAAATTGGTGATGCCATCCAACCATCTCACCTTCTGTCGTCACCTTCTCCTCCTGCCTTCAACATCTCCTCCTTTCCCAGAAACGAGGTCCTTTCCAATGAATCAATTCTTTCTACCAGGTGGCCAAAGTATTGGAGCTTCAGCTTCAGCATCAGTCCTTTCAATGAATATTCAGGACTTATTTCCTTTAGGATTGACTGGTTTATTTCCTTGCAGTCCAAGGGACTCTCAAGAGTCTTCTCCAGCATCACAGTTCAAAAGCATCAATTCTTCCACACTCAGCTTTTTTTATGGTCCAACTCTCACACCCATACATGACTACTAAAAAAATCATAGCTTTGACTAAACAGATCTCTGTTGGTAAAGAAATGTCTCTGCTTTTTAATATGCCATCTAAGTTTGTCATAGCTTTTCTTTCAAGGAGCAAGTGTCTTTTAATTTCTTGGCTGCAGTCACCATATGCAGTGAGTTTAGAGACCAAGAAAATAAAGTCTGTCACTGTTTTCATTGTTGCCCCATCTATTTGCTATGAAATGATGGGACTGGATGCCATGATCTTAGTTTTTTGAATGTTGAGTTTTAAGCCAGGTTTTTCACTCTCCTCTTTAACTTTCATCAAGAAGCTATTTATTTCCTCTTTACTTTCTACCATAAGGGTGGTATCATTTACATACCTGAGGTTATTGATATTTCTTCCTGCAGTCTTGATTCCAGCTTGTGATTCATCCAGTCCAGCATTTCATATGATGTACTCTGTGCAAAAGCTAAATAAACAAGGTGACAATATAGAGCCTTGATGTACTCCTTTCCCAATTTGGCACCAGTCCATCGTTCCATATTCAGATCTGATTGTTTCTTCTTGACCTTCATATAGATTTCTCAGGAGGTGAGTAAGATGGTCTCATGTTCCTATCTTTTTAAGAATTTTCCACAGTTTGTTGTCATTCACACAGTCAATAGCTTTAGCAAAGTCAATGAAACAGAAGTAGATGTTTTTCTGAAAAACTCTCGCTTTTTCTATGATCCAACAGATGCTGGCAATCTGATATCTGGTTCCTCTGCCTTTTCTAAATCCAGGTTGAATATCTGGAAGTTCTCAGTACACGTACTGTTGAAGCCTAGCTTGGAGAATTTTGAGCATTACTTTGCTAGCATATGAGATGAGTGCAATTGAGCAGTAGTTTGAACATTGTTTGGCATTGCCTTTCTTTGGGATTGGAATAAAAACTGATCTTTTCCAGTCTTGTGGCCACTTATGAGTTTTCCAAATGTGTTGGCATATTCAGTGTAGCACTTTAACAGCATTATCTTTTAGGAGTTGAAATAGCTCAGCTGGAATTCCATCACTTCCACTAGCTTTGTTCATAGTGGTGCTTCCTAAGGCCCACTTGACTTCATACTCTAGACTGTCTGGCTCTAGATGAGTGATCACAGTATCATGGTTATCTGGGTCTTTAAGACATTTTCTGTATAGTTCTGTGTATTCTTGCCAGCTCTTCTTAATATCTTCTGTTTCTGTCAGGTCCATATGATTTCTATCCTTTATTGTGCCCATTTTTGCATGAAATGTTCCCTTGGTATCTCTAATCTTCTTGAGGAGATCTCTAGTCTTTGCCATTCTGTTGTTTTCCTCTATTTCTTTGCATTGATCACTTAGGAAGTCTTTCTTATCTCTCCTTGCTATTCTTTGGAATTCTGCATTCAGACTGGATATAGTTTCCCTTTTTTCCTTTGCCTTTCACTTCTCTTCTTTTCTCAGCTATTTGTAAGGTCTCCTCAGACAACCCTGGGCTTCCCTGGTGGCTCAGAGGTTAAAGCATCTGCCTTCATTGCAGGAGAACTGGATTCAATCCCTGAGTTGGTAAGATCCTCTGGAGAAGGAAAAGAAAACTCACTCCAGTATTCTTGCCTGGAGAATCCCATGGAGAGAGAAGCCTGGTAGGCTATAGTCCCCAGGGTCATAAGGAGTTGGATATGACTGAGAAGTCTCTCAGTCATCACTTTCCTCAGACAATCATTTTGCCTTTTTGCATTTTGTTTTCTTGGGGATGATTTTGATCATCACCTCCTGTACAATGTTGTAAACCTCCGTCCATAGTTCTTCAGGCACTCTGTTTATCAGATCTAATCCCTTGAATCTATTTTTCACTTTCATTGTATAATCATAAAGGATTTGATTTAGGTCATACCTGAATGGTCTAGTGGACAATATACAAAGGACAACATATAAAGCAATAAAGGAAAAGATGATAATCATATCTAATCAAATAGAGAATGTCAATTAAGAGATAGAATTATATAAAACAGAATTGAATAGAAATTCTAGAGCAGAAAAACAAAATATCAGAAATAAAAAATTCACTAGATGCACTCAACAAGAGATATGGGTTGATAGAAGAATCAGTGAATTTGAGGATATGTGAGTAGAAGTTGGGCTTCCCTGGTGGTTCAGTCTGTAAAGAATCTGCCTGCAATGTGAGAGACCTGGGTTCAATAAAGATTATCTAGTCTGGAAGTAGGAAGAAAATGAATGAAAAAAAAAAGTGAATAGAACCTCAGAGATATGATATAAAACATACTTATAATGAGAGTTCCATAAGATTAGGAGAAAGGGAAAAAAGACAAAAATATTTGACAAATAGTGGCTGAAAACTTCCCAATTTTGATTAAAAATATTAGCATACACATTCAAGAAGATAAACAAGCTCCTAGCAGAATAAATCAAAGCAATCCACACCAAGACACTTTATAGTCAAGCTGATGAAAAACAAAGAAAAAAGGAAAATCTCACAAGTAGCAAAAGAAAAGTGACTTATCACATACCAAAACTTCACAGTGAAATTAACAGCTGGCTTCTTTTCACAAGTGATAAAGGCCAGATTATAGTGATATGACACTTTAAAAGTACTGACAGAAAAAGCTGTCAAGGAAAAATTCTATATTCACTTATGACCTCTTTTAAAAATGAAGGAGAAATTAAGATATTTCTGGATTTTAAAAAACTGAGAAAATGTGTTACAAACATCCCTACTCGACAAAAATTGCTGAGTCCTTGAGGCTGAAAGTGAAGAAGAACTAAAGAGCCTCTTGATGAAAGTGAAAGAGGAGAGTGAAAAAGTTGGCTTAAAACTCAACATTCAGAAAACTAGGATCATGGCATCCGGTCCCATCACTTCATGGCAAATAGATGGAGAAACAGTGGAAACAGTGGCAGACTTTATTTTGGGGAGCTCCAAAACCACTGCAGATGGTGACTGCAGCCATGAAATTAAAAGACGCTTTCTCCTTGGAAGAAAACTTATGACCAACCTAGACAGCATTTTAAAAAGCAGAGACATGACTTTGCCAACAAAGGTTCATCTAGTCAAGGGTATGGTTTTTCCAGTAGTTGTGTATGGATGTGAGAGTTGGACTATAAAGAAAGCTGAGCATCAAAGAATTGATACTTTTGAACTGTGGTGTTCAAAAAAGAGAAGACTCTTGAGAGTCCCTTTGACAGCAAGGAGATCCAACCAGTCCATCCCTTCAACCTGAATCTGAAACTTATGCTGAAGCTGAAACTACAATACTTTGGCCACCTGATGAGAAGAACTGACTCATTTGAAAAGACCCTGATGCTGGAAAGATTGAAGGTGGGAGGAGAAGGGGACAATAGAGGATGAGATAGTTGGATGGCATCACCGACTCAATGGACATGAGTTTGAGTAAACTCTAGTAGGAGTTGGTGATGGACAGGGAGGCCTGGGATGCTGTAGTCCATGGGGTCACAAAGAGTCAGACACGACTGAGTGACTGAATTGAACTGAACTGAAGCTTCAATGAAAGAACACTAGAAGGTAATTTGAAACCACATGAGGAAAAAAAAAAAAACACGCTAATCAACAGATGGCATAGGTAGTGTGAAAGAAAGTAAAAAGCGTTTTTGTTTGTTTCACTCTTCTTTACCTATCTATTTTTAAAAGAAAACGACATAAAGCAATAATTATAAAAGGTGATAATGGGTTTCTAAAGTATACAAATGTAATTTATATAGCAATAGTAATATAAAAGGAGAGAATAGAAGTATGTTGAAGCAAAAAATTTGTTACTATTTAAATTAAGTTTTTCCTGTGGTCATGTATGGATGTGAGAGTTGGACTGTGAAGAAGGTTGAGCGCCGAAGAATTGATGCTTTTGAACTGTGGTGTTGGAGAAGACTCTTGAGAGTCCCTTGGACTGCAAGGAGATCCAACCTGTCCATTCTGAAGATCAGCCCTGGGATTTCTTTGGAAGGAATGATGCTAAAGCTGAATCTCCAGTACTTTGTCCACCTCATGCCAAGATTTGACTTACTGGAAAAGACTCTGCTGCTGGGAGGGATTAGGGGCAGGAGGAGAAGGGGACGACAGAGGATGAGATGGCTGGATGGCATCACTGACTCGATGGACGTGAGTCTGAGTGAACTCCAGGAGTTGGTGTTGGACAGGGAGGCCTGGCATGCTGCAATTCATGGGGTCACAAAGAGTCAGACATGACTGAGTGACTGAACTAAACTAAACTAAACTAAACTAATGTTAGTCTGAACTAGGTTTTTTTTTTTTTTTTTTTTTTTAAAAATACCAATTGTCTTTCCTAGGGCAACCACTAGGAGGAAAAAAAAAAAACTCTTAAAAACATAGTAAAAGCAAAAATAGAGCAATTTAGAAGATACTATGTAGTTTCCTAGGGCATTCATAACAATCATAAACTGAGTGACTTAAAATAGCAGATTTATTTTACCAAAGTTCAGGATTCCAGAAATCCAAAATCAAGATATTGGCAAGCCAACACTTCCCCTCAGGGCTCTAAATGAGAATCCTTCTTTTCCTTTCACCTCCTGGTGGCTCCTGTTAATTCTTGGCAAGTAGTAGCATCAGTCCAATCTCCATATCCATCTTCACATGGTCTTTTTACTGATCTACTAATACAGTAGAATCTCATCTTGATTACTACTTTAGCTACAACTGCCAAGATCCTCAGAGAAGGCAATAGCAACACACTCCAGTACTCTTGCCTGGCAAATCCCATGGACAGAGGAGCCTGGTAAGCTGCAGTCCATGGGGCCGTGAAGAGTCGAACACGACTGAGCGACTTCACTTTCACTTTTCACTTTCGTGCTTTGGAGAAGGAAATGGCAACCCACTCCAGTGTTCTTGCCTGGAGAATCCCAGGGACAGGGAAGCCTGGTGAGCTGCCCTCTCTGGGGTTGCACAGAGTCGGACACGACTGAAGTAACTTAGCAGCAGGAGCAGCAGCCAAGATCCTATTCCTATATAATGTTGCATTTTGAGGTTCCAGGTGGATGTGAAATATTGAGGGACACTAGTCAAAACACTTCAAATGCACTAGAATATGGGTTTCCCAGGTGGCACTAGTGATAAAGAACCCACCTGCCAATGAAGGAAATATAAGAGACGCAGATTTGATCCCTGGTTTGGGAAGATCCCCTGCAGGAGGGTATGGCAACCCACTCCAGTATTATTGCCCAGAGAATCCCTTGGACAGAGGAGACTGGAGGGCTACAGTCCATAGAGTTGCAGAGAGTCAGACATGGCTGAAGCAACTTAGCATGCACACACACACATTAGAATATATCTATTCAACACGCATTAAAAAAAATAAAAAACAGGAATTAAGAAAGAGAGCAAAAAATATAAAAGACATATTGAAAAAAATGGCAAAATAGCAAATGTAAATTCTATTTTATGGGTAATTGTATTACAATAAATGAATTAAAATGAAAATCAAAAGACAAAATTAGCAAAACACATGTTTAAAACATAACAGCTATCTATCTATATATATATGTCTTTAAGAGATACACATCATATTCAAAGAAAAAGAGTAAAAGAATGAAAATATGAAAGTGAAAGAATGAAAACTGATACACCATGAAACAGTAACAAAAATGAGAGCTGGAGTAGCTGTACTAATAAGAGACAAATTAGATTTTAAAACAAAAATTGTTACTAGAGAAAATGAAGGATACTTTATATTGATATGAAGGTTAATTCATCAAGAAGAAAGGATGGTTATAAATATATGTGAACCTAACAACAGAGTCTAATCTTCTACTCACATTGTACTGAGCTTCTAAGGTATAGGCTAAATAAGCAAATAAATAAATAAATGAGTGACATGTTTATTGGAAAGAAAGAAACAAACTATAGTTATTCACAGATTATGTAACCTTATATGTAGAAAAGCATAATAATTAAGGATTCCACAAAACTCTATTAGAATTAATAAATGAGTTTATCATTTTGGTAGAATATAAGAGCAACATACAAAAACGCATTGTATGTCTGAACATGAGCAATAAACAACCCAAAATGAAGGGAAAAATTCCATTTAAAAAAGCATCAGAAACAATAAAATTCTTAGTAATAAATTTAGCAAAAGAACTGCAAATCTTGTACACTGAAAATTTAAAAAAAAAAATTTGGAAGACTGGAAAAGGTCAGTTTTCATTCCAATCCCGAAGAAAGGCAATGCCAAAGAATGTTCAAATACCGCACAACTGCACTCATCTCACATGCCAGCAAAGTAATGCTCAAAATTCTCAAAGCAAGGTATCAATGGTATGTGAACTGAGAACTTCCAGTAGTTCAAGCTGGATTTAGAAAAGGCAGAGGAACCAGAGATCAATGTCAACACCAGCTGGATCATAGAAAAAGCAAGAGAGTTCAAGAAAAACATGTACTTCTGCTTTATTGACTATGCCAATGTCCTTGACTGTGAGGATCACGACAAACTATTGAAAATTCTTCAAGAGATGGGAATACCAGACCACCTTACCTGCCTCCTGAGAAATCTGTATGTAGGTCAGGAAACAACAGTTAGAACTGGACATGGAACAACAGACTGGTTCCAAATTGGGAAAGGAGTACCTCAAGGCAGTATATCGTCACCCTGCTTATTTAAATTATATCATGTATGAAACGAGTTGCCAGTCCAGGTTCGATGCACGATGCTGGATGCTCGGGGCTGGTGCACTGGTACGGCCCAGAGGGAGGGTATGGGGAGGGAGGAGGGAGGAGGGTTCAGGATGGGGAGCACGGGTATACCTGTGGCGAATTCATTTTGACGTTGGGCAAAACTAATACAATATTATAAAGTTTAAAAGTAAAATAAAATTAAAATTATGGAACCGAGAAAAAAAAATTATATGCATAACAGACCATGTGAAATGCCTGCCTGGTAAATCACAAGCTGGAATCAAGATTGCCAGTAGAAATATCAATAACCTCAGATTTGTAGATGACACCTCCCTTATGGCAGAAAGCAAAGAAGAACTAAAAGCCTCTTGATGGAAGTGAAAGAGAAGAGTGAAAAAGCTGGCTTAAAACTCAGGATGGGGAACACGTGTACACCCGTGGTGGATTCATGTTGATCTATGGCAAAACCAATACAATATTGTAAAGTAATTAGCCTCCAATTAAAATAAATAAATTTATATTTTAAAAAATAAATAAATAAAAAAGGGAAAATACAATGGAGACCAGAAAAATAAATAAATAAAACAATAAAAACAAAAACAAAAAAAACCCCTCAACATTCATAAAACTAAGATCATGGCATCCAGTCCCATCACTTCATGGCAAATAGATGGAGAAACAATGGGAGACTTTACATTTTGGGGCTCTAAAATCACTGCAGATGGTGACTGCAGCCATGAAATTAAAAGATGCTTACTCCTTGGAAGAAAAGTTATGACCAACCTGGACAACATATTAAAAATCAGAGACATTACTTTACTGACAAAGATTCATGTATTCAAAGCTATGGTTTTTCCAGTAGTCTTGTATGGATGTGAGAGTTGGACTATAAAGAAAGTTGAGCGCTGAAGAACTGATGCTTTTGAACTCTGGTGTTGGAGAAGACTCTTGAGAGTCCCTTGGACAGCAAGGAGATCAAACCAGTCCATCCTAAAGGAAATCAATCCTGAATATTCATTGGAAGGACTGATGCTGAAGCTGAAACTCTTAATACTTTGGCCACCTGATGCGAAGAACTGACTCACTTGAAAAGAACCTGATGCTGGGAAAGATTGAAGCTGGGAGGAGAAGGGGATAACAGAGAATGAGATAGTTGAATGGCATCACTGACTCAATGGACATGAGTTTGAGCAAGCTCTGGGAGTTAGTGATTGACAGAGAAGCCCGGCATGCTGTAGCCCATGGGGTCGCAAAGAGTCAGATACGACTGACTGACTGAACTAAACTGAACTGAACAGAGTACACCAGGTGAAATGCTGGGCTGGATGAAGCCAAAGGTGGAATCAAGATTGCTGGGCAAAATATCACTAACCTCAGATATGCAGATGACACCACCCTTATGGCAGAAAATGAAGAGGTGCTCAAGGGCCTCTTGATGAAATTGAAAGAAGAGAGTGAAAAAGCTGGCTTAAAATCTCAACATTCAAAAAATTCACATCATGGCATCCAGTCCCATCACTTCATGGCAAATAGATGGGGAAACAATGGAAACAATGACAGGCTTTATTTTTCTGGGCTCCAAAATCACTGCAGATGGTGACTGCAGCCATGAAATTAAAAGATTCTTGCTCCTTAGAAGAAAAGCTGTGACAAACCTAGACAGCATATTAAAAATCAGAGACATTACTTTGCTGACAAAAGTCTGTTGAGTCAAAGCTATGGTTTTTCCAGTAGTCATGTATGAATGTGAGAGTTGGACCATAGAGAAAGCTGAGCACTGAAGAATTGATGCTTTTGAACTGTGGTGTTGGAGAAGACTCTTGAGAATCCCTTGGACTGCCAGGAGATCAAACCAATCAATACTAAAGGAAATCAGTCCTGAATATTCATTGCAAGGACTGATGCTGATGTTGAAACTTCAATAGTTTGGCCACCTGGTGTGAAGAACTGACTCATTTGAAAAGACCCTAATGCTGGGAAAGATTGAAGGCAGAAGGAGAAGGAGATGACTGAAGATGAATGAATTGATGGCATTATCGACTCAATGGACATGAGTTTGAGCAAGCTCCGGGAGTTGGTGATGGACAGGGAAGCCTGGAGTACCATAGTCCATGGGGTCCCAAAAAGTCAGACATGACTGAGTGATTGAACTAATTAAATAAATGGAAAGATAACTCATGCTTATAAGACATTCTTAAGTTGTTGGTACTCCCAAAACTGAGCTACAGAATCAGTGAAATGTTTCTCAGAAAGCTTAAGTTTTTGGTGTGTTTGTCTGTTACTGAAATTTATATGGAAATGCAGCAGACCTAGTATAGCCAATGTGGGAGACCTGGGTTTGACCTCTGGGTTGAGAAGATACCCTGGAGAAGGGAAAGGCTACCGACTCCAGTATTCTGGCCTGGAGAATTCCTTAGACTGTATAGTTCATGGGGTCACAAAGAGTTGAATGTGACTGAAAGGCTTTCACTTTACTTTAGCCAAAATCATCAACAACAAGAAAAAATGGATATAGAATAAATTTTCAATTGTCTCAATTTCAAGCATAAAACTTTAGTAATCAATACCGTGTGGTGCTATTATAAAGAAAGATATATAAATCAATATGAAATTGAGTGTACAAATAAACCCTTATATTTAATATCAACTGATTTTCAACAAGGGTGTCAAGACAGTTCAACTGGGAAGTGTAATCTTCACAATAGATGGTGGTGAGACAATTGGAAATCTGTATATAAATGAATGAATTTTGTCCCTTATCTCCAACCATACACAATAATTAACTCAAGTGGATCATAGATCTAAAGGTAAGAAAATTATAAAATTCTTCAGAAAACATAATAAATAATAAATCTTTATGACATTTGATTAGGCAATAGTTTTTAAGACATGATGCCAAATGCATTAATGAAAAAAAAATAGGTAAATTGGACTGCCACAAAACTGAAAACTTCTGTGTATTAAAGGATATCATCAAGAATGTGAAAAGGCAACTCACACTGACAAAGGACATATATTTGGGATATACGAACACTTACAACCCATCATTAAAAAGATTATTTCAGTTAAAAATGGTTGAAGATCTATCTAATGAAGATACACAAATGACCAACAAACACATGAAATGGTACTCATCTTCATTAGTCTTTAGGAAAATGTAAATAAAAATACAATATCATTCCATACTCACTACCATATTTAAAATAAAAGGGAAAGACAATAACAAGTAAATAAAATGTGTGTGTGTGGGGAAATGGAACCTTTAAACATTGTTTCTGCCAATACAAAATGGTGTAATCTCTTTTCAGAAAAGTTTTGTTCTTACATTGCTCAACCACGTCATCCAGTAATTCTTAGTAGATATACTCAAAAGAAATGAAAATATGTCTTTACCAAAATTGTACACAAATGTTTATAGCATTATTATTCATAATAGCCCCAAAGTGGAAACAGTCTAAATGTCCATCACTAGATAGCCATGATGGATGCTACCATGAACAATGATAAAACAATCATCCATGATGATGGATAACCAAAAATGGTATATCTATACTATGGAACATAATTCAGCAATAAAAATGAAATGAAGTACTGATATGTGCTATGTGTATTAACTTGAAGATATTAAGCTACACGAAAAATCCAGTCATAAAGACTTAATATGGTATTACATTTACGTGAAATGTCTAGAAATACAGTTCATGGATATAAAAGGTAAATTCATGTTTACTTGTGACTGGGAACAAGGTGAGGAAAGAAGTAATAGGGGATGATTGCTAATGTGTACATGGCTCTTGTGAGGGTGCTAAAAGTATTCTAAAATTGGATTGTGATAATGCTTACACAGCTCTGTGAATAAACAAAAATCATTTAAATAGGAAAATTTTCTATATGAGATATATATCAATAAAGCTGTTAAAGAAAAAAGTGCCATCACCTCAATAGAGAAAATAATTTTTTAAAATCTTAAGGACACAGATAAAAGAACATAAATTACTTTTAAATATAATAGAGATAATAAACTATCTTCATGACGAAAAAGCTAAATTAAAACAAAGTGTTATGTTTCCATTTATTTTTGCAAGTATTAAAAAAATGGTAGTGCTCTTTTACACAACAGTGGAAATGTAAATGGGAGCACACATTTTGGAAGGCAATTTGAAGAGATAGCTGGATGAGAGGTTGATGTAGGTATAGATAAAAAAAAGTATCTGAACATTTGAAATATATATATATTTATATATATTATATATTATTATATATTCAATATATATATTGAAATATATATATATATAATATATATATATATCTCCAACAGCTATTTCAAGAAGTGAAAGTCTCGCGATCGTGTCCAACTCCTTGTGACCCCATGGACTATATGTTTGTGTGCGTGCTAAGTTACTTCAGTCGTGTCCAACCCTTTGTGACCCTATGGACCATAGCCCGACAGGCTCCTCTGTCCATGAGATTCTCCTAGCAAGAATACTGGAGTGGGTTGCCATTTCCTTCTCCAGGAGATCTTCCTGACCGAGGGATTGAACCCAGGTCTCCTGCATTGTAGGCAAATGTTTTTACCATCTGAGCCACCAGGGAAGTCCTATATAGTCCATGGAATTCTCCAGGTTAGAATACTAGAGTGAGCAGCCTTTGCCTTCTCCGGGGGATCTTCCTGACCTAGGAATTGAACCAGGGTCTCCTGCATTGCAGGCAGATAAGTATTTCCAGAACTTTATCCTGGAAATAGTATGTAGAGTATACCAATACCAATAACTTTATATACTAATATATAAATATAAGAATATATATATATATAAAAGAATATATAATATAAAATGTAATAAAATATGTATAATATGAAATGTACATATTATTTATAATATATATAATATATATAAGCATATAAAAACATCTATTTCTGCTTTAATGACTTTGCCAAAGCCTTTGACTGTGTGGATCACAATAAACTGTGGAAAATTCTGAAAGAGATGGGAATACCAGACCACCTGATCTGCCTCTTGAGAAATTTGTATGCAGGTCAGGAAACAACAGTTAGAACTGGACATGGAACAACAGACTGGTTCCAAATAGGAAAAGGAGTACGTCAAGGCTGTATATTGTCACCCTGCTTATTTAACTTATATGCAGAGTACATCATGAGAAAAGCTGGACTGGAAGAAATACAAGCTGGAATCAAGATTGCAGGGAGAAATATCAATAACCTAAGATATGCACATGACACCACCCTTATGGCAGAAAATGAAGAGGAACTAAAAAGCCTCCTGATGAAGGTGAAAGAGGAGAGTGAAAAAGTTGGCTTAAAGCTCAACATTCAGAAAACGAAGATCATGGCATTTGGTCCCATCACTTCATGGGAAATAGATGGGGAAACAGTGGAAACAGTGTCAGACTTTATTTTTCTGGGCTCCAAAATCACTGCAGATGGTGACTGCAGCCATTAAATTAAAAGATGCTTACTCCTTGGAAGGAAAGTTATGACCAACCTAGGTAGCATATTCAAGGGCAGAAACATTACTTTGCCAACAAAGGTTCGTCTAGTCACGGCTATGGTTTTTCCTGTGGTCATGTACGGATGTGAGAGTTGGACTGTGAATAAGGCTGAGCGCCAAAGAATTGATGCTTTTGAGTTGTGGTGTTGGAGAAGACTCTTGAGAGTCCCTTGGACTGCAAGGAGATCCAACCAGTCCATTCTAAAGGAGATCAGCCCTGGGATTTCTTTGGAAGGAATGATGCTAAAGCTGAAAGTCCAGTACTTTGGCCACCTCATGCGGAGAGTTGACTCATTGGAAAAGACTCTGATGCTGGGAGGGATTGGGAGCAAGAGAAGAAGGGGACGACAGAGGATGAGATGGCTGGATGGCATCACTGACTCGATGGACATGAGTCTGAGTGAACTCAGGGAGTTGGTGATGGACAGGAGGCCTGGCGTGCTGCGATTCATGGGATCACAAAGAGTCAGACATGACTGAGCGACTGATCTGATAAACATATATAAAGAGTATGCCAATACCTTTACATGCTTAGAAAATTCCTGAAAATATATAAATTCAATAGTTAAAAGTAGGTACTTCTGGGAATGGGATAGACACCTTTGTTATTACAAACACACATAATCTTATAATTTTATAGCAAAGATCTTGTTAAAATGTTTGAAATATATAAAGGATTTGATGCCACATTGTTGAAACACAAATGATATTTCATATCTATTGATGTCTACAAAGAGGAAATTTTTTTGGTTACTAATTCTGGTGTTTGATCACCTAACTGCATTTGATAAGTATTGCAATTCCGGAATGGTGGCTCCACAGTTACAGACGTCAGAGACTCCTGTCTTTCTGTTATACTATCCGAGCAGATCCCAAACTTAAGTTAACTCTATGGTTCATGATGGAGCCTGGAGCCATCACATACTTTTTCTTAAGTTTTGAGTCCTCTATTTAAAGAATGTGTAGTTAGAGTTGCGTGTTATTAATCACTACCTCGAGAAAATTACAGTAGATTTTTTTTGAGGTTATAAACTCAAGAGTTAAAAATTACATTTTTCACCAGTGCTTTGGCATCTCTTTGGGTTTAGTGAAACAAAACAAACAGAGGAGGATTTTATAATGGTATCTAACTACTTTGACTGTGTGGATCACAATAAACTGTGGAAAATTTTGAAAGAGATGGGAATAACAGACCACCTGACCTGCCTCTTGAGAAACCTATATGCAGGTCAGGAAGCAACACTTAGAACTGGACATGGAACAACAGATTGGTTCCACATAGGAAAAGGAGTACGTCAAGGCTGTATATTGTCACCCAGCTTATTTAAATTATATGCAGTGTACATCATGAGAAACGCTGGGCTGGAAGAAGCACAAGCTGGAATCAAGATTGCCAGGAGAAATATCAGTAACCTCAGATATGCAGATAACACCACCCTTATGGCAGAAAGTGAAGAGGTAAAAGACTCTAAAAGACGCTTACTCCTTGGAAGGAAAGTTATGACCAACCTAGATAGCATGTTGAAAAGCAGAGACATTACTTTGCCAACAAAGGTCTGTCTAGTCAAGGCTATGGTTTTTCCAGTAGTCATGTATATGGATGTGAGAGATGGACTGTGAAGAAATTTGAGCACTGAAGTATTGATGCTTTTGAATGGTTGTGTTGGAGAAGACTCTTGAGTCCCTTGGACTGCAAGGAGATCCAACCAGTCCATTCTAAAGCAGATCAGTCCTGGGATTTCTTTGGAAGGAATGATGCTAAAGCTGAAACTCCAGTACTTTGGCCACCTCATGCGGAGAGTTGACTCATTGGAAAAGACTCTGATGCTGGGAGGGATCGGGGGCGGGAGGAGAAGGGGACAACAGAGGATGAGATGGCTGGATGGCATCACTGACTCGATGGACATGAGTCTGAGTGAACTCCGGGAGTTGGTGATGGACAGGGAGGCCTGGCATGCTGCGATTCATGGGGTCGCAAAGAGTCGGACATGACTGAGCGACTGAACTGAACTGAACTACATCGAATACATTTTATATATTCTTTTGATAATTACAAGTTACCTTGTCTATTGATTCACTCAAAGTTCTTATTTACTAACCACATTGTTTCTCTAATTCTCCGTGCCATTACATCTAAAGTCTGGGTGTTCAATAGCAGAACATTGAGTTTTGACAGTTTGTACATCGTGTCTGATATTTCACATCTGGCAGCATTATAAAGTGACAGGTCTTTCACAGTTTTTTTTGAATTCACTCTGGTAATGTTAATATAAGTGATGAACTTTGTGTATGCTATGGACATAATGGGCAATTCTATATGACTGACACTCTAATTTTACTCTATACTAATGGGCACTAATTGTAACAATCAGTGATTATGTCAGTTAAAGGCAATGCTGATGGCAATTGATGTCAGCAGTGAAAGCCCTGACACCATTTTGGAACAGAACTTGGAGCAGCCATTTGTAAAGATGGGAGATCAAATTTGTAAAGATCAAAGATCAATTGATTTCCTATATTTTGTATCTTATACTTTTCTTCATTTTTAAAAATAACATACAGCATGTTGTCCTTAAATATCAATGGCTTTCTGAACTCTTCTATCTATTATAACATTATTTCTATATACTAGGTATATTACTCTCAAAACACTGAAATGACTCAAGGTATTTTTTTAAAGAGAGTAATGCCTCTTAAAAAGATAACTCTGAATAAAATTTTCTCTTAAATTAGGGGCAAGTTATGGCTAAAAGAAGCAACAAGTGACTATAAATTCCAGTGGAACATCTGGACTGTGTGATGATGCTAGACTTACTGTCTGCTTCCCTGTAAATATTCCATGGGTATTTATAAGTCCTCTGCTGTTCCTGAATGAAGACAGTCATTTTTAGTGATAGTTAAATTTGTATTCTATCTAAATGTAGCATCCTTCTCCAAAGTTATAAGTTATTTCCAGAAAAGAACATTACTTACTGATTTGGAAGAGAATGAATAGTATTCAAAGGCACAAAATGAAGTAGGGAAGCAACACAAGTCAATAATAAAAAAAAAATGCAAACTTCTATTGCATGTATCATATTAACAGACACTACTTAAATACACATAGTCTATATTAAAACAAGCAATATATTTATGCATAAACTGAGGTTAAGAGAGCTTAAATATCAAGCATAAATATTCAAGGTCACACAACCAGTAGTCTCCTAGACATTCTTTAAGATTTAATTAAGTTTGATGTCATATCCTACAAGGGCCCTTCTTTGACTATCTCCTGGCTGAATATAGATCTCTACCTGCCTATTTCTACAGTGTTCTTTGCTTCCTTCTGTTTTTATGCTTATCACAATGCATGACATAAATTTTCTCTGCACTTGTTGTTGATTTCCTTGGTTGAAATCTAACCTTTTAAAACAATGACATTTTGTGATTTTTTTTTTAGTCCTAAATCTGTTAGCATAACATTGGACTTGTAGTAGGAACTCAAAAAAAACATGGAATAAGTGAATGAATGAGTAAAGAAATGAATGAGTATAACAAAAATTAATAAGGCAAGGTCATATCTTAGGGAACAAAACCCACTGGAGGTGGTGAGGGAAGAGTCCAAGAACCACAAAATCAACCAAATGCAACCTCATAGCATTCATTGCTGTCTTGTATGATGTGGTTTTCTAGGTGGTTGCAGTGAATTTCACTGGTTCTCCTTGGATAAGCTTAATTTTACATAATGCTAGATTCATCACACACATTATACCACAGATATAAAAACAATGAGGCATTGCAATTATCAATATAAAAGTCTTGAAAGTCCTTACAAGAAATATAATTTAAAGATAAATGTTTATTATTTAACATTATAGGTTATTGCAAGAGAATGAATATAGTTCCCTGTGATACATGGTAAATTCTTATTATTAATATTAATCTGTTTTACATATAGTAGTGTTTATCTTGGAGAAGGCACTGCCAACCCACTCCAGTACTCTTGCCTGGAGAATTGCAGGGATGGTGGAGCCTGGCAGGCTGCCGTCTATGGGGTCGTACAGAGTCGGACACGACTGATGTGACTTAGCAGCAGTAGCAGCAGCAGCAGTGTTCATCTATTAATCCCATTTATTGGTGTTCAGTCACTAAGTCACTATGTTGTCTTTGCAACCTCATGAACCGCCAGGCTTTTCTGTCCTTCAGTATTTCCCAGAGTTTGCTCAAACTCATGTCTAATGTGTTGATGATGCTACCTAACTATCTCATCCTCTGCTGCCCCCTTATCCATTTAATATTCCTCAGCATCAGGGTCTTCTCCAATGAGTTGTCTCTGAACATGAAGTGGCCAAAGTATTGGGGCTTCAGCTTTGATATCAGTCCTTCAAATGAATATTTAGTGTTCATTTCCTTTAGGATTGACTGGTTTGATCTCCTTTCTGTCCAAGGGGCTCTCAAGAGTCTTCTCCAGCACCACAATTCATAAGCATCAATTCTTTGGTCCACAGCCTTTTTTATGGACCAATTCTCATGCCTGGATGTGACTACCAGAAAAATTGTAGCTTTGACTATATGGACCTTTGCAAGCAAACTGATGTCTCTGCTTTTTCATAAACTGTCTAGGTTGTTCAGAGTTTTCCTTCCAAGGAGCAAGCATCTTTTAATTTCATGGCTGCAGTCACCATCCACAGTGATTTTAGAGCCAAAGAAAATCTATCACTGTTTTCACTTCTTTGCCTTCTATCTGCCATTAAGTGGTGGGACCGGATGCCATGATCTTTGTTTTTTGAATGTTGAGTTTTAAGCCAACTTTTTCACTGTCTTCTTTCACTCTCATCAAGAGGCTCTTGTTCCTCTTCTCTTCCTGCTATTAGAGTGGTATCATCTGTATATCTGAGGTTGTTGATATTTCTTCCAGCAAACTGGATTCCATATTGTGATTTTCACATAATGTACTCTGTATAGAAGTTAAATAAGCAGTGAGACGATATACAGCCTTGTCATATTCCTTTCTCAATTTTGAAACAGTCCAGTTTTGTTCCATGGAATCAATTTTGTTCCATGTCCAGTTCTAACTGTTGCTTCTTGACCCACATACAAGTTTCTCAGAAAAAAGGTAAGGTGGTCTTGTATTCCCATCTCTTTAAGAATTTTCTTCAGTTTGTTGTGGTCCACACAGTCAATGACTTTAGCATGGTCAATGAAGCAGAAGCAGATATTTTTTCTGGAATCCCCATGCTTTCTATATGACTCAATGAATGTTGGCAATTTGATCTCTGCTTCTTCTGCATTTTCTAAACCTAGTTTGTACTTTTAAAATTTCTTGGTTCATGTAACATTGAAATCTAGCTTGAAGGATTTTGAGCATAACCTAGTAGCATGTGAAATAAGGGCAATTGTATGGTAGCTTGATAATTCTTTGGAATTGTTCTTCTCTGGGTTTGGAATGAAAACTGACCTTTTCCAGTCCTGTGGCCACTGATGAGTTTTCCAAAATTGCTGACATATTGGGTGTAGCCCTCCAACAGCATCATGTTTTAGGAGTTGAAATAGCTCAGCCAGAATTCCATCACCTCCACTAGCTCTGTAGTAATGCTTCCTAAGGTCCACTTAACTTCACACTCTAGGATGTCTGGCTGTAGGTAAGTGATCACACCATCATGGCTATCTGGGTCATTAAGACCTTTTTTATATAGTTCTGTGTATTCTTTCAACTTCTCCATCTCTTCTGCTTTTGTTAGGTCTTCAACATTTCTATCCTTTATCAGGCCCATCCTTACATGAAATGTTCCCTTGATACCTACTATTTTCTTGAGGGAATCTCTAGTTTTTCCCATTTCTATTGTTTCCCTATTTTTCTTTGCATTGTTCACTTTAGAAAGCCTTCTTATGTCTCCTTGATATTCTCTGGAACTCTGCATTCAGTTGAACATATCTTTCCATTTATCTCTGCTTTTCACTTCTATTCTTTCCTCAACTATTTGTAAAACCTCCTTAGACAACCACTTTGCCTTCTTGCATTTCTTCTCCTTTGGGGTGATTTCGGTCACTGCCTTCTCTACAATGTTACAAACCTCCATCCGTAGTTCTACAGGCACTCTGTCCCATACTCCTAATTTACCCTTCCCCTACCCCTTTGGTAGCCATAATTTTGTTGTCTATGTCTGTGAGTCTGTTTCTGTTTCATAGAAAAAAAAAAAGGTTGATTTGCATTATTTTCTTAGGTTCCACATGTATGTGATATACACTATTTATCTTTATCTGATGTACCTCATTAAGTATGATAATCTCTAGGTCTATCCATGTTGCTGCAAATGGCAATATTTCATTGCTTTTTTATGACTGAGTAATATTCCAGTGCATATATCTATATGTCTATATCACATTTTCTTAAGCCATTCATCTGTTGATGGACATTTAAGTTGCTTCCATATCTTGATTTTTGTGAATAGTGTTGCTATGAATATACAAGTGCTATAATGTTTTTCAATTTGAGTTCTCATCTTTTCCAGATATATGCCCAGGATTATTGGATCATATGGTAATTCCACACCCTCTCCAGTACTTATTATTTGGAGATTGTTTGGAGATGGCCATTCTGATTGGTGTGAAGTGGTTCCTCATTGTAGTTTTCATTTGCAGTTTTCTAATAATTAGTGATGGTCTGTCACTTTATTATTTTCTGCTTTGTTTTTAACCCAAAACAGATTTCAAATCCACCAAGAATGATATTCCTTGATTAATTTTTAAATTTGCCAGGGTGAAGATAGTAATAGAAAATAACAGGTTGGTAACTAATTGCAAAAGGATTTGTCTTAGTAAATTAATTTCATTCAATTTTGTGAATTCAATGATATGAAAAAGTAATATATTAAATGTATATACAAAAATATGTGGTGGCTTCCTGGTGGCTCAGCAGTAAAAATTCCATCTACTAATGCAGGAGATGTAAGTTCAATCCCTGAATGGAGAAGATCCTCTGGAGAAGGAAATGGCAACCCACTCCATTATTCTTGCCTGGGAAATACCATGGATGCAGGAGCCCGGTGGCCTATACAGTCCATGGGGTTACAAAGAGTCAGACATGAATGGGCAACTGAACAACAACAATAAGTACATGTAGTTTTTTCTGCATATATGTGTATTTGTGTGTGTGTACATTAACAGCAGTTATCTTTAAATTGAGAAGTTATGGCCATTTTAATAATGAATCTTATCTTTCCTAGGGCTTTCCTTGTAGTTTCCTTGGCAAAGAAACTGCCTGCAATACAGGAGACCTGGGTTCAATCCCTAGGTCGGGAAGATCCGCTGGAGAAGGAAATGGCAACCCACTCCAGTATTCTTGCCTGGAGAATCCCATGGACAAAGGAGCCTGGCAGGCTACAGTCCATAGGGTATAGGGCATGACCTCGTGACTAAACCACTGCCACCAACTTTCCTAGTCTTTCCACATTTTTTATTGTAATCATGCATTAGTTACAGAAATAACAGTTATAGCTAACATTTTTAAGCACTTATTTATGACACTAAGCTGAAATCAATACATAAATTATTTCATTTAATACCACAACCCTGTAACACTGGTATCTACTTTGTAAGTTTAAAAATTGTGGTTTTAAAAAATTCCTGAGATTAATAAATGATGGAGACAGGGTCTGACCCCAGAGTCGAACCTTTTCAATACTACATTCCATACCCACTGGAAAAGAAAATGAGAGAGAAACAGAACGGAGGAGAGAGACAGACAAATAGAACAGCATAGACAGTCATTTTATAATTGTTTTGCACTAGTGAGACAAAATTGGAGAAGGAAATGGCAAACCACTCCAGTGTTCTTGCCTGGAGAATCCCAGGGACGGGGGAGCCTGGTGGGGCTGCCGTCTATGGGGTCGCATAGAGTCGGACACGAATGAAGTGACTTAGCAACAGCAGAGAGACAAATGTGGTGTAGTAAAAAGATTGCTATACTGAAGATATTGAGTTATGGATCTATCTGAATCCATCTTTTTCCCTAGAATGACTAGTGTGGAGCTTAGATACCACATGTACTCTAGTGTATCTTCCAATCTTAAATTCCGATGTTTCAAAGCTCAAATATCTTGGGCACTTGAGCACTTGATTTGTTATTGTTCAACAAAAGCTTTTGTTGTTCAATCAAAAGCACTCTAATTTGATAGTAATATACACAGAGAAGACATTATTTTCAGTATCAATCTTTTTTGGAACATCATTATATCTGTCAACAAAATTGGGCAATTTGGATTCATGGCCACATGTCTCAACACCTTTATAACATGATTCTGACTTTTTAAAATTAATTTAGTTTTTAATTGAAGGATAGTTGCTTTATAGAATTTTGTTGTTTTCTGTCAAACCTCAACATGAATCAGCCATAGGTATACATATATCCCCTCCCTCTTGAAACTCTCTCCCATCTCTCTCCCAATCCCACCCCTCTAGGTTGATACAGAGCCCCTGTTTGAATTTCCTGAGCCATACAGCAAATTCCCGTTGGCTATCTATTTTACATATGGTAATGTAAGTTTCCATGTTACTCTCTCCATCCATCTCACCCTCTCCTTCCCTCTCCCTGTGTCCATAAGTCTGTTCTTTATGACTGTTTCTCCACTGCTGCCCTGCAAATAAATTCTTTGGCACCATGTTTCTATATTCTGTATATATGTGCTAGTATATGATATTTATCTTTCTATTTCTGACTTACTTCACTCTGTATAATAGGCTCTAGGTTCATCCACCTCATTAGAACTGACTCAAATGCATTCCTTTTTATGGCTGAGTAATATTCCATTGTGTATATGTACCACAACTTCTTTATCCATTCATCTGTCGATGAACATCTAGGTTGCTTCCATGTTCTAGCTATTGTAAGTAGTGCTGCAATGAACAATGGAATGTTTCTTCAGGATATATGCCTAGGAGTGGGATTTTTGGGTCATATGGTGGTTTTATACCTAGGTTTTCAAGGAATCTCCATACCATCTTCCACAGTGGCTGAATCAATCTACATTCCCACCAACAGTGCAAGAGAGTTCCCATTTCTCCACACCCTGTTCAGCATTTATTGTTTGTAGAATTTTTGATGATGGCCATTCTGACCAGTGTGCAGTGATATCTCATTGTAGTTTTGATTTGCATTTCTCTAATAATGAGTGATGTGGAGGATCTTTTCCTGTGTTTGTTAGCCATCTGTATGTCTTCTTTGGAGAAATGTCTGTTTCGGTCTTTTCCCACTTTTTGATTGGGTTGTTTGTTTTTCGGGTATTGAGTTGTATGAGCTGCTTGTTTCTTTTGGAAATTAATCCTTTTTCAGTTGTTTCATTTACTATTATTTTCTCCCATTCTGAGGGTTGTCTTTTCACCTTGCTTATAGTTTCCTTTGCTGTGCAAAAGCTTTTAAGTTTAATCAGGTCCCATTTGTTTACTTTTGTTTTTATTTCCATTACTCTAGGAGATGGGTCATAGAGGATCTTGCTTTGATTTATGTCATTGAGTGTTCTCTTTCCTCTAAGAGTTTTATAGCTTCTGGTCTTACATTTAGGTCTTTAATCAATTTTGAGTTTATTTCTGTGTATGCTGTTAGGAAGTATTCTAATTTCATTCTTTTACATGTATCTGCCCAGTTTTCCCAGCACCATTTATTGAAGAGGCTGTCTTTGCCCCTTTGTATATTCTTTGCATATTCTTTGTCAAAAATAAGGTGCCCATAGGTATACACCTATGGGAACCTTATTTATTTCTGAGCTTATTTCTTGGCTTTCTGTCTTGTTCCATTAGTCTA
The DNA here is from genome assembly GCF_027580195.1 of Bos mutus. NCBI lineage: Eukaryota > Metazoa > Chordata > Mammalia > Artiodactyla > Bovidae > Bos > Bos mutus. Next base: position 7,738,284 of record NC_091619.1, on the reverse strand, counting down.
TATTTCTGTTTTTATGCCAGTACCATACCATCTTGATGACTATAGCTTTGTAGCATAATCTGAAGTCAGGAAGGTTGATTCCTCCAGCTCCATTCTTCTTTCTCAAAACTGATTTGGCTTTTCATGGTCTTTTCTGCTTCCATATGAATTGTAAAAATTTTTTGTTCTAATTCTGTGAAAAATGCCACTGGTAATTTGATAAGGATAGCATTGAATCTGTAGATTGCATTTGGTAGTATAGTAATTTTCACAATATTGATTCTTCCTACCCAGGAACATGGAATATCTCTCCATCTGTTTATGTTCTCTTTGATTTCTTTCATTAGTGTTCACCACTTTATCTTCCAGCTCACTGATCCATCCTTCTGTTTCAAATATTATGCTACTGATTCTTTCTAGAGTATTTTTAACTTCAGTAATTGAGTTGTTTGTGTCTGTATGTTTATTCTTTAATACATCTAGGTCCTTGTTAATTGATTATTGCATTTTCTCCATTCTATTTTCAAGGTTTTTGATCATCTTTACTACAATATTTTGAATTCTTTTTCAGGTAGTTTGCTTATCTCCTCTTCATTAATTTGGACTTCTGTGTTTCTAAGTTATTCCTTCATTTGTGCAGTATTTCTCAGCATTTTCATTATTATCATTTTTTAAACGTATTGTATTTGAGGTCTCGTTTTAAAGGCTTAAAGGTTAAATCTTTTCTCTTTTTTGGTTTCTGCCCTCTTAAGGTTGGTCCAGTGGTTTGTGTAAGCTTTGTATAGGGTGAGATTTTCACTGAGTTTTTTCTTTTTTTCCCTCTGATTGGCAGGGCTGAGTGAGGTGGTAATCCTCTCTGCTGATGATTGAGTTTATATTTTTGTCTTGTTTGTTGTTTGTATGAGGTGTCCTTCACAGTGATACTACTTGTAGTGGGGTGATGCTGGGTCTTGTATTTAAGCGGTTTCCTCTCTGGGTATTCTCACTATTCGATACTCCCTCAGGTTAGGAGTTCTATGATAGTCTAGGATCTTGCAGTCAGTGCTCCCTCTCCGAATTCTCAGAGCTTGATCTCTGGCCAGGAATGGAGATTCCACAGGTGGTTTGTTATGGCATTAAATGAGATGAAAAAAAATACACAAAAATGAGAAATCAAAGATATGCTATGCTATGCTAAGTCACTTCAGTCGTGTCTGACTCTGTGCGACCCTGTAGACGGCAGCCACCAGGTTCCCCCATCCCTGGGATTCTCCAGGCAAGAACACTGGAGTGGGTTGCCATCTTCTCCAGTGCATGAAAGTGAAAAGTGAAAGCGAAGTCACTCAGTCGTGTCCGACTCTTAGCGACCGCATGGATTGCAGCCTACCAGGCTCCTCCATCCATTGGATTTTCCAGGCAAAAGTACTGGAGTAAACCCCAGACAAATGACATTTACAAAATCAAGCAAGTAATAATTAAAATAACTGAATAAACACACACACACACATATATACACATATACCCATAAGCAAAATCAAAACAATCCAATTAAAATAAAGTACAATAGATTGGCCTGGCAAACAAAGGAAATAAAAAATTATATCTACAAGTTAAGAACAAAACTAACTAAAGTACAAACTGGAAGACAAAACTAAAGCAAGTTGCCAACTGGGGAATAAAGCAATGAAAACAAAACTAACAAATACGGTGAGAAAAAGAAAGGAAAGAAAGAAAGACTAGAAATGCAAAGTTACATATAGGTAGATAAAGAATATTTACATACATTGAAGATTAACTGCAAGGGGAAAAGAACAGTAGAAAAAGCAAATAAAAGAATAAATATAGAAAAAATAATATTGGATTTAAAATTTTTAAAAATTAAAATTAAAAAAAAAAAAAAAAAAACAGAACAAAGAAGAAGGAGGAGGAAAACTCCACAACTCCGCAGAACTGCAAAAGCCAAAATAGAGGCAGAGGTTTATAACAGCAATAAAAAGTGTGATTGGGAAAAAAAAAAAAAAAAAAAAAGCTTAATTAGATTTCATAGTGCTAATAACATTGACAACTACAACAAAGAAGGGAAAGAAAAGAAAAAGAAAAAAGTCCAAAAGAAATGACAGAACAAGTCAAAACATAAGAATAGTAACTGATTTTCTTGAGTCACTGCTGTTGGAGTCCTTTCCCTCACTGATAGTCTCAGTCCACCTTGCCTCCCTAGGATGCCCTCCAAGGCTGTGCTTGTCTCTGGACCTGCTGTGGGGCCAGCATAGAGTCTGCCTAGTTGATCATGTGGATTTAATCTGCAGCTTGTACAGCTGGTGGGAAGGTTTTGGATCATCTTAAGGAAATGGTAAGCCACTCCAGCACTTTTGGCTGGAAAATCCCATGGATGGAGGAGTGTGGTAGGCTACAGTCCATGGGATCACAAAGAGTTGGACACAACTGAGCAACTTCACTTTCACTTTCCTTAGTTACAGACCTGGGTTTCAATTGTGGTTTTATTTCCAGCTGCCTTTGAGGACTTGGGTCTGCCCCAGTGAGAGTCAGGTGTGGAGGTGGTGCAGCTGCTTGGGTCATGGGGGTTCTGGCAGCACCAGGTACTCAGGGGAGTTGGCGGCTGGGGAAGCCCGAAATATAGTGCCCTAGAAGAGTATGGTGAGCAGTATTGGTCAATACAGTCCAGTATTCTTGCCTGGAGAACCTCACTGACAGATAAGCCTGGCAGGCCACAGACCACAGGGTCTCAAAGCGTTGGACATGATCTAAGTGACCCTGCATGCATAGACACAAGCCTTTTGTGACCTGCGGCAACTCTGTCCCAGTGAGGGTTGAGAATGAAAGTGTTGCAGCTGCTTGGGTCACAGGGACCCTGATGGCACCAAGTATTCAGGGACATGGACTGCCTCAGCCGCAGGAGTTATGTCCCTATCTGAGTCTTTTATTGAGCCTCTGGTAGCTGGTGATCAGAAGTCTGTTTTGGCTAGTCTTTCTCTGTAGCTCTGCCCATTCAGGCACTTAGAGGGCTCCCTTGCTTGGGTCCTTTTCTGTTGCTTGGTGCATCAGGTACATATAGGTGACCCCTGGCTGGGGTCCTAATCTGTAAATCTGTGTGTCAGGCACTTAAAGGGGCACCCTTGGTGGAGTCCTACTCTGTAGTTTGGTGTGTCAGGTGCTTGATGGGCCAGCCTCTCTGTGGTTCAGCTGCTGATACTGGCTGTGTGGGGAGAGAGAGGCTATGGTGATGGCATGACTCAGTAGTATCGCCTTGCTTCCATGGCTGTCTGGCTTTCCTCCACCAGAATTTCCCATCCCAATCTCCTCCCTCACATCTCCTTGGTCTGTCTTTCTGCAGTCAAAGCAGCCCTTGTCCTGGGATTGCTCCACAATCACTACACTCCAGCTTCCAGCTGCTGTGCTTTCTAGGGGAATTGTGCCCCTGTCCAGGGTACTATGGCTACAGCAACAACTGTTTGATTCTCATTCCATTTAGGCTGCCACAGATCAACTGCTTCACTCTCAGCCTTAAATATTTCTCTTCTGACCCAGACAATTGTCCTGATATGGGGATCAGACTCCTGCTTAATTTCCCCCACCTTCCAAGTGCAGGTCCAGTCCTACTGACATTTCTGTTTTCCCCCCTAGTTTCTTCACCCTACCGAGTTTTGCATAGTCCTATATATTCTTTTCTGATGGCCAGGTACTCCTGTCTGCTCTCAACTGGTGTTCTGCAAGCACTTTCTGTGTTCCCAATGTATCCATGGAGAGAGATGTACTCCACGTCCACCTACTCCTCCACCATCTTGTTCTCCCCCCATGATTCTGATTTTTAAAAACCACTTTTGAGATGAGATATACTCAGCACATGCTAGACAGAGTAAAAGGAGATGAAAATTGAGAGATAGTGTGGGTGGGGGAAAGGTGGAGGAGGGGAGACAGTAAACCAAATAATAACTACTATGGAATATACAAGACAGTGGTTTGGTTACTTTCCCAATGTGTTCACCATTTTCCAGATTCTACTGTAATATCAGGAAGACTCAACTGCAAATGGATTTTCTTTGGATACCACTCCATTGTACTATCTACTTTTTTAAGATTTTTTAAAAATTTATTTTTAAATGAATTTTAACTTCAATAAATTGAAATTTATTTTTAACATTTCTTTACAATATTGTGCTGGTTTCTTCCATACATCAACATGAGTCAGCCATAGATATACATATGTCCCCTCTTTCTTGAACCTCCCTCCTGGGATCAAAGGAGAATAACATGAAAACAAATATACTACCTACGTGAACTAGATAGCCAGTGGGGATTTGCCAAGTGATTCAGGGAACTGGTGTACTGTCTTCTTATTTAAGCAAAAAAAAAAAAAGTGTTGGGTGTAATTGACAGTTTTGTCCACTTACTTCAGTGAGCTCTTTTCAAGATATAAAACTATAACAATTCTCAAGGGTGTTCTTTTCTTGGGACACTGTATAAAAGGATAATAAAAAATACAACTAGAGGAGAACTGAAGCTCTTTTAATGTACCACATACAGTTTATTATACAGATAATATCATAAAAATGAGTATTTAACTAACCATAGTTAATATACTTATATGTCTATAATGCAGTGCCAGTGTTATTTCATAAACTTCTTTACTCTTCTTATTTAATTTCTCTTATTTTTTTTCATTTTGCAGACTGGTTCTGTGCTATTTGTCAAACTGCTTGGGTATCCTGGTCTATGTATTATGCTGGTGCTCACTTAGACTGGTTATTTCCTTATAATGGGATATTCCCTGAGAAACCAATAAATGTATCTGCCATTGACCAAGATTCAGTATGTGAGGTCTAAAGTTTCCATAGCTGAAAATCTATAAATCCACTTGTTTTTCATTTTCAACACTACTCATCAATGGAACATTAAACTTCTATTTTCCTCTAGGGTATACCTGCTGAATATGCCTAATATGGATGCCTGGGGAGGGGGTGCTTATATCTCTATCTGCTATGGCAAGTAGCAGATAGACTACTAGGCTTACATGTTGCCCCTATATTTGGCAGTAAGAGAAAGACTTTAAAAATTAATGCTGCTGCAGACAGTTTTCTCCCATTGGTCAAGCTATTGTTCATCTATGGGTGCTTCTTGTTTATACTGTTATAGATCTCATGATAGTTCAAAACTTGTGCATTTTATGCCAGTGAATGAGTTGTTCCAACTTAGAGTCCTTTTATGGCTCAGTTTTGTGAAGACCAGTTAAAGGGCGTTTCAGACAGTAAAGCAGTTGCCTGCAATGCAGGAGACTCAGGTTCTATCCCTGGGTTGGGAAGATCCCCTGGAGAAGGAAATTGCAATCCACTTCAGTATTCTTGCCTGGAGAATCTCATGGACTGTAGAGCCTGGCTGGCCAGTCCATGGGGTCACAAAGAGTTAGACACGACTGACTAACACTTTCACTTTTGTGAAGACCAGTTAAATACTCTGTAGTTTATTTGTTCTTCTGCATACAGTTTGGATTTAAGGCATAAAGAAATTCCTACCAATGAAAATATCTGGAGATCAATTTTTCTAATTCATCTCTTATTTAAGGGGAACAAAATATTTTATGTATTTTTCTTCCTACACTGAGAACCTATATGACGATGGTGAACACTGGCTCCTTGAGAAGAGCAGGGGGAGGAGGTAATTCTATAAGCCATTTCACAGTCCAGTGCTTCATCTAGGAGGTGTGATCTGAGAGTCATGAAGCTCAAAGTCATCAAAGGAAACCTTGATAAAAACAACTCGATAAATATTCAGACATTGCATGAACTACTTAACACTCATCCAGACAGGAGAACAGCTCAGACACGGCTGGAAACTTGAGCAGCACCAGAAGTTTAGACCAACTAGTTTTACTCACTACTTCTGCTAAAACTGAGGAGTCACAAATTAGTAAGATTTCTAGAGATATCATTTAGCAGCCACCCACGGAACTGGTTTTTGTGACTCTGCATTTATATGAAGAGATGCTGTTTTCATGATGCTTTAGAGAATTGTGATGGGAGGGAGAGCTGTGTATATCTAAACAAGCAGAAGGATTTTGTGTTAATGAGGATTAATTAAACATCAGAATGAAGACAGGCTTCTGTTTATCTCTTAAAATTTGAATAGAAATCCATCTATTTAAATGGTTTAATATACAGGATTATGACCTTCAGTCTATTTTTTTTCAAGTTTTCTGGCTTTAAATGTGCTATTTTATACTCAGTTTATACACCCATAGCATTTTATCTAGGTATATTTTATTTTCACATATTTATCACAGTTTTGGTTTAAAGACATATTTGCTACTATAACTATACCTATATCAGCTATGTATTTATTAAAAAATAAAGTTAAATATCTGAAAAATATCCTTAGTTCTTTTCTTCAAGGATTTGACAGGCAACAAGAAGTTCTGAACTGTGTCCTAATTAGAGATGGAAGTAGGAGAAGTGAAGAAAATATTAATTAATTTTGAGGGGTGTTCAATCTACTTAGACAAACATATGGAAAAACACATATGAATATCTTCATCAGTAATAGATATCTATGTTCCTATTCAACAGCTCTAAGGATACACACATACACAAGTTATAGAGCATTTATAAAGTAAATGTAGGAGTATAACAATGTGCATAAAAAGAATCTAGGGACTTTCCTGGTGCTCCAGTTGTTAAGAATCCATCTTTCAGTGCAGAGTACTTGGGTTCGATCCATGATCAGTGAACTAAGATTCCATATGCCTAGGGGCAACTAAGCCCGTCTGCCACAGTGGAAGATCCTGCATGCCACAACTAAGGCCAGACACAGCCAGATAAGCAAATAAATATTTCAAAAAATCTAAAAATCTCCACTGAATAAGCAAAAATGAATCAACACAAAGAGAAGCATAAAATAAATTCCAGAAATAAAAACTCAAAAAGGAAATGATCCAATGTTGTAATTGGGAAGAGTTATTTAGGGGTTAGTAAGCAAGTCATTCTGGCCACAAAACGCTGAGCAAATGGTTGAATGAATAATCATTCTCTTCTACTTTCTACAGTAAGCAGAATAGATGTGGGGAGCACATCGCTGCCATTCCAGAGACCCAAATCTGCTCCAGGTGGTGCACAATAGTTCAGATTGTGCCACAGACCACTGGAAATACTTCTGGATGCTCTCCAGGGGAATCAAATCTGAAAGGTGATCTAACACCTTTTATTCAGAGCAGTGAAGTAAATTGTTTAAAATGACAACCAAGGGTGTAGGACTTCCTGCTCAGTGTGGGAACAATGAGAATCTTTTTCATCTTAGAGTCTTGTCGTAAAAGACACTGAACAGTTTTAGTCAGTATCAGGAAGCAGACTGAGAATTGAGAGGATGAAAAATTATGGAAGGGAAAGACTTAAATGTGATGATGGAGGAAATACCCTTTTGCTGTTCAAATCTTATTCTTCATATTGCAAAAAATGTTTGGAAGAAAGAGATAAATTAGTATGGGGAAGAAAATGAAAATGAGGAACATGGAATCAGCTTTGAGTATAAAAGTGTCCAATGAAATAGAAATGGATTTAGTTTTGATGAGTGCGTATAACTAGAACCAATGGGTAGAATATACAGAGAGCCATATTTTGGTTTAATGCCAGGAATATTTTCAATTAGTACCACAATAGATTGTTAAATGAATTGGAGAAAGTCCTTCAATGGGATGTGTCAGAGCAGAATCTCTTTGTCTGTAAAAGGGCTGATGAAAGGACTGGTAAATTGCTTGGAAGTTTGTTTCAGAATCTGATCTTTACAGGTCTTTCAACTTGAAGACTCTCAACAAAAGAAGAGCAATGTTTTGAGACTGCATTAACAATAATATGGAATTACAGAGGAGCTAGAATTTCATAATTCTTTCTGCTGTGTAAGTCGCTTCAGTCATGTTCGACTCTTTGCAACCATGTGAACTGCAGTCCTCGGGCTTCTCTGTCCATGGGATTTTGCAGGCAAGAATACTGGACTGGGTTGCCATGTCCTCTTCCAGGGGACCTTCTCAATTCAGGGTTCAAATCTATGTCTCCTGCATTGGCAGGTGGGTTCTTTACCCCAAGTGCCACCTTACCCCTGCCCAAAACCTGTGTTTGAGGGGATGCGGGGAAGTGGAATGATGCAGGGGCCATCAGGAAATATGACAGTAAACAGTGATGGCAAGACACTGGGAATTCAAATTCAATGATTGCATAAACAGATTAGTTGAGATCATATATCAACCTTCTGTGTATCCAAATTCTATACATTTTTCAAGGGTTGGTTCAAAAACCGTCCCCTTAAGCAGTACCTAACATGCCACAGCTCTTTGGTGCAGGCACTATCCCAGGCAATGCAATTTTAGCTGACTGCATGAATAGTTGTAATGTGATATTCCACTGAAACACTGAGGATCATTTAATAGAGATTTAAAATACTAAGTTTTTTTTTTTTTTAATTACTGTTTTAAAAGATTTGCGGTTAATTTACTTGATCATCGAATAGCATTTTCTCATTTGTACTTCTCTTTCTCTCAGTGGTCTCAGTTTTTAGATGCTTGATGATGGTGATTTCACTAAATCTTCTTCCTCTAAATACTTGTCCTTGTTGTTTGGGTATAATTAAGTTTCCAGGTTGCTTAGGAAACTAAACCTAGGCAGCAGCTGCCAGGGCTTAACAATGAGGTCCCATTCCAATTCAGCTCCTTTGTCAGAGGTTAAGTGGACAACCATTATTATTTCAGAAGAAACATTTTTCAAATAGTTCATTTAATTTAAGTTAAAAATAAATTGCTAAGTAAATAATCCAATAAATGCTTTTTCAAAGACATGCTGAAGGAAGATAGGGCTACATTACTGTTGCAACCATATATTCTAGGATGTAACAAGCCATTGTATCAGTTGCAGGCAGCATTGGGGATATGGCTGGGAGTGAGATGGGAGCTGTGTTTGCAGTTGTGCCAGCATCTCTGGACAGGCAAATGAAAACCACCTGCCAGAGCAATGATACCCAGGAGCCTTCCTCAGGCCAGGCAAGCAGAGTCAATTGTTCTTAGGAAATGAAGGGAAAAAAAAAAAAAAAAAAGAGTTCAGCCTCACAGAAATTAAAATCGTTCAAGAGATGAACAACATAAGGATAATGGCTTCAGCTGTGGCTTTTTCAGAGTTATCAAGCTCTCATGGACACATTTCCTGCATGTTTTATCATAATAATTTAGACTCATTTATTAAAGAGCTAGTTGTTTGTGTCACTTTCTAGGCACAATATTAAATAAAAATATATAGTTTTTCCCTCAAATCTCTTAACATTATTAATGGTTACTTGAGCCATTTGTTTCTGCATATATTAATTTATTCAGTAAACAAGTGTATACTGAATGCCAGGTATATAATAACTGTGTCAGGTATAGAGTGACACAAAGAGGAATAAAACACAACCCCTCCAAGACTGCTATTCAGGAAAGTAATAAGACTACATCAGGACACTGATAAACACGGTTAGGTTAAGTACAGGTGCTATGGAAGCAAATATGACAGGCAACAAAGCCAAGATAGAATGATGGTTAGAGATGTCTTTTCCAGATGATTGTAAGAGAAAGCCTGGAGATGGCATTTAATTATTTATAGAAAGTATGTATAGAACTGATACTTTTATGTGGAGGGAAGTAGTCAGGTTGATGTTAATAATATTTTGTACACCATAATTTTATAAGGATGATAATAAAAGTAATACAAGAGTTTTAAACAGAGAATTAATTTGCTTCTGTTTGATAAATGTTTCATTTTTGTTTGTGGTGCCTGGATAAGAAGTGGGAGGGCTAGAAGTACAGACTTGTGTGAAGCTATTCAGTTCAGTCACTCAGTCATGTCTGACTCTTTGCAACCGCATGGACTGCAGCAAGCCAGGCTTCCCTATCACCAACTCTAAGAGCTTGCTCAAAATCATGTTCATTGAGTCGGTGATGATATCCAACCATCTCAACCTCTGTTGTCCCCTTCTCCTGCCTTCAACTTTTCCCAGCATCAGGGTCTTTTCCAATGAGTCAGTTCTTCTCATCAGGTGGCCAAAGTATTGGAGTTTCGCTTCAGCATAAGTTCTTCCAATGAATATTCAGGGCTGATTTCCTTTAGGATGGGCTGGTTGGATCTCCATGCTGTCCAAGGGACACTCAAGAGTCTTCTCCAACACCATAGTTCAAAATCATCAATTTTCGGTGCTCAGGTTTCTTTATGGTCAAACTCTCACATCCATACATGACTACTGGAAAAACATATTTTTGACTAGATGGACCTTTGTTGGCAAAGTAATGGCTCAGCTTTATAATATGCTGTCTAAGTTCATCATAACTCTTCTTCCAAGGAGCTCTCTTTTGATTTCATGGCAGCAGTCACCATCTGCAGTGATTTTGGAGCCCAAGAAAATAAAGTCTGTCACTTTTTCCATTGTTGCCCCATCTATTTGCAGTGAAGTGATGGGACTGAATGCCATGATCTTAGTTTTTTGAATGTTGAGTTTTAAACCAGCTTTTTCACTCTCCTCTTTCACTTTCATCAAGAGTGTCTTTAGTTCTTATTTGCTTTCTGCCATAAGGGTGGTGTCATCTGTATATCTGAGGTTATTGATATTTCTCCTGGCAATCTTGATTCCAGCTTGTGCTTCATCCAGCCTGGCATTTCTCATGATGTACTCTGAATATAAGTTAAATAAGCAGGGTAACAAAATACAGCCTTGATGTACTCCTTTCACTATTTGGAACCAGTCTGTTGTTCCACGTCCAGTTCTAACTGTTGCTTCTTGACCTGCATACAGATTTCTCAGGAGGCAGGTAAGGTGCTCTAGTATTCCCATCTCTAAAAATTTTCCACAGTTTGCTGTCATCTAAACAGTCAAAGGCTTTGGCGTAATCAATAAAGTAAAAGTAGATATTTTTCTGGAATTCTCTTGCTTTTTCTATGATCCAACAGATGTTGACAACTTGATCTTTGGCTCTTCTGCCTTTTCTAAATCCAGCTTGAACATCTGGAAGTTCACAGTTCATGTACTGTTGAAGCCTTGCTTAAAGAATTTTGAGCATTACTTTGCTAGTGTATTGATGAGTGTGAAGCTATTACTCTAATCCAGAAATGAGATGCTAGTGGCTTAAACTAAGAGAACACCAATGGGGATCCAGAGACGTGAACAGATTTTAGAAATATTTTGGAGGTAAATTTTATAGGATTTTTACTTTGTGATATGGCCACTGAGGGATAGAGAGAAGCAAAGATCAGCTGAGATTTCTGACATGGGCAGGTGGAGTGGTGCTAGGGCCATCTTTGAAATAGAAGAATACCAAAGATAAAACAAATTATAGAAGAATATTTATTGAGCACGAGCCACTGGGTCATATACTGTTCTAAACTGAGGAAGAAAAAGATTTTGACCTCACATAGCTTATAGTCCAGTTGAGAAAGCTAAGTTGACAAACTTCCATACTCATAAATATAATAGTTATATGGTGGTGAGTTATTGAAGAGATAAATGGAAAATGTGAATGCAAAAATGGTAAGAAAGAAAAGGACAGGAATGTGATAGATGGTGATTACAAGTTGGAAAGCATAACAATTCAATGATGGAGGAAGTCTTCTCCAATAAGATGGAGCTACTCTTGAGAAGACCTGAGGATGCATGGCATCCTAGACAGAGGAACCCATAAGTAAGAGGTTCTAAGTTGGAATTGAATTTGACATGATTCAAAAACAAAAGATCAGTGTGGTTAAAGCATAGTGGATATATGGGTATGGGGAGTCCTAGGTCATGAGATAATACAAGCAGGGATCCCAACAGTAAGGGACTTTTAGGCTTCAGTAAGCAATTTAAATTTTATTGTGACAGATATGAGAAAACAATGAAAGACTATAAGTAGATGAGTGACATAATCTGACTTCTCTTTGGCTGCTGTGTAGTAAATAGATTGATTATAAAGGAATAAGACAACAGAATACCAAGTAAGAAGGCTGTAGCTACATAGAAAAGTGTAGATCTGTAGATATGGTGGTCATTAGATGAGGCTGTTTCTTTCTTATTTCTATCATTTTATCAAAGGATTATGAAGTAAAGTATCAGTTGAAAATAAAGGGTGAGGAAGTGTTTTGGAGATTTGAGGAAATAAGTAGAAGTACACATATTATGCTGCTTGAGTTTAAGTGAGAAGTAGACATGCAACTGGATTTATCCATGCTTAGAATTTTTAAGCCAGTATTATGATGTTATAGGAGAATAAAATAATCAGTGAGGTTTGCAGTGTATGAGTATGAAATTGTACCTTAGAATGGGTATGGATTTAGGATGGATAGTGGAAGCCAATCAAAGGATTAGAGGTCCTTAACTGTGGGAGAAGTTGTTGGACTGAAGTTATTAGAGTAAGCTCTAAGCAAAGGAGGTATTAGAGAGACAGACAGAGAGAGACATACACAGAGAGGTTATTGAAAGTGAGATTCCAGAGATAGTGCCATCGGCTGTAGCACACAATTGAGTAAGTGAGAGAGGTGGAGAACTTAGTCAATGGAAATAAGATCAAGAAAACGAGAGGCTAGGGCATTTGATGGATCATTAAAATGGTTGTGGAAGTTACCAAGCATCATGATGGAAGCAGTAGTAGAGAACAAAGGGGCAGATGTTAGAGTCATCAGTAAATGAAACAGAAGTCACCAGGATCATGGCTGCAGAGAGCGAGTCTAATTTGATTACATAAATTTCAGATAATCTTGAATGTCTGTATTGGATAGGAAGACAATCAGTTTATTAAAGTGTGTAACTTTATGATGACTTCCCCAGACAGAATTAGTTTAGCCATTAGAGGGTTGATCTACAGCATAGCCAAGATGATTTTCAATATGGATCTAGAAGTCGAGGAAATGAGATGAAGAAGAAGAAGTTGAAGGCAATTGAATATATGAAGGTGATGAAGTTAGCTGATGAAAATTTTGAGGGGTTTTACTCTTTAGGGGAAACAGAAAAGAATCCATAAAGAAAACTGAGAAACATTTAAAAGGGTAAGAAACGATCCTATGGACTGTAGCCCACTAGGCTCTCTGTCCATTGAATTCTCCAGGCAAGAATACTGGGGTGGATTGCCATGCCCTCCTCCAGGGGGATCTCCCCAACTCAGTGATCAAATCCTTGTCTCTTATCTCCCCTGCACTAGCAAGCTGCTTCTTTATCACAAGCACCACCTGGCAAGCCTAAAAGGGTAAGAAGGATACCACAAGTAGTGTCAAGAAAACAGGACTGTATATACTGTAGTATATGTGTGTATACACATATGCTAGAAGGTGTATGTGTGTATATGTACACACACACACACATATATACCCTATACATATTTATAGGGTATATATATGTGTGTGTGTATATGTACCTTATAAAACAATAAATTCTTCCCAATTTGCACAAATTGCATTTTATTATGACAGTGAACACATTGAATTACAGTAATTTTTGTAAGTCTACCATCTACATTTTATTGTGAGCTGATAAGCTCACTACCATTGATAAATGGTAGTGAACACATTTTATTCAACTTTGCACCTCAAATAGTTATTGTAATGAGACAAATAAGCATTAAAAATATCTTTTTTGAATTTACTTCTACATTTAAACTTTATGTTGTTTTGACTTTTTTCCAAAATGGTATTTTAGAAAAAGAGAGATTAATGAAACTAAGATAAAGCAGAGGCAAAGAAAGGTTAAGTAATGGTTTAGAGTGGCATGATAAGTTTAATCTTTATGATATTATATTTGACAGGGAAATAGATATCCCAAAAGAAATGCAACCTGAATTTGCTCTGTGTTTGTGTGAGGATAGGGTGTTGGGAGATGCTCATCATAGGTGAACTGATAAGTTTAGAATTTATTGAAGTCAAGGGATAGGTTATCTTGAAGCTAAAATATTCAGATGCCTTCCAGAATAAAGGAGTAAGGAGTAGGACAGACTCTCTATTCAGCAAATAATCTTTTATTGGGGGAAGTTATTTTTAAAGATACTGAAAGATTCTTTTAGTCTCTGAGCATTGTTGTAAGGGCATACCCCAAATGAATGTACACCTATTTAAAACAACCTATTAAACCTCAGTAAATAGCAAAGAGACTGTGGCATTTGAGCCCAATCCATGGCCTCATACAGCAGACTGTTTTATGAAAACTACTTGGATAACAAATCCAGATAGATGTGATCAAGAAAATAGAGTGCCTTGTTTTTCTAACTCCAAGTCTGGGACTAGAAATTTACTCTGGGAGGGGAAAGCCACTAGTTTTTTCTCTTCTAGCTTTGTGTCATAGAAGCTTTATTCTGCATACCAAGAGGACTGGGATTTCTTCCTCCACCCACTTGCCACTGGGCAGAAGCTCCCCCCAGGTGCAATAGACTGAGAATACTTGACTCTAATACCTCCTATCTAAGCAAATGATCCCATGTTCATTCAGTGGAAATCCCATGTTCCCAACAGGTTTTTGGGGCAAGCTAAGAATGCCAGTGGCACACTCTCCCTGCTTGTAGGGCAAGGGTGACAATGCAATACTGGCATGAGGATAGAAAAAGAGAATTGACAGGGCTTCCCTGGTGGCTCAGCGGTAAAGAATCCACCTGTCAGTACAGGAAACACAGGTTCATCCCCACATCAGGAAGATCCCTTGAAGAAGGAAATGGCAACTCACCCCAGTATTCTCGCCTGGGAAATCCAACGGACAGAGGAGCCTGGTGGGTTGCAGTCCATGGGGTCACAAAGAGTCAGACACAACTTAGCATCTAAACAACAACACAACAATAGACTTGACAATACAGAAATAAATATTTATAATTACAGTCAATTGCTTTTGACATAGGTACCAAGATGTTTCAGTGGGGAAAAGTACAGCCTTTAGAACATAAAATACTGGGACAAATGGATATTTGCATGCAAAAGAATGAACTTTATCCCTTACCTCACATCAGACAAAAAGTAAATCAAAATGGATTATAGATCTAAATGTAAAATTTAAAACTATAAAACCCTTTAGAAGAAAATGTAGGAGTAGATTTGATGACCTTGAATTAGGCAACAATTTCTCAGATATGACACCTAAAAATGTGAAAAGGGAAAAAAAATGTATAAATTGGACTGCATTAAAATGAAAATCTTTTGTGCTACAAATTGTATCTTCAAGACAGAAAAGATAGCCCTCAGAATGGGAAAAAT
Organism: Bos mutus; assembly: GCF_027580195.1. Taxonomy (NCBI): domain Eukaryota; kingdom Metazoa; phylum Chordata; class Mammalia; order Artiodactyla; family Bovidae; genus Bos; species Bos mutus. The sequence goes on along the minus strand of NC_091619.1, from coordinate 7,723,111 downwards.
ATTTGGAAATCTTATATCTAATAAGAAACTGATATACAAAATATATCTAAAAACTCATGAAACAAAAATAATCAAATGACCCCATTTAAAAATGGGTGAAGTATTTGCCTAGACAAGTATCCAAGTTGCTGCTGCTGCTGCTAAGTCGCTTCAGTCATGTCTGACTCTGTGCGACCCCATAGATATAAGCCTACCTAGACAAATGGATGATAAGCATGTGAAAGCACACACAACATGTTAAATTATCAGGGAAATGCAAATAAAAAACACCATAGATACCCAAACCCAGAAAATAACAAGTACTGGTGAGGATGCAGAGAAATCAGTAACTTTATACATACTGTTGTCAATGTAAAATGGTGCAGCCATTTTGGAAGACAGTTTGGCATTTCTTCAAAATGTTTTGCCTAGTTACTGTCTGATCCAGCAATTCCATTCCTAAGAATATAGTTGGAAAAATTGAAAATATATGTCCACCCAAAGACTTATAAAATAGCAATTATGACAGCATCATTCATCATAGACAAAAAGACAAAACTACCTAAATGTACATCAACTGGTGATTTATAAGTGTAAATGTCCATATAATAAAATATAATTAAGCAATAAAAAAGGAATGAACTACACATTTATGTGAAAACACTGATGAACCTTGAAAACGTGTTACAGGGCGGCGGTCTTAAGATGGAAGAGGAATAGGACGGGGAGACCACTTTCTTCCCCACAAATTCATTGAAAGATCATTTGAATGCTGAGCAAACACCGCAAAACAACTTCTGAATGCTTGCAGATGACACCAGGCACCCAGAAAGGCAGCCCATTGTCTTCAAAAGGAAGTAGGACAAAGTATAAAAGATAAAAAGAGACAAAAGAGATAGGGATGGAGACCCATCCTGGGGAGGGAGTATTAAAAGAGAAGTTTCCAAACACCAGGAGACCCTCTCACTGGTGGGTCTGTGGGGAGTTTTGGAATCTCAGAAGGCAACATAACCGGGAGGAAAAAATAAATAAATAAAACTCACATATTATGGGTCTAACTATAACTCCTAGTGGAGAAGTAGCCCAGATGTTGACCTCCACCAGCAGCAAGCAGGGGCGAAACAGGGAGACATGGGCTGCATTGCTTAAGGTAAGAACCAGGCGAGAATGCCCTGAGGGCAACCCGAAGGAGCCAACGTGAGATAGAAACCCAAACCATGGGATAGCCAGAGAGGAACAAAAAAAAAAAAAAGAAGAAGAAAGAGAGAGAGAGAACTTTCCCTCGAAAAGCTCTAAGAAAGACTTCCTCAGCGATCAATGCAAAGAAATAGAGGAAAACAACAGAATGGGAAAGACTAGAGATCTCTTCAAGAAAATTAGAGATACCAAGGGAATATTTCATGCAAAGATAGGCTCGATAAAGGACAGAAATGGTATGGACTAACAGAAGCAGAAGATATTAAGAAGAGGTGGCAAGAATACACAGAAGAACTGTACAAAAAAGATCTTCACGGCCCAGATAATCATGATGATGTGATCACTGACTAGAGCCAGACATCCTGGAATGTGAAGTCAAGTGGGCCTTAGAAAGCATCACTATGAAAAACGCTAGTGGAGGTGATGGAATTCCAGTTGAGCTCTTTCAAATCCTGAAAGATGATGCTGTGAAAGTGTTGCACTCAATATGCCAGCAAATTTGAAAAACTCAGCAGTGGCCACAGGACTGGAAAAGGTCAGTTTTCATTCCAATCCCAAAGAAAGGCAATACCAAAGAATGCTCAAACTACCACACAATTGCACTCATCTCATATGCTAGTAAAGTAACGCTCAAAATTCTCCAAGCCAGGCTTCAGCAATATGTGAACTGTGAACTTCCTGATGTTCAAGCTGGCTTTAGAAAAGGCAGAGGACCAGAGATCAAATTGTCAACATCCGCTGAACTGAAGGCACTGCTGGCCAGATCACAGAACAAAGTTCAGTTCAGTTCCGTCACTCAGTCATGTCCGACTCTTTGTGACCCCAATGAATCACAGCATGCCAGGCCTCCCTGTCCATCACCAACTCCTGGAGTTCACTCAAACTCATGTCCATCGAGTCAGTGATGCCATCCAGCCATCTCATCCTCTCTCGTCCCCTTCTCCTCCTGTCCACAATCCCTACCAGCATCAGGGTCTTTTCCAATGAGTCAACTCTCACATGAGGTGGCCAAAGTATTGGAGTTTCAGTTTCAACATCAGTCCTTCCAATGAACACCCAGGACTGATCTCCTTTAGAATGGACTGGTTGCAACTCCTTACAGTCCAAGGGACTCTCAAGAGTCTTCTCCAACACCACAGTTCAAAAGCATCAATTCTTCAGGGCTCAGCTTTTTCACAGTCCAACTGTCACATCCATACATGACCACAGGAAAAACCATAGCCTTGACTAGATGGACCTTTGTTGGCAAAGTAATATCTCTGCTTTTTAATATGCTATCTAGGTTGGTCATAACTTTCCTTTGAAGGAGTAATCGTCTCTTAATTTCATGACTGAAATCACCATATACATTAAGGACTGAGTGAATACCAGAGGAGAGCTAGCCAGCTGCAGACCGGCCATGAGAAAATACTTGAGAAGGTAATAGATGAAAACTTCTTTAAAATGGGGAAGGAGATAGTCACCCAAGTCCAAGAAACCCAGAGAGTCCCAAACAGGATAAACTCAAGGCAAAACACCACAAGGCAAATATTAATCAAATTAACAAAGAACAAATATTAAAAGCAAGAAGGGAGAAACCACAATTAACCCACAAGGGGATCCCCATAAGGATAAGAGCTGATCTTTAAATAGAAACTCTTCAAGCCATAAGGGAATGGCAGGACATACTTAAAGTGGTGAAAGATAAAAGCCTACAACCCAGATTACTGTACCCAGCAAGGATCTCAATCAAATATGAAGGAGAAATCAAAAACTTTACAGAAAGGAGAAACCAAGAGAATTAAGCACCACCAAACCAGCTCTTCAACAAATGCTAAAGGATCTTCTCCAGACAGGAAACACAGAGAAGATGTATAAACTTGAATCCAAAACAACAAAGTAAATGCCAACAGGATCATCAGTTCAGTTCAGTTCAGTTCAGTTGCTCAGTCGTGTCCGACTATTTGTGACCCCATGAATCACAGCACGCCAGGCCTCCGTGTCCATCACCAGCTCCCGAAGTTCACCCGGACTCACGTCCATCGAGTCAGTGATGCCATCCAGCCAGCTCATCCTCTGTCGTCCCCTTCTCCTCTTGCTCCCAATCCCTTCCAGCATCAGAGTCTTTTCCAATGAGTCAAATCTTCGCATGAGGCGGCCAAACTACTGGAGTTTCAGCTTTAGCATCCTCCCTTCCAAAGGAAACCCAGGGTTGATCTCCTTTAGAATGGACTGGTTGGATCTCCTTGCAGTCCAAGGGACTCTCAAGAGTCTCCTCCAAAACCACAGTTCAAAAGCATCAATTCTTTGGCACTCAGCCTTCTTCACAGTCCAACTCTCACATCCATACATGACCACTGGAAAAACCATAGCCTTGACTAGATGAACATTTGTTGGCAAAGTAATGTCTCTGCTTTTGAATATGCCATCTAGGTTGGTCATAACTTTCCTTCCAAGGAGTAAGCGTCTTTTAATTTCATGGCTGCAGTCGCCATCTGCAGTGATCTTGGAGCCCCAAAAAATAAAGTCTGACACTGTTTCCACTGTTTCCCCATCTATTTCCCATGAAGTGATGGGACCGGATGCCATGATCTTCGTTTTCTGAGTGTTGAGCTTTGAGTTAACTTTTTCACTCTCCACTTTCACTTTCATCAACAGGCTTTTTAGTTCCTCCTCACTTTCTGCCATAAGGGTGGTGTCATCTGCATATCTGAGGTTACTGATATTTCTCCCGGCAATCTTGATTCCAGCTTGTGCTTCTTCCAGCCAGTGTTTCTCATGATGTACTCTGCATATAAGTTAAATAAGCAGGGTGACAATATACAGCCTTGACACAATCCTTTTCCTATTTGGAACCAGTCTGTTGTTTCATGTCCAGTTCTTTTTTTTTTTTTTTTTTTCATGTCCAATTCTAACTGTTGCTTCCTGACCTGCATACAGATTTCTCAAGAGGCAGGTCAGGTGGTCTGGTATTCCCATCTCTTGAAGAATTTTCCACAGTTTATTGTGATTAAGAGTAAAAGGCTTTGGCATAGTCAATAAAGTAGAAACAGATGTTTTTCTGGTACTCTCTTGCTTTTTCCATGAACCAGCGGATGTTGGCAATTTGATCACTGGTTCCTCTGCCTTTTCTAAAACCAGCTTGAACATCAGGAAATTCACGGTTCACATATTGCTGAAGCCTGGCTTGGATAATTTTGAGCATTACTTTACTAGCGTGTGAGATGAGTGCAATTGTGCGGTAGTTTGAGCATTCTTTGGCATTGCCTTTCTTTGGAATTGAAATGAAAACTGACCTTTTCCAGTCCTGTGGCCACTGCTGAGTCTTCCAAATTTGTTGGAATGTGGAGTTCAACACTTTCACAGCATCATCTTTCAGGATTTGAAAGAGCTCAACTGGAATTCCATCACCTCCACTAGCTTTGTTCGTAGTGATGATTTCTAAGGCCCACTTGACTTCACATTCCAGGATGTCTGGCTCTAGGTCAGTGATCACACCATCGTGATTATCTGGGTCATGAAGATCTTTTTTGTACAGTTCTTCTGTGTATTCTTGCCACCTCTTCTTAATATCTTGTGCTTCTCTTAGTCCATACCATTTCTGTCCTTTATCAAGCCTATCTTTGCATGAAATGTTCCCTTGGTATCTCTAATTTTCTTGAAGAGATCTCTAGTCTTTCCCATTCTGTTGTTTTCCTCTACTTCTTTGCACTGATCGCTGAGGAAGGCTTTCTTATCTCTTCTTGCTATTCTTTGGAACTCTGCATTCAGATGCTTATATCTTTCCTTTTCTCCTTTGCTTACGCTTCTCTTCTTTTCACAAGCATTTGTAAGGCCTCCCAGACAGCCATTTTGCTTTTTTTGCATTTCTTTTCCACAGGGTTGGTCTTGATCCCAGTCTCCTATACAATGTCATGAACCTCATTCCATAGTTCATCAGGCACTCTATATATCAGATCTAGACCCTTAAATCTATTTCTCACTTCCACTGTATAATAATAAGGGATTTGATTCAGGTCATACCTAATGGTCTAGTGGTTTTCCCTACTTTCTTCAATTTAAGTCTGAATTTGGCAATAAGGAGTTCATGATCTGAGCCACAGCCAGCTCCTGGTCTTGTTTTTGCTGACTGTATAGAGCTTCTCCATCTTTGGCCGCAAAGAATATAATCAATCTGATTTTGGTGTTGGCCATCTGGTGATGTACATGTGTAGAGTCTTCTCTTGTGTTGTTGGAAGAGGGTGTTTGCTATGACCAGTGCATTTTCTTGGCTAAACTCTACTAGTCTTTGCCCTGCTTCATTCCGTACTCCAAGGTCAAATTTGCCTGTTGCTCCAGGTGTTTCTTGACTTCCTACTTTTGCATTCCTGCCCCCTATAATGAAAAGGACATCTTTTTTGGGTGTTAGTTCTAAAAGGTTTGTAGGTCTTCATAGAACCGTTCAACTTCAGCTTCTTCAGCATTACTGGTTGGGTCATAGACTTGGATTACTGTGATATCGAATGGTTTGCCTTGGAAACAAACAGAGATCATTTTGTCGTTTTTGAGATTGCATCCAAATACTGCATTTCAGACTCTTTTGTTGACCATGATGGCTACTCCATTTCTTCTGAGGGATTCCTGCCTGCAGTAGTAGATATAATGGTCATCTGAGTTAAATTCACCCATTCCAGTCCATTTTAGTTTGCTGATTCCTAGAATGTCGACGCTCACTCTTGCCATCTCTTGTTTGACAACTTCCAATTTGCCTTGATTCATGGACCTGACATTCCAGGTTCCTATGCAATATTGCTCTTTACAGCATCGGACCTTGCTTCTATCACCAGTCACATCTACAGCTGTGTATTCTTTTTGCTTTGGCTCCATCCCTTCATTCTTTCTGGAGTTATTTCTCCACTGATCTCCAGTAGCATATTGGGCACCTACTGACCTGCGGATTTCCTCTTTCAGTATCCTATCATTTTGCCTTTTCATACTGTTCATGGGGTTCTCAAGGCAAGAATACTGAAGTGATTTGCCATTCCCTTCTCCAGTGGACCACATTCTATCAGATCTCTCCACCATGACCCGCCCGTCTTGGGTTGCCCCATGGGCATGGCTTAGTTTCACTGAGTTAGACAAGGCTGTGGTCCTAGTGTGATTAGATTGACTAGTTTTCTGTGAGTATGGTTTCAGTGTGTTTGCCCTCTGATGCCCTCTTGCAACACCTACCATCTTACTTGGGTTTATCTTACCTTGGGCATGGGGTATCTCTTCATGGCTGCTCCAGCAAAGTGCAGCCGTTGCTCCTTACCTTGGACAAGGGGTATCTCCTCACCACCGCCATTCCTGACCTTCAACGTGGGATAGCTCCTCTAGGCCCTCCTGCACCCACGCAGCCATGGCTCCTTGGACGTGGGGTTTGTCTTTCCTGCCACCTCCCCTGTCCTTGGGCATTGGAGCGTGGGGTAGCTCCTCCAGGCCACTGCCCCTGGGCTTGGGCTTGGGGGCGTGGGGTAGCTCCTCCCGGCCGCCGCCCCTGACCTGGGACGCGGGATAACTCCTTTCGTCGCTGCCCCTGACCTCGGACGCAGGGTAGCTCCTCTCAGCATCCCCCTCCCCCGACCTCAGACTCGGGGTAGCTCTTCTCGGCCGTTCCTGTGCCGTCGCAGCCTGGCACTCTCGGCCACTGCCCCTGACCTTGGACGTGGGGTAACTCCTCTTGGCCACTGGCCTTCGGGCATCGGGTCCTCCTGGCTTCTGCCCCTGACCTCGGACATGGGGTAGCTCCTTTCGGCCACGCTTAGCGCGCCAGTCGTGGCTGCCTGCGCTTAGCACACCAGTCGCAGCCACCTGCACTTAGTGATCATACTTATCAATAATTACCTTAAATGTAAATAGGTTGAATGTCCTAAGCAAAAGACAAAGACTGGCTGAATGGATACAAAAACAAGACCCCTATATACACTGTCTACAAGAGACCCACCTCAAACCTAGGGACACATACAAACTGAAAGTGAAGGGCTCAGAAAAGATATTTCATGCAAATGTAGACCAAAACAAAGCAGGAATAGCAATACTAATATCAGATAAAATAGACTTAGAAATAAAGGCTGTGAAAAGAGACAAAGAATGACCCTCCATAATGATCCAAGGATCAATCCAAGAAGAAGATATAACAATTATAAATATATATGCACTCAACATAGAAGCACTGCAATATGTAAGACAAATGTTAAAAAATATGAAAAGGGAAATTAACAGTAACACAATAATAGTGAGAGACTTTAATACCCCACTCACACCTATGGATAGATCAGTTAAACAGAAAATTAGCAAGAAAACACAAATTTTAAATGATAAAATGGACCAGTTAGACCTAATTGATATCTATAGGACATTTCACCCAAAAACAATGAATTTCACCTTTTTCTCAAGTGCACACAGAACCTTTTCCAGGATAGATCACATCCTGGGCCATAAATCTAGCCTTGATAAATTCAAAAAAATTGAAATCATCTCGATCATCTTTTCTGATCACAATGTGGTAAGATTAGATGTCAACTACAGGAAAAAAAAAACTATGGAAAATACAAACACATGGAGGCTAAACAACACACTTATGAATAACCAACAAATTACAGAAGAAATCAAAAAAGAAATCAAAATATGCATAGAAATGAATGAAAATGAAAACACAATAGCCCAAAGCTTATGGGATTCAGTAAAAACAGTGTTAAGGGGAAGGTTTATAGCAATACAAGCCTACCTCAAGAAACAGGAAAGAAATCACATAAGTACTCTACACTTAAAGCAACTAGAAAAGGAAGAAATGAAGAACCACAGGGTTAGTTCACATCAGTTGCTCAGTCATGTCTGACTTTTTGTGACCCCATGAACTACAGCACGCCAGGCCTCCCTGTCCATCACCAACTCCTGGAGTCCACACAAACCCATGTCTATCGAGTCAGTGATGCCATTGAAGCATCTCATCCTCTGTCATCCCCTTCTCCTCCTCCCCTCAATCTTTCCCAGCACAGGGTCTTTTCAGATGAGTCAGCTTTTCGCATCAGGTGGCCAAAGTATTGGAGTTTCACTTCAACATCAGTCCTTCCCATGAACACCCAGACTGATTTCCTTTAGGATGGACTGGTTTAATCTCCTTGCAGTCCAAGGGACTCTCAAGAGTCTTCTCCAACACGACAGTTCAAAAGCATCAATTCTTCGGTGCTCAACTTTCTTTATAGTCCAACTCTCACGTCAGTACATGACCAATGGAAAGACCATAGTCTTGACTAGACAGAACTTTGTTGGCAAAGTAATGTCTCTGCTTTTTAATATCCTATCTAGGTTGGTCATAACTTTCCTCCAAAGGAGTAAGCGTCTTTTAATTTCATGGCTGCAGTCACCATCTGCAGTGATTTTGGAGCCCAAAAAAATAAAGTCAGCCACTGTTTCCACTGTTTCCCCATCTATTTGCCATGAAGTTATGGGACTGGATGACATGATCTTAGTTTTCTGAATGTTGAGCTTTAAGCCAACTTTTCACTCTCCTCTTTCACTTTCATCAAGAGCCTCTTTAGTTCTTCATTTTCTGCCATAAGGGTGGTGTCATCTGCATATCTGAGGTTATTGATATTTCTCCCAGCAATCTTGATTCCAACTTGTGCTTCCTGCAGCCCAGCATTTCTCATGATGTACTCTGCATATAAGTTAAATAAGCAGGGTGACGTTATACAGCCTTGACGTACTCCTTTTCCTATTTGGAACCAGTCTGTTGTTCCATGTCCAGTTATAACTGTTACTTCCTGACCTGCATACAGGTTTCTCAAGAGGCAGATCAGGTGGTCTGGTATTCCCATCTCTTTCAGAATTTTCCACAGTTCTTTGTGATCCACACAGTCAAAGGCTTTGGCATAGTCAATAAAGCAGAAATAGATGTTTTTCTGGAACTCTCTTGCTTTTTCCATGATTCAGCAGATGTTGGCAATTTGATCTCTGGTTCCTCTGACTTTTGGTTCACTTATTGCTGAAGCCTGGCTTGGAGAATTTTGAGCATTACTTTACTAGCATGTGAGATGAGTGCAATTGTGCAGTAGTTTAAGCATTCTTTGGCATTGCTTTTCTTTGTATTTGGAATGAAAACTGACCTTTTCCAGTCCTGCAGCCACTGCTGAGTTTTCCAAATTTGTTTGCATATTGAGTGCAGCACTTTCACAGCATCATCTTTTAGGATTTGAAATAGCTCAACTGGAATTCCATCACCTCCACTAGCTTTGTTCGTAGTGATGCTTCCTAAGGCCCACTTGACTTCACATTCCAGGATGTCTGGCTCTAGTTGAGTGATCACACTATCATGATTATCTGGGTCATGAAGATATTTTTTGTACAGTTCTTCTGTGTATTCTTTCCACCTCTTCGGTTAGTAGAAGAAAGGACATCACAAAAATTAGGGCAGAAATAAATACAAAAAAAAAAAGAGAGAGAGAGAGAGAGACTATAGGAAAAATCAACAGAGGTTAAAGCTGGTTCTTCGAGAAGATAAATAAAATAGAAAAGCCATTAGCCAGACTCATCAAGAAACAAAGGGAGAAGAATCAAATCAACAAAACTCAAAATGAAAATAGAGAAATCACAACGGACAGCACCAAAATACAAAGGATCATAAGAGACTACTATCAGTAACTATATGCCAATAAAATGGACAACTTGGAAGAAATAGACAAATTCTTAGAAAAATATAACTTTCCAAAACTGAACTAGGAAGAAATAGAAAATCTTAATAGACCCATCACAAGCAGAGAAATCAAAACTGTAAGCAGAAATCTTCCAACAAACAAAAGCCCAGTACCGGATGGCTTCACAGCTGAATTCTACCAAAAATTTAGAGAAGAGCTGAGACCTATCCTACTCAAACTCTTCGAGAAAACTGCAGAGGAAGGTAAACTTCCAAACATTCTGTGAGGCCACAATCACCCTAATACCAAACCCCAAAATAAGTGCCACACACAAAAAAGAAAACTACAGGCCAATATCAGTGGTGAACACAGATGTAAAAATCCTTAACAAAATTCTAGCAAACAGATTCCAACAACATATTCAAAAGATCATACATTGTGACAAAGTGGGGTTTACCCCAGGAATGCAAGGGTTCTTCAATATTTGCAAATCAATCAAAGTAATACACCACATTAACAAATTGAAAGATAAAAACCATATGATTATCTCAATAGATACAGAGAAAGCCTTTGACAAATTTCAACATCCATTTACAAAAAAAAAAAAAAAAAACCCTTCAGAAAGCAGGTGTAGAAGGAACATACTTCAACATAATAAAAGCCATATATGACAAACCCATAGCAAACATTATCCTCAATGGTGAAAAATTAAAAGCATTTCCCCACAAGTTAATGATGCCCACTCTCACCACTACTATTCAACATAGTTTTGGAAGTTTTGGCCACAGCAATTAGAGCATAAAAAGAAATAAAATGCCTCCAGATTGGAAAAGAAGAAGTAAAACTCTTACTTTTTGCAGATGACATGATCGTCTGCATAGAAAACCCTAAAGATGCCACCAGAAAATTACTAGAGCTAATCAATGACTAAAATTAATATGCAGAAATCCCTTGCATTTCTATATACTCTCAACGAGAAAACAGAAAGAGAAATTAAGGAAACAATTCCATTCACCATTGCACTGAAAAGAATAAAATACTTAGGAATAAATCTATCTAAAAAAATGAAAGACCTATATACAGAAAACTATAAAACACTGATGAAAGAAATCAAAGATGACACAAATAGATGGAGAAATATACCATGTTCATGGATCAGAAGAATCAATATAGTGAAAATGAGTATACTACAAGAAGCAATCTATAGATTCAAAGCATTCCCTATCAAGCCACTAATGATATTTTTCAGAGAATTAGAACAAATAATTTCACAATTTGTATGGAAATACAAAAAAAAAAAAAAAACTTTGAATAGCCAAAGAAATCTTGAGAAAGAAGAATGGAACTGGAGAAATCAACCTGCCTGACTTCAAGCTATACTTCAAAGCCACAGTCATCAAGACAATATGGTACTGGCAAAAAACCAGAAACATAGATCAGTGGAACAAAGTAGCATTGCCAGAGATAAATTCACGCACCTATGGACACCTTATCTTTGACAAAGGAGGCAAGAATATACAATGGAGAAAAGACAATCTCTTGAACAAGTGGTGCTGGGAAAACTCATCAACCAGCTGTGAAAGAATGAAACTAGAACATTTTCTAACATCATACAGAATAAAAAACTCAAAATGGATTAAAGATCTAAATGTAAGACCAGAAACAAAAAAACTTCTAGAGGAAAACACAGGCAAAACAGTCTTTGACATAAATCACAGCAGGATCCTCTATGACCCACCTCCAAGAATAATGGAAATAAAAGTAAAAATGAACAATGGGACCTAATTAAACTTAAAAACTGCTGCACAACGAAGGAAACTATAAGCAAGGTGAAAAGACAGCCTTCAGAATGGGAGAATATAACAGCAAAAGAAGCAAATGACAAAGAATTAATCTCAAAAATATACAAGCAACTCCTGCAGCTCAATTCCAGAAAAAAAAAAAAGCGACCCAATGAAAAAATGGGCCAAAGAACTAAACAGACATTTCTCCAGAGAAGACATACAGATGGCTAACAAACATGAAAAGATGCTCAACATCACTCATTATCAGAGAAATGTAAATCAAAACCACAATGAGGTACCATTTCACACCAGTCAGAATGGCTGCTATCCAAAAATCTACAAACAATAAACATTGGAGAGGGTGTAGAGAAAAGGGAACCCTCTTACACTGTTGGTGGGAACTAGTGGGCAAACTAGTTCAGCCACTATGGAGAACAGCGTGGAGTTTCCTTAAAAAGCTGAAAATAGAACTGCCATATAACCCAGCAATCCCACTGCTGGGCATACACACCAAGGAAACCATAATTTAAAGAGACACATGTACCCCAGTGTTCATCACAGCACTGTTTATAATAGCTAGGACACGGAAGCAACTTAGATGTTCAACAGCAGACAAATAGATAAGACAGTTGTGGTACATATACACAATGGAATATTACTCAGGTATTAAAAAGAATGCATTTGAATCAGTTCTAATGAGGTGGATGAAACTGGAGCCTATTTTACAGAGCGAATTAAGTCAGAGAGAAAAACTGTAATACAGTATATTAATGCATATATATGGAATTTAGAAAGATGGTAATGATGACCCTATATGGGAGATAGCAAAAGAGACACAAATGTAAAGAACAGATTGTTAAACTTGGTGGGAGAAGGCAAGGGCGGGATGATTTGAGAGAAAAGCATTGAAACATGTATATTATCATATGTGTAACAGTTCACCAGTCTGGGTTTGATGTATGAGGCAGGGTGCTCAGGGCTGTGCACTGGGATGACCCTGAGAGACGGGATGGGAAGGGAGGTGGGAGGGAGGGTCAGAATGGGGAACACATGTATACCCATGGTGGATTCATGTGAATGTATGGCAAAATCCACCACAATATTTTAAAGTAATTAGCCTCCAATTAAAAAAAAAAAAAAAAAGAAAGAAAGAAAATGTGTTACATAAAGAAGCCTAATCAGAAAACATGATGTATTTTCTGATTCTCCTTATATAAAAAGTTCAGAATTGGTGAATTTATATACTAAAAGTAGATTAGCAAGTGTCTAAGGAAGGGATAAAGAGTGATAAGAATGGAAAGTAACTGCTATTGGATAGGAGTTTCTATTGAATATGATGCAAATGTTCTAAATAGATTATGGTGATGATTGCACACTCTCAACACACTAAAACTGTTGCAGTATACATTTTAAATGGGTACATTTTATGCAATGAATTTATACTCCAAAGATGCTTAAGAAAATAAAATAGGCTGATGGGATGTCACAACAAGCAGAGAAATGGGACTACGTAAGGCGATTTCAAAGAATGGTAAGTTGTCTAATTGGCTGAAGAAAATGATCAGAGTATGGTGTTGGGGGTTGTGAGTAGTGAGAAAGTAAATTAGAAATGCAGGATGCAACCAAAGGTCTGACTATGGAACTCACTTCTGATGATCTCACTCCTCTGCTTAATAAATAGTGGGAGTCAATATAGGCTTGTGTGCAGAAGAGTAATATGATCTAAACAGTGCTATCAGAAGATTGATTCTGGTATGGTAGGATTTTTAGTTTAGTTACACATCATTTTTTTCATATCAAAATGAAATTATTATATGTCAATATGATTTCTCTCTCTCTCTCTCTTTTTGTCAATAGAGTCATTTCTACAGGAACCAAGCTAACTGCTTTGCCATTTCTCATATTTAAACTGTGTTTATCTTTCCTTATTCAATTCACCCTAAATGGAAGTCACTTTCCCTGTTCTCTACAGTATTTTGAGCCCTAGTTCAAAGACACATGTGAAACATCTCTCTAGAAACCTTCTTTCATTACCTCTTACTCAACCCTGATCATTTCTATACTGTATATTTCTCTTTCAACATGTGAGTATCAATGTGTGCTATATTGGTTGATATGTATAAATATTATATGTGTGTTTAATTATGTCATTTTAAATATATATTTTCCCAATATAAACTTAAGGTTGGTGCTACCACTTTGGTTTCTGTTGAATGCATCCTGAGTAGCCATAGTATAGTATAGTATTTTGTGCTTAAAAAGTTTACTCAAAAATTGTTCTAGCTAGCAAAGTCCTCAGGGAGGCTCACATTCTTTTTGGATACTTTTCATTCATATCATTTGGCCAAATCTAATTTTCTCTGTGAGATGTTTAATGGCTATCTTCTCAATTTTCAGGATGTGCTGTCTATAATATACACTTCCCAGATGGCCCTATTGTTAAAATAATATTACAGAACATTTACATCTCTTTAACTTTCTCTTCTTCTGACACCTTCTGACTAAGGTGACACACTCCAGTCATACAACTGCATCCTGAGTTGTGACATGCATTGCTTCGAAAACCAAGTTCTCTATTACTATGATTTCATTTCAAGTGCTAAGAACAATGGCATGAAGCACAAAGGGAGTTCTTATTCAATATTTTGCTTAGGAGGTATATACTATAACTTATTTGTTGTCCCTTGGCATCACTAAAAGACATTTTTAGTTGGAAACTTGACCTAAAAGAAAGGACTGTTTATGAGTCCGAAGAATGGCTGTTATCATCTTTCTTGGTGTATGAGATCTATAAAATATGGGACTTTTTAGGAGAAAAGAGTACCTCGCAGATTTAATTAAGACCCAATGCATGTGCATGAGGCCTTAGCCCTGTTCTGACTAAATGAAGACAAAACATAGAAAATTTATAAATGGACACAAGTATTCTTCGATTATTTTGACTAAATAATGGATAATAAAATAATTTTTATATTCATTCCCATGTTCATCACAATTTAACACTTTTTGAGAAGCTGATTTCACTAAAAAAAGAACTCACCTTCAATTCAGGAGATTTTGGCTTTAGTTTTAAACTCTGCCTCTTGCTATTTTTATTTTGGAGCAAATTATATAAGCTTTCTGATCTTTGGTTCAAACTTTTTAAAAGGCAGTTATGAAGAACAAATGCACTAAAGCTAGTAAGTTGATTTAAAATTAAAATATTCTAGAGATGAAAATTAATATTATTTTTCAAGATGAAAAATGTCAAGTGTTTATTTTAGAGTAAAAAAAAAAAGTCCAAAAATAAATGCCAAGACATTAAAAAAAAAAAGTTTTAAGCATTTTAATATTTATTTTTTCATGGGATAAATCAATATACAAGCATGTAAACTTGTATATGACTTTGAATTTAGCTATTGCATATATTAAAATACGGGGAAGCAGGTTATTTTTAAGTGAAATGAAGTAAGTTCAAATGGGCCAGACTTTGAAATTAGAAGTAAAGTGCAGCAGATGTTTGGAGAACAGATCCAGTTATAGGAGCTAGAAGGAAGTCTTGTCAAAGGTTCAGTTCAGTTCAGTTGCTCAGTTGTGTCTGACTCTTTGTGACCCCATGAACTGCAGCATGCCCCTGCCCATCACCAACTCCTGGAGTCCACCCAAACCCATGTCCATTGAGTCGGTGATACCATCCAGCCATCTTATTCTCTGTCATCCCCTTCTCCTCCTGCCTTCAATCTTCCCCAGCATCAGCGTCTTTTCAAATGAATCAGCTCTTCACATCAGGTGGCCAAGTATTGGAGTTTCAGCTTCATCAGTCCTTCCAATGAACACCCAGGACTGATCTCCTTTAGGATGGACTGGTTGGACCTCCTTTCAGTCCAAGGGACTCTCAAGAGTCTTTTCCAACACCACAGTTCAAAAGGTCAAGGTTAAAAAGAAATTCCTTTTCAGGCATCTGGCTGTAAAGCCCTATCCTTTTTTGTTGTTGTTGTTGCTTGTTTTCTTAGAGTCTAGCTTTTAACAAATGTAATATACTGTCTCTTGGTCTCATGAAAAATCCCATAATGAGACTATCAAAGAAGATAATTCTATGCTGCCTGATGTTCACTCATACAGGGATGGATTCCCAGTAGCCAGAGACAATGAAGCTAAACTGGAGGTTTATTATTGGTTTTAGAAACATCCAAGTCCAAGCTTTGAGAACAATTTCAGTGTCAAGTCTAAACTATAGTGAGGATGAAGAATCAGAGCATATGAGAATAGATGGTATCAAGTAACATGGTGTGCAGGATAAGTAAGCTCTAGAAAGGGTTTGAGATTTGAAGTCAGGATATAGGCATTTGATGATGTGGCCAAGACATTAACAGTAGAGGTTGGCACACAAATTCAAAAGAGAAGGACTAGGGTAGAAAAAATGTGGCTTGTGCTTGTTAAAAAAATCTCCTGCTTGAAGTGAAGATTGGATGGATTGGGAGATCCTCACCATCAGGAAGAACAAGCAAAGAGGACCACCATTCTCCTGCAGGAGAGGCTGGATTTGGTGGTTGTATGTAATGTCTCTTCAGATCTGCTCTAGCCTAATTAACATTATTCTCTTTTAGAGATAGTTATGATTCACAGTGAGTATAGACCCCTATTCCCAGATAGTATGAGAATCAGAAACAGCATGAATTTCAACTCTACTGGGACACACGTTCCTGAAGAAAATACGTGGCAATTTTGTAATTGTTCACACATATCCTAGTAAAGTGGTAAATATAAAATTTGTAATATCCAACGAAGTACAATAAATCATGTTTTGAAAGCTTCCCTTCCCGATGGCAGATGCTGATTATTTCCACACTTCCTCAAAGAAGCTTCCAATTTCTCCCCCTTACTTCAAAGAAGACTCTGACCCCCTGCCCAAATGATTCTCCCTTTAAAAACTTTTCTGGTCAAGCAGAATCTCTGGAGTTGGTTTTTGGAAACTAGTTTTCCTTCTCCCCAGGTTGCTGACCTCCTGAATAAAGCAACATTTCCTTTTCCAAAAAACACTTGTCTCAAGTATTGGCTCTCAAGTGGTGAGACACCAAACTTGAGTTTAGTAACACTAAGAGGATGGATAATAAGCAATAGGGTTTCCAAATGATTCTCTTGTAAATCTTTCTTTTGAATGAAAGAACAATCGGATTGTCCTGAGGCCTGTGATCATGGCCAAAAACACCATATAAGGGCCACATAAAAAGACCCTGAAGCTGCATAAGGAGAGACATTCTCAGTTGCTCATCTAATGTTTCAGTTCAGTTTAGTTCAGTCACTCAGTCGTGTCTGACACCTTGCAACCCCATGGACTACAGCACTCCAGTCTTCCCTGTCCATCATCAACTCCCAAAGCTTGCTTAAACTCATGTTCATCTAGTCAGTGATGCCATCCAACCATCTCATCCTCTGTCATCCCCTCCTCCTCCTGCCTTCAATCTTTCCCAGGATCAGGGTCTTTTCCAACGAGTCAGTTCCTCTCATCAGATGGCCAAAGTATTGGAGTTTCAGCTTTAGCATCAGTCCTTCCAGTGAATATTCAGGACTGATTTCTTTTAGGATTGACTGGTTTGCTCTTGCAGTCCAAGGGACTCTCAAAAGTCTTCTCCAACACCACAGTTCAAAAGCATCAATTCTTCAGTGCTCAGCTTTCTTTGTAGTCCAACGCTCACATCCATACATGATTACTGAAAAAACCATAGCTTTGACCAGACAGACCTTTGTTGGCAAAATAACATCTTTGCTTTTTAATAAGCTGTCTAGGTTGGTCTTCACTTTTCTTCCAAGGAGCAAGCGTCTTTTAATTTCATGGCTGCATGAAATATCTGCAGTGATTTGGGAGCCCAAGAAAATAAAGTCTCTCACTGTTTCATTGTTTCCCCATCTATTTGCCATTAAGTGATGGAACCAGATGCCATGATCTTAGTTTTTTGAATGTTAAGCTGTAAGCCAACTTTTTCACTCTCCTCTTTCACTTTCATCAAGAGCCTCTTTAGTTGTTCTTTGCTGTCTTCCATAAGGGTGGTGTCATCGGCATATCTGAGGTTATTGATATTTCTCCCAACAATCTTGATTCCAGCTTGTGCTTCATCCAGCCTGGCATTTTGCATGATGTACTCTGCATATAAGTTAAATAAGCAGGGTGACAATATACAGCCTTGATGTACTCCTTTCACTATTTGGAACCAGTCTGCTGTGCCATGTCCAGTTCTAACTGTTGCTTCTTGACCTGCACATAAATTTCTCAGGACACAGGTCAGATGGTTTGGTATTCCCATCTCTTTAAGAATTTTCCAGTTTGTTGTGACCCACACAGTCAAAGGCTTTGGCATAGTCAATAAAGTGGAAGCAGATGTTTTTGTGGAAATCTCTTGCCTTTTCAATGATTTAAAAGATATTGGCAATTTGGTCACTGGTTCTTCTGTCTTTTTAAAATCCAGTTTGAACATCTGGAAGTTCACAATTTACGTACTGTTGAAGTCTGGCTTGGAGAACTTTGAGCATTATTTTGCTAGCCTGTGAGATGAGTGTAATTGCGTGATAGTTTGAACATTCTTTGGCATTACCCTTCTTTGAGATTGGAATGAAAGCTGACCTTTTCCAGTCCTGTGGCCACTGCTGAATTTTCCAAATTTGCTGGCATATTGAGTTCAACACTTTTACAGCATCATTTTTTAGGATTTGAAATAGCTCAACTGGAATTCCATCACCTCCACTAGCTTTGTTCATAGTGATGCTTTCTTAGACTCACTTGACTTCACATTCCAAGATGTCTGGCTCTAAGTGAGTGATCACACCATTCTGGTTATCTGGGTCATGAAGATCTTTTTTTGTATAGTTCATCTAATGTTTAGTCCACCCTAGTCTGTATCTAGCTGGCTTGAAAATACATGTAAGATCTGAGCCAGATGACTTGAGTGCCATATCCTGAATTTCTTATTCATAAAAATGTGAGGTGATAATGAAATTAGAGTATTGCTTTGAATCACTAAATTTTAAGATGATTTTTTGCAGAAATAAGAGAAATAAAACAGGAAATATTCCCAGAAGCATTACACACAGCTAAATATAGAATTCAAATAGTAAAGGAAGAAGAGTAGACATCATAGGTTATCAAGCAATATCTGCCACATTTCTCATAATTTTATGTAATCTGGTGGTAGGAGAAATGGTATGTAAAAAATTATCAATATATTGTAATATAGTAAATGTAATATGTGCACTTTAATTTTAATGTACCCTAGCATGTGGATGTGAATAATTTTCTGAATCTGGTAGTTGAATGAAGCCCTCCTTTAGAAGTTTAATAATAATAAGATTAGCAATGATAAAATTTAGCATTTAATAGACTCTTAGTGAGATAAATACTTTAAATATCTAATCTCAGTCTTTATACCCACACTCTGAAGTTTCATTATCCCAGATGTATAAAGGAAAAAGTGGAGACATAAAAATCATTTATCTAGTAAATGAAGGAATTATTTTTTTTTCAAATTCAAATCATTTTATTTTAAATTTTAGATTTGATTTGAGTCCCAAAGAAGAATAAGAAGAAATTAGTGAGTGAGTAGTGAATGAAAAGGGAAAGAAAAGGGATTTGCAAATACAGGAAATTGTATTTATAAGAAAAAAAGGAGGAAAATTTGTGGGAGAACTTTCATTTTGGCATTATTTAAGCACAAAATTCAAGACAGAAAGTGGAAAAGGCTATTGGAGAGTAAAAAGGTACCAAATTATAGAGGGTCTTAAGTGGCAGGTATAGAACTTCTGCTTTATCCTTTAAATGATAAAAGGCCATTGGAAAGTTTTCTACACTGTTGGTGGGAATGTAAATTGGTACAGACACTATGGAGAACAGTAAGAAGATTCCTTAAAAAACAAGCTACCATATGATCCTGAAATCCCACTCCTGGGCATATATCTGGAAAAAATATGTTTTTTGAAAGGGTATATACACCCCAGTGTTCACTGCACTAGCCATGCACATTACAATAGCCATGACCTGGAGATACCCATATATATATATATATATATATATATATATATATATATATATATATATATATATATCTGATCAGATCAGATCAGTCGCTCAGTCGTGTCCAACTCTGCAACCCCATGAATCACAGCATGCTAGGCCTCCCTGTCCATCAGCAACTCCTGGATTTCACTGAGACTCACGTCCATCGAGTCAGTGATGAGATCCAGGCATCTCATCCTCTGTTGTCCTCTTCTCCTCCTGCCCCCAATCCCTCCCAGCATCAGAGTCTTTTCCAATGAGTCAACTCTTCGCATGAGGTGGCCAAAGTACTGGAGTTTTAGCTTTAGCATCATTCCTTCCAAAGAAATCCCAGGGCTGAGCTCCTTCAGAATGGACTGGTTGGATCTCCTTGCAGTCCAAGTGACTCTCAAGAGTCTTCTCCAACACCACAGTTCAAAAGCATCAATTCCTCGACCCTCAGCCTTCTTCACAGTCCAACGCTCACATCCATACATGACCACAGGAAAAACCATAGCCTTGACTAGACGAACATTTGTTGGCAAAGTAATGTCTCTGCTTTTGAATATGCCATCTAGGTTGGTCATAACTTTCCTTCCAAGGAGTAAGCGTCTTTTAATTTCATGGCTGCAGTCACCATCTGCAGTGATTTTGGAGCCCAGAAAAATAAAGTCTGACACTGTTTCCACTGTTTCCCCATCTATTTCCCATGAATTGGTGGGAACGGATGCCATGATCTTCGTTTTCTGAATGTTGAGCTTTAAGCCAACTTTTTCACTCTCCACTTTCACTTTCATCAAGAGGCTTTTGAGTTCCTCCTCACTTTCTGCCATAAAGGTGGTGTCATCTGCATATCTGAGGTTATTGATATTTCTCCCGGCAATCTTGATTCCAGCTTGTGTTTCTTCCAGTCCAGCGTTTCTCATGATGTACTCTGCATATAAGTTAAATAAACAGGGTGACAATATACAGCCTTGACGAACTCCTTTTCCTATTTGGAACCAGTCTGTTGTTCCATGTTCAGTTCTAAATGTTGCTTCCTGACCTGCATACAAATTTCTCAAAAGGCAGATCAGGTGGTCTGATATTCCCATCTCTTTCAGAATTTTCCACAGTTTATTGTGATCCACACAGCCAAAGGCTTTGGCATAGTCAATAAAGCAGAAATAGATGTTTTTCTGGAACTCTTGCTTTTTCTATGATCCAGCGGATGTTAGCAATTTGATCTGGTTCCTCTGCCTTTTCTAAAACCAGCTTGAACATCAGGAATTTCACAGTTCACATATTGCTGAAGCCTGGCTTGGAGAATTTTGAGCATTTTACTAGCATGTGAGATGAGTGCAATTGTGCAGTAGTTTGAGCATTCTTTGGTATTGCCTTTCTTTGGGATCAGAATGAAAACTGACCTTTTCCAGTCCTGTGGCCAACGGCTGAGTTTTCCAAATTTTCTGGCATAATGAGTGCAGCACTTTCACAGCATCATCTTTCAGGATTTGGAATAGCTCAACTGGAATTCCATCAGCTCCACTAGCTTTGTTTGTAGTGATTCTTTCTAAGGCCCACTTGACTTCACATTCCAGGATGTCTGGCTCTAGGTCCGTGATCACACCATTGTGATTATCTGGGTCGTGAAGATCTTTTTTGTACAGTTCTTCTGTGTATTCTTGCCATCTTTTCTTATTATCTTCTGCTTCTGTTAGGTCCATACCTTTTCTGTCCTTTATTGAGCTCATCTTTGCATGAAATGTTCCTTTGGTATCTCTGATTTTCTTGAAGAGATCCCTAGCCTTTCCCATTCTGTTGTTTTCCTCTATTTCTTTGCATTGATCACTGATGAAGACTTTCTTATCTTTTCTTGCTATTCTTTGGAACTCTGCATTCAGATGTTTATGTCTTTCCTTTTCTCCTTTGCTGCTGTAAGGAGCAATATTGCATAGGAACCTGGAATATCAGGTCCATGAATCAAGGCAAATTGGAAGTGGTCAAACAGGAGATGGCAAGAGTGATTGTCGACTTTCTAGGAATCAGCGAACTGAAATGGAATGGAATGGGTGAATTTAACTCAGATGACCATTATATCTACTACTGCGGGAAGGAATCCCTCAGAAGAAATGGAGTAGCCATCATGGTCAACAAAAGAGTCTGAAATGCAGTACTTGGATGCAATCTCAAAAACGACAAAATGGTCTCTGTTCGTTTCCAAGGCAAACCATTCAATACCACAGTAATCCAAGTCTATGCCCCAACCAGCAACGCTGAAGAAGCTGAAGTTGACCGGTTCTATGAAGACCTACAAGACCTTTTAGAACTAACACCCAAAAAAGATGTCCTTTTCATTATAGGGGACTGGAATGCAAAAGTAGGAAGTCAAGAAACACCTGGAGTAACAGGCAAATTTGACCTTGAAATACAGAATGAGCAGGGCAAAGACTAATAGAGTTTTGCCAAGAAAATGCACTGGTCATAGCAAACACCCTCTTCCAACAACACAAGAGAAGACTCTACACATGGACATCACCAGATGGTCAACACAGAAATCAGGTTGATTATATTCTTTGCAGCCAAAGATGGAGAAGCTCTATATAGTCAGCAAAATCAAGACCAGGTGCTGACTGTGGCTCAGACCGTGACCTCCTTATTGCTAAATTCAGACTGAAATTGAAGAAAGTAGGGAAAACCACTAGACCATTCAGGTATGACCTAAATCAAATCCCTTATGATTATACAGTGGAAGTGAGAAATAGATTTAAGGGCCTAGATCTGATAGATAGAGTGCCTGATGAACTATGGAATGAAGTTCGTGACATTGTACAGGAGACAGGCATCAAGACCATTCCCATAGAAAAGAAATGCAAGAAAGCAAAATGGCTGTCTGTGGAGGCCTTACAAATATATATATATATATATATATATATATATATATATATATAATATTACTCATATATATATATAGAGAGAGTATTACTCAGTCATTAAAAAGAATGAAATAATGTCATTTGCAAAAACATGATGGACCTCAAGATTATCATACTAAGTGAATTTGAGAAAAACAAACATCATATGATATCACTTATATGTGGAATCTAAAAAAAAATGATACAAATAGTTTATTTACAAACAGAAAAAGACTCACAGATTTACAGAATGAATTTATTGTTACTGAGAGGAAGGATGGGGGGAAGGGACAGTGAAACTGATCAATCACTGTACTAGAGGCTTTAGAATTTTAGACTTTATCTTCCTGCATATGAGCTATTTTAAATTTCTTTTTGCATGGAGTATGAGTAATATAGGGGCTTCCCTGATGCCTCAGAAGGTAAATAACCTGCCTGCAGTGCAGGAGACCTGAGTTTGATACCTGGGTTTAGAAGATCCCCTGGAGAAGAATGATTACCCGTTCCAGTATTCTTATTATTCTTGCTAGGAGAATTCCATGAACAGAGGAGTCTGGTGAGTTATATGGTGCATGGGGTCACAAAGAGTCGGACACAACTGAGAGACTAACACTTTCACATTTTTCACTTTCATGAGTAATGAAGATTTATTTGTTTGTTAGTTGTTCCAGCACATATAACATGATTTTATTTTCCACATCCAGTGGGTCAGTTCAGCTCAGTTCAGTCACTCAGTCACGTCTGACTCTTTGCGACCCCATGAATCGCAGCACGCCAGGCCTCCTGTCCATCACCAACTCCCAAAGCTTGCTCAAACTCATGTCCATCTAGTTGGTGATGTCATCCAACCATCTCATCATCTGTTGTCCCCTTCTTCTCCCGCCTTCAATCTTTCCCAGCATCAGGGTCTTTTCCAGTGAGTCAGCTCTTCGCATCATGTGGCCAAAGTATTGGAGTTTCAGCTTCAACATCAGTCCTTCCAATGAACACTCAGGACTGATTTCCTTTAGGATGGATGGGTTGGATTTCCTTGCAGTCCAATGGATTCTCAAGAGTCTTCTTCAACACCACAGTTCAAAAGCATCAATTCTTTGGCACTCAGCTTTCTTTATAGTCCAACTCTCACATCCATACGTGACTACTGGAAAAACCATAGCCTTGGACCTATCCAAGGGGTAGGTCATTATATGGACTTTATCTGTAGTTCCATTGATCTATTTACCTATCCTGACTTCAATAAATAAATTTAAATAAATTTTAAAAAGGATCAAATTTTCTTTTATTAGTGTAGATTTGTATGAGTCTTGCAATCAGGAGCTGTTTGTTCTCCAATGTAGTTCATCTTTTCCAGGATCCTTTTTGCTTTTCTAGATTGGTTGCATTTCATATAAATTTAATTATCTGTAGAAGACATAGAATTAACACCAAAAAAATATATCCTTTTCACCATAGGGGACTGGAATGCAAAATAGGAAGTCAAGAGATACCTGGAGTAACAAGCAAGTTTGGCCTTGGATTACAGACTGAAGCAGGGCAAAGGCTAACAGAGTTTTGCCAAGAGCATGTACTGGCCATAGCAAACACCTTCTTCCGACAGCACAGAGATAGTTCTACACATGGACATTACCAGATGGTCGGTACAAAATCAGGTTGATTATATTCAGCTGAAGATGGAGAAAATCTATAGAATCAGAAGAAAAAGAAAAAGAAAAAAAACCCTGGGGGGTTACTGTGGCTTAGATCATGAATCTTTTATTGCAAAATTCAGACTTAAGTTGAAGAAAGTAGGGAAAACCACTAGACCATTAAAGTATCACTTAAATCAAATCCCTTTCAATTATATAGTGGAAGTGACAAATAGATTCAAGGGATTATACCTGATAGATTAGAGTGCCTGAAGAACTACAGACAGAGGTTTGTAACATTGTACAGGAAGCAGTAACCAAAACCATACCCAAGAAAAAGAAATGCAACAAGGCAAAATGTTTGTCTGAGTAGGCCTTACCAACAGCTATGAAAAGAAGAGAAGTGAAAGGCAAAGGAGAAAAGGAAAGATATACACATCTGGATGTAGAGTTCCAAAGAAGATCAAGGAGAAGAAAGAAAGCCTTCTTATGTGAACAATGCAAAGAAATAAAGGAAACAACAGGATGGGAAACACTAGAGATCTCTTCAAGAAAATTAGAGATACCAAGGGGAAATTCATACAAAGATGGACACAATAAAAGACAGAAATGATTTGGACCTAAGAGAAGCAGAAGATATTGGGAAGGGGTGGCAAGAATACACAAAACTGTACAAAAAATTCTTAATGACCCAGATAACCATGATGGAGGGCTTCTCTAGTAGCTCAGCTGGTAAAGAGTCCACCTGTAATTCAGAAGAGCCCAGTGCAATTCCTGGGTTGGGAAGACCCCCTGGAGAAGGGATAGGCTACACATGCCACAATGCTTGGGCTTCCTTGGTTCCTCAGACACTAAAGAATCCACCTGCAGTGCAAGAGACTTGCATTTGATCCCTGCGTTGGGAATATCTTCTGAAAGAAGGCATGGCAACCCACGCAAGTATTCTTGGCTGGAGAATCCTCATGGACAGAGGAGCTTGGAGGGCTACAGTCCATGGGTTCACAAAGAATCAGACATGACTGAGTGACTAAGGACAACACAACCGTGGTCACTCACCTAAAGCAAGACATCCTGGAGTGTGAAGTCAAGTGGGTCTTAGGAAGCATTGTTATGAACAAAGCTAGTGGAAGTGATGGGATTCCAGTTGAGCTATTTCCAAATTCTAAAAGATGATACTGTTAAAATGCTACACTCAATATGCCAGCAAACTTGGAAAACTCAGTAGTGGCCAGAGGACTGGAAAATATCAATTTTCATTCAATCCCAAAGAAGGGCAATGCCAAAGAATATTCAAACTACCTCACAATTGCACTCATTTCACATGTTAGCTAGTTAATGGTCAAAATCCTTCATTTTAGGCTTCAACAGTACATGAACCTAGTTCCCGAGGTATAGTAGGATTTTGAAAAGGCAGAAGAACTAGAGATCAAATTGCCAACATCCATTGGATCATAAAAAAGCAAGGGGATTCTAGAAAGACATTTATTTCTTCTTCATTGACTACACTAAAGCCTTTGACAGTGTGAATCACAACAAACTGCAGAAAATTCTTAAAGAGATAGATTACTAGTCCACCATACCTGCCTCCTGAGAAACCTGTATGCAGGTCAAGAAGCAACAGTTAGAAACAGACATGGAACACTGCCCTGGGTCAAAGTTGGGAAAAGGAGTATGTCGAGGCTATATATTGTCACTTTGCTTATTTAACATCTATGCACAGTACATTATGTGAAATTTCGGGCAGAATGAATCACAAGATACGATCAAGACTGCTAGGAGAAATATCAATAACCTCAGATATGCAGATGACAAAAGTGAAGATGAACTAAAGAGCCTCTTGATGAAGCTGAATGAGGAGAATGAAAACGCTAACTTAAAACTTAACACTCAAGAAACTATGATCATGGGATCTGGTCCCATCACCTCATGGCAAATAGATGGGGAAGCAATAGAAACAGTGACCTACTTTATTTTCTTGGGCTCCAGAATCATTGTGGATGGTGATACAGCCATGAAATTAAAGGACATTTGCTCCTTCGAAGAGAAGCTATGACCAACCTAGAGAGCATATTAAAAAACATAGACATCACATGGCTGACAAATGTCTATGTAGTCAAAATTACAGTTTTCCCAGTAGTCATGTACAGATGTAAGAGTTGGACCATAAAGTAGGCTGATCACTGAATAGATGCTTTCAAACTGCAGTCCTGGAGAAGACTCTTGAGAGTCCCTTGGACTTCAAGGAGATCAAATCAATCAATCTTAAAGGAAATCAACCCTGAATATTGGAAGGACTGGTGCTGAAGCTGAAGGTCCAATACTTTTCCCACCTGATAAGAAGAGCTGAATCATTTGGAAAGACGCTGATGCTGGGAAAGATTGAGGGGAGGAGGAGAAGCAGGTGACAGAGGATGAGATGATTAAAGGGCACCATCGACACAATGGACATGAGTTTGAACAAACTCTGGGAGATAGTGAAGGACAGAGAAGTCAGGTGTGCTGTAGTACATGGGGTCAAAAAAAGTGGAACAGGACTGAGCAACTCAACAGCAACAATGACAAAGCAGGGCACCCAAAGGCAGTGCTCAGAGTCCTAGGGTGGGAAGCAAGGTGGGAGGGGGTTCCGGATGGGGAGGACACATATATACCCATGGCCCATTCAATTTATGTATGGCAAAAACCATCACAATTCAGAAAGGAGTACATCAAGGCTATATATTTCTATACTGTTTATTTAACTCCTATGCACAGGACATCATCAGAAATGCCAGAGTGAATGAATCACAAGCTGGAATCAAGATTTCCTGGAGAAATACCAACAACCTCAGATATGCAAATGATACCAGTTTAATGGCACAAAGTGAAGATGAACTAAAGAACTTCTTGTTGAAGGTGGAAGAGAAGAGTGAATAAGCTGGCTTAAAACACAACATTCAATAAAGGAAGATCATGGCATCTGGTCCTGTCACTTCATGGCATATAAATGGGGAAAATGTGAAGACAGTGTCAGATTTCATTTTCTTGGACTCAAAATCACTGGAGATTGTGTCTGCAACCATGAAATTAAAAGATGCTTGCTTCTTGGAAGAATAGCTACGACAAACCTAGACAACATATTAAAAAGCAGAGACTTCACTTTGTTGACTATGGCTAAATATGCGTATAGTCAAAGCTATGGTTTTTCCAGTAGTCTTGTATGGATCTGAGAGTCGGATCGTAAAGAAGACTAAGCAAGGAATTATTGATGCTTTTGAACTATGGTGCTGAATACGACTCTTGAGAGTCCCTTGGACTGCAAGGAGATCAAACCAATCAGTACTAAAGGAAATCAACCCTGAATATTCATCAGAAGGACTGGTGCTAAAGCTGAGGCTCCAACACTTTGCCCACCTGATAAGAACTGACTCTTTGGAAAAGACTGTGAAACTGGAAAAGATTGAAGGCAGGAAGAGGAAGGGGCGACAGAGGATGAGATTATTGGATGGCATCACTGACTCAACAGACAAGAGTTTGAGCAAACTCTGGGAGACAGTAAAGGACCGGGAAGCCTGTCATGCTGTAGTTCATGGGATCGCAAAGAGTTTGACATGTCTTAGTGGCTGAACAACAGCAACAACAATTATCTTCCCATTAAAATAAATTAATGAATTAAAAAATAATCTGTATGTAAGTGTTGCATAAAATTTCCATTGTAATTTTGAATGGTGTGGTATTAAATTAATAATAGGTTCTGGGAGAATAAAATCTTTAATACTCCATTTATTGAACATGATATATATAGATCTTTGTTTAGGTCTTTATTTCTTCTAGTAGTGTTTTGTAGTTTTTAGTGTAGAGGTCTTAAATATTGTTTGTTAATTCATCTCAGTATTTTGTTCTCCAATGATGCTATAAATATAATTTTATTTAAGAAGAAAGGTTTTGAGCAGAGGAATGACAAGATCACAGTTTTTGGATTAGTCATCCATGTACATATGCAGATTGTATTCCAAGAGTAAGAATATAAAATTACAATTAGAAAACAATTACACTACATCAGCATGAAAGACCATGGTGGGCTTGTCAGAATAACATAAATTTGATACAAGGGAATAGGTTCAAGACATATTTAGGAAGTGAAACTCTTAATCCTTAGTTATTAGGGCTGAGTAAGTAATAGACAAGAAGAAATCTCAGATGACTCCCTGATTTGGGGATTAAGTAACCGGGTAAACTGAGACCTGGAGGACTTGCACATCACTGTGAAGTGTAATAAAATTGTGTTTAGTTTTGAATTTTTCAATGTGATGTACTTAGGAAGACATCTGATGACATATCTAGCAGGAAACCCCATACATAATTTTAAAGTTTGAATGAATGTCCAGGTGAACAAATATATCTTTGGTAATCATAAGCATGTGGTTGTAATTAAACCAGAGTTGATTAAATCATGATCAGAATACATAGAGAAGAGGAAGAGCAGTGGTCTGGAGTCAGACTCCTATGGATGAAGGTCTGAAAAAATGAGAAAGAGCGGGGAGCTATGAGAGGACTTGAAAGGGAGAAGTTAGAGGTATAAGAGAAGAGCCAGAAGGAAAGGGCATCACCAGTAACAGATAAACAGGATGTTTTTAGAATGAGCAAGTTGCTAATATCACATAAAGCAGTGAGGATGTTTTCTGGATAGTCAGAGAAGTCTGAAAATTATTTGATTGATTTGACTTGGATAAAAAAAAATTGGGTTCATGTTTGACTCTTCTCTGTCTCCCACACTTCAGAATTTTTTAGTGAATCTCATTAGCTGCACATTCACTAGAATTTAACCACTCACATTCTCTCCAATTGCTAAGTCCTCTCCTCATTGCCACATTTGACTCCTTACATTCTACTGTCAAGACAGTACCAAGAGTAAGTCCTTTAAAAAGGAGTAACATCAACTCACCTCTCTGTTAAAAATTGTCTAATGCCCTCTCTTTTGGTATAACAGAAATTTTAAATTTTAATGTAGTCTTACTTATTGATATTTTATCTTTTTTGTTGTTAGTGGTATGTATGTTCTCTAAAAATATTTTTAAATACTTCAAGATTGTAACGATATGCTTCTATATTTTCTTCTAGAATTTCACACTTAGGTCTCAAATCCATCTGGAATCTGTTGTTGTGTATGGTGTGAGCTAGATCAAAGTCCATCTGTTTAGCTTTGTATCATCTATCTATTACGCACTGGTCATAGCAAACAACCTCTTCCAACAACACAAGAGAAGAATCTACACATGGACATCACCAGATGGTCAACACCAAAATCAGATTGATTATATTCTTTGCAGCCAAAGATGGAGAAGCTCTATACAGTCAGCAAAAACAAGACCAGGAGCTGACTGTGGCTCAGATCATGAACAACTTATTGCCAAATTCAGACTGAAATTGAAGAAAGTAGGGAAAACCACTAGACCATTCAGGTATGACCTAAATCAAATCCCTTATGATTATACAGTGGAAGTGAAACATATATTTAAGGGACTAGATCTGACAGAGTGCCTGATGAACTATGGATGGAGGTTCGTGACATTGTACAGGACACAGGGATCAAGACTATCCCCATGGGAAAAAAACTCAAAAAAGCAAAATGGCTGTCTGGGGAGGCTTTACAAACAGCTGCAAAAAGAAGAGAAGTGAAAAGCAAAGCAGAAAAAGATGATAAAAGCATCTGAATGCAGAGTTCCAAAGAATACCAAGGAGAGACAAGAAAGCCTTCCTCAGCGATCAATGCAAAGAAATAGAAGAAAACAACAGAATGAGAAAGACTAGAGATCTCTTCAAGAAAATTAGAGATACAAAGGGAACATTTCATGCAAAGATGAGCTCAATAAAGGACAGAAATGGTATGGACCTAACAGAAGCAGAAGATATTAAGAAGAGGTGGCAAGAATACACAGAAGACTATACAAAAAAGATCTTCATCACCCAGATAATCATGATGGTGTGATCACTGACCTAGAGCCAGACATCCTGGAATGTGAAGTCAAGTGGGCCTTAGAAAGCATCACTACAAACAAAGCTAGTGGAGGTGATGGAATTCCAGTTGAGCTCTTTCAAATCCTGAAAGATGATGCTGTGAAAATGCTGCACTCAACATGACAGCAAATTTGGAAAACTCAGCAGTGGCCACAGGACTGGAAGAGGTCAGTTTTCATTCCAGTTCCTAAGAAACGCAACACCAAAGAACGCTCAAACTACCGCACAACTGAACTCATCTCACACGCTAGTAAAGTAATGCTTAAAATTCTCCAAGCCAGGCTTCAGCAAATACATGAACTGTGAAATTCCAGATGTTCAAGCTGGTTTTAGAAAAGGTAGAGGAACCAGATATCAAACTGCCAACATCCGCTGGATCATAGAAAAAGCAAGAGAGTTCCAGAAAAACATCGATTTCTGCTTTATTGACTATGCCAAAGCCTTTGACTGTGTGGATCACAATCAACTGTGGAAAAATTCTGAAAGACATGGGAATACCAGACCACTTGACCTACCTCTTGAGAAACCTATATGCAGGTCAGGAAGCAACAGTTAGAACTGGACATGGAACAATAGACTGGTTCCAAATAGGAAAAAGAGTACGTCGAGGCTGTATATTGTCACCCTGCTTATTTAACTTATATTCAGAGTACTTCATGAGAAACCCTGGGCTGGAAGAAGCACAAGATGGAATCACGATTGCTGGGAGAAATATCAATAACCTCAGATATGCAGATGACACCACCCTTATAGCAGAAAGTGAAGAGGAACTAAAAAGCCTGTTGATGAAAGTGAAAGAGGAGAGTGAAAAAGTTGGCTTAAAGCTCAACATTCAGAAATCGAAGATCATGGCATCTGGTCCCATTACTTTATGGGAAATAGATGGGGAAACAGTGGAAACAGTGTCAGACTTTATTTTTGGGGGCGCTCCAAAATCACTGCAGATGGTTATTGCAGCCATGAAATTAAAAGACACTTACTCCTTGGAAGGAAAGTTATGACCAACCTAGACAGCATATTGAAAAGCAGAGACATTACTTTGCCAACAAAGGTCCGTCTAATCAAGGTTATGGTTTTCCCAGTGGTCATGTATGGATGTGAGAGTTGGACTGTGAAGAAAGCTGAGTGCTGAAGAATTGATGCTTTTGAACTGTGGTGTTGGAGAAGACTCTTGAGAGTGCCTTGGACTGCAAGGAGATCCAACCAGTCCACTCTAAAGGAGATCAGTCCTTGGTGTTCTTTCGAAGGACTGATGCTAAAGCTGCAACTCCAATATTTTGGGCACCTCATGCAAAGAGTTGACTCACTGGAAAAGACTCTGATGCTGAGAGGGATTGGGGGCAGGAGGAGAAGGGGACGACATAGGATGAGATGGCTGAATGGCATCACTGACTCAATGGACGTGAGTCTGGGTGAACTCTGGGAATTCGTGATGGACAGGGAGGCCTGGCATGCTTCAATTCATGGCATCGCAAAGAGTCAGCCACGACTGAATGATTGAACTGAACTGATGTATTAATATCTATCACTCTAGTGTATCTGTCTATCCAGTTGGCCCCACAACAGTGACTTAAGCCCTTAATTTCTCTCTACATCTATTCAGTACCATCTTTCTTATAAATCAAGTAACAAAATATGTATAGGTGTGTATCTACACTCCCTTTTTATTGCATTGATTTGTCTATTTTCATGCCAATATCTCACAGTCTTAATTTCTGTAAATTGTTCAGTTTTGTTCTTCCTCATGATTGTCTTGGGTCTTTTTGATTGTTTCCATTTTGAATAGAAAATTTATTAATGTGGCACTGAATGTAAACATAAATTTGAAGAGAAATAACAGTTATATAATATTTAAATTTCTAATACAAGAACTTAGCAAATTTACTTATTTTTCTCAATAATACTCTGTATCTTTCTCTATAGAGGTCTTATTATAATTATCCCCATGAATTTAATGTTTTTGGTGCTATTTTGAATTGTAATTTTTTACAATTTTTCACTCTTGTACTGTCTTTTGCCAGGCTTTAATTTTTCACCATACCAATTTTCACCCTGCAACATACTATCTGATTATTATTTACGTCTTCTCACTAGAATGTAGCCTCCATGGAGAATGTGAAATTTTATTTGTTTTATTTACCAATATAATCAGGTACTCAGAATAGTGCAGAGCAGGGGATTGATAAATATAAATGAATGAATAATTGAATGCATATATTTTAAGATGATTGGCTAAAGGGACATCAATGGGTGGTAGATAGGAGAGTTGACATTTCTGGTTTTATTTCATGTTAGTGTTATTCTTGATTAATATGTTAATAGTCTGAGGTGGTAGAGCCAGTAGTAAAGAAGAGGTTGAAGATATAGAACAAAGTGGGCAATAAATGATGTCTCTGTGGGTGCAGAACAATGTTACAAGTGTGGAACATCTTGTTTTAAGATGAAGAATAAGAGGACTGGAGGGAGGGAGTATGTAGGT
This sequence comes from Bos mutus, assembly GCF_027580195.1. Classification (NCBI taxonomy): domain Eukaryota; kingdom Metazoa; phylum Chordata; class Mammalia; order Artiodactyla; family Bovidae; genus Bos; species Bos mutus. The sequence continues at coordinate 7,690,521 of NC_091619.1, read as the reverse complement.
CTTCTTTAGATAATCCACAGTTGATTGCTCAGTGGTCAAAGCTGTTTATTTCAGACTGCCTAAAGCTCTGATGATATTGTACAAAAGTCATCTGCTGAGCATGAAGAAATGAATAGAAAATCAGGAGTGAGAAGAAACGAGTGAAGATTAAGAACAGTTTCTGAGGAAAATGGGAAAGGGAACTGACAAGGGACAAGTAAGCAAAGGGCACAGCTAATGTCAGAGACCATGGATTGGTTGTGGCTCCAAACCACATGTTATATGGTTTTCCTTAAGAGTGCCAGTTGTTAAAGTGAATGAAGAGTTTGAGTTTTTTTCTGGAAAAGAGCAAAAGAAGAAAGCCACAGGAAGTTGAAAGTACTCTTGAGAGTGTAGTTCCAGTGACCAAAAATGTAATCTAAGATGATGAAAGCAAGTTTCTTGACTGACCAAAGAAATTCAGACTCCAAGCTGTTGAAAAAAAAGAAAAGATTCTATATTAGACAGCCTGTTGACCTTTTGAGAAGAATAAATGTCTATACATGTCTGCTTGTAATGTGAAGAGTATGAACAATCAGTTTTCCCCTCAAACTGTATCTCCTTCATCAGCCAGCTAACTCTCTGAAAATACCCCTTTGTTGCTACCCCCTAACAGCAAATGAAAATCAGATCACTCGATAAACTGTCAAATATATCCATGCCAGGTCTGTCCGAAGACATATGGGGAGCTACACTTTCTCTAGCTATGAAACTCTGCTACAAGAATTTTGAAAACTGTCTCAATGCCTGGAGACCCAATGCTTTTGAGACAAATAAAGTGCACCTCTCACCTGGGTGAGAGGTAAAATGTGAATGGTTTAGGGTGCTCTGATTTGCCTTTCAAGGAGAGTTTTCTCAAAGGGAGAAAATCTGCCCACCCTCACAAGCTACAGCTCAACCTGGCTCTAATTAAGAAAGCCCTGGGGTTTCCGTAGCAACTATGCAGGACTTTCAGGGATATGCCCAGCTCTCTGCTTGGTTGCTAAGGAAACAACAGCAGGGGCCACTGAGGAAGCTGAGCATGGCGGGTAGCTGATGCTTGTGAGACACACATCCTGTGGGAAGAGTATTTCTGATTTCTGGACTCAGTCTGGCAGATTTCACCATCCCTTGATCACCAGTTACAAACAACAATGAAAAGATTCCTGACTTTAGCATGAAGCCTGAAAGCATCTTCTCCTCACTCACCCTTTCTCAGTCTGATTTGTGTGTATGTGTGAACAACTGAGAAACAATAGGAAAAAGTGTGATTTTCAGTTTAAAAGATGAAGGTTGCCTCTTGAAATGTGAGACATTTGAGAGGCATCTGGTCAAAGATACCACTGAGGGAGAAGCTCTGAAAATTTTGAGAGATGTCTCCCATCATTTGTGGAGCAATATAGGAAAACTTCTCAGATTGAAACAAGAAAGGCAATTAGTTTCCTGTTTGGAAACAAAGAGACATCTGTGCAAAGTATGCTGGCATATTCACCAAGGGCAAATACTCTACATGAGGAATATATTCCAGCTGGACATCTCTCCCCTTCTTCACCAAAGTTCAAAGGTTAGTCTCAAGTAAAATCATTCACTACAATCTAAGGAAAGTGCCGATGCATTAATAGTCAATTCCCAGCCTTCTCAAAGACACAGGAAAAATATGTGCTGTATGTTTTTGTTGTTCAGTTGCTCAGTTGTTTTCAACTATTTGCGACCCCATGGACTGCAGCACGCTAGGCCTCACTGTCCTTCACCATCTCCTGGAGCTCGCTCAAACTCATGTCCATTGAGTCGGTGATGCCTTAATTATAGTATTTCTATTCAAAATTAAAAGATTTTTTGAACTGATAGCTTATGGTGAATGGTGTCGGATTTGTGATCTACAAAGAAGATTTAACCTCGGGACCAGGGACCAGGCTTTATCACTCAAGAGCTTCTGTGTAGCAGAATTTTATTAAAGTATGAAAAGGGAGAGAGAAAGCTTTTGACATAGGCATCAGAAGGGGAAGGGAGAGTGGCCCCCTTGCTAGTATTAGCAAGGGAGTTACATACTTTTTTAAATTGACTATTACAATAAATCAAAAGAATGTCTCAAGGTTGTAAAAATTTTACCAAACCCCCTCCCACAATTTACATTTTAAGATGACAGGATTAGAACTAACAAGAGAGAGATCTTACCAGACCCACTCCCATAGTATACATTCTAAGATATCAGGATTAGTCAGAGGTTTTCAGGAAGAATAAACAGTTCTCGAGCAGGAGATACTGTTGTTATATAATCCTTACTAAGGAATAAAAAAAAAAAAGTTTGTCCTTTCCTCCTCCTTGAGAATTCCAGGCCCCTATCTCCTCTTCGAGAGCCCTAGACCTCTTTCTCCTCCTGGGGGACCCTGGACTTCTTATCAATCTGTTCAGGAATTGACTTTCTAAGAACTCTCTGAACCTTACAAATTAACATTATCTGAATTACACAGAAAAGAAAACTGAAGTCTAGGGACATTAGTAGCTTACCCAAGCTACAGAACAGGTAACTGAGATAAACTGAATCCTTATTATCTGACAATATAATCATACTACTTACTAAATAATTAATGTTTGTTGCCTTTTACAAATGTATTCTTATTTAATCCTCATGATCATCTAAGAAAGAATGTATTATTATTTCTATGTCTTAGCAAAGGGAACAAGCTCAGAGTACAAAGTGAATTATTCAAGGTCACACAACTAACAAGTAGTAGAACTAGACTCAAATAAAGGTATATCTGACTCCAAGATACAAGGACTTTCCACTGCATGACTCAGAATCTGGATATCTTTCATAACATGGTGGAAAGTCCCTGTGCAGTTAGATATTCATTGTGGGGGAAAAAGAAATAAAAGCTGACTCCATGAGGAAGCTCTTGAATATTGTTTTAAAGACACAACTGTCCCCAATTTTTTGCCCTATGAGGGATTATGAGTAGTAAACATTTACCCTGTCCCTCTTATCATATATGTTCCACTCTTTCTATGACCCAATTTGAGCCTGTGGTTCAGACCTTGTCACATTTTGTTCTTTTATCTTTTTTTTCTGTATTATTCTTTGATTATAATACATTATTTTTTTCTTAAAACATTTTATTTTGTATTGGGGTGTAGCTGATTAACAACCAATGTTGTGATAGATTCAGGTGAACAGTGAAGGGACTCAGTCATACATATAAATGTATTCCTTCTCCTTCAAGCTCCCATCCCATCCAGGCTGCCACATAACACTGAGCAGAGTTTCATGTGCAGTATAGAGGATCCTTGTTGTTTACCCATTTAAAATATAGCAGTGTGTACATGTCCATCCCCAAATCCCTAACTATCTCTTACCCCACCCTTCCCCTCTGCAACCATGAGAACAATCTCTCTGTGTCTGTTTTGTAAGTAAGTTCATTTGTATTATTTCTTTTTAGATTCCACATGTAAGGGATGTTATACAATAGTCCTCCTTCTCTGTCTGAATTACTTGACACAGTATGACACTCTCTAAGTCTATTCATGTTGCTACAAATGGCATTATAGCTTTCTAATGGTTGAGTAATATTCCATTCTATATATGTAACGCATCTTCCTTATTCATTCCCCTGTTGATGGACATTTAGGCTGCTTCCATGTCTTGGCTATTGTAAACAGTGTTGCAATGAACACTGCAGTTCATGTATCTCTTCAGATCGTGATTTCCTCCAGATATATGTCCAGCAGTAGGATTTCAGGTCATATGATAGTTCTAGTTTTAGTTTTTTAAGAAACTTTCATACTGTTCTCCATAGTGCCATGCCAATTTACATTCCCACCAAGAGGAGGAGAGTTTCCTTCTCTTCACATCCTCTCCAGCATTTATTGTTTGTGGATTTTTTGAAGATAGCCAAAGAGATGGGAATACCAGACCACCTGACCTGCCTTCTGAGAAATCTGTATGCAAGTAAGGAAGCAACAGTTAGAACTGGACGTGGAACAACAGACTAGTTCCAAAGAGGGAAAGGAGTACGTCAAGGCTATATCTTGTCACCCTGCTTATTTAACTTATATTCAGAATACATCATGAGAAATGCTGGGCTGGATGAAGCACAAGCTGGAATCAAGATTGCTGGCAGAAATATCAATAACCTTAGATATGCAGATGACACCACCCTTATGGCAGAAAGTAAAGAAGAACTAAAGAATCTCTTGATGAAAGTGAAAGAGAAAAAAGTTGGGTTAAAATAAAACATTCAGAAAACTAAGATCATGGCATCTGGTCCCATCACTTCATGGCAAATAGATGGGGAAACAATGGAAGCAGTGACAGACTTTATTTTGGGGGGCTCCAAAATCACTGTGGATGGTGACTGCAGCCATGAAATTAAAAGACACTCCTTGGAAGAAAAGTTATGACCAACCTAGACAGCATATTTAAAAGCAAAGACATTACTTTGCCAACAAAGATCCACCTAGTCAAAGCTATGGTTTTTTCCAGTAGTCATGTATGGATGTGAGAGATGGACTATAAAGAAGGCTGAGTAGCAAAGAATTGATGCTTTTGAACTGTGGTGTTGGAGAAGATTTAAGAGTCCCTTGGATGGCAAGGAGATCCAACCAGTCCATTCTAAAGGAAATCAGTTCTGAATATTCTTTGGAAGGACTGATACTGAAGCTAAAACTCCAATACTTTGGCTACCTGATGCGAAGAAATGACTCATTTGAAAAGACCCTGATGCTGGGGAGGGTTGAGAGCAGGAGGAGAAGGGGATGACAGAGGATAAGATGGTTGGATGGCATCACCAGCTTGATGGACATGAGTTTGAGCAAGCTTGGGGAGTTGGTGATGGACAGGGAAGCCTGGCTTGCTGCAGTCCATGGGGTCGCAAAGAGTCAGAAACGACTGAATGACAGTTGACTGATTCTGGCTGATGAGAGGTGATACCTCAGTGTAGTTTTGATTTGCTTTTCTTTAATAATTAGCTATGTTAAATATCTTTTCATGTGCCTATTGGCTGTCTGTATGTCCTCTTTGGAGAAATGTCTATCGAGGTCTTTTATCCATTTTTTTGAGTAGTTTGTTTTGATATTGTTAAGCATCATGAACTGTTTGTGAATTTTGGAGAGTAATCCCTTATTGGCCATATTCACCTTCAATACAGAAGAGCCCAGTTCACTTCCTTGGTTGGGAAGATCCCCTGGAGAAGGGACAGGCTCCCCACTCCACAATTCTTGGGCTTCCCTGGTGGCTTAGACAGTAAAGAATCCACCTGCAGTGCAGGAGACCTGGGCTTTATCCCTGAGTTGGGAATATCTCCTTGAAGAGGGCATGGCAACCCACTCAAGTATTCTTGGCTGGAGAATCCTCATGGACAGAGGAGCCTGGTGAGCTACAGTCAATGCGTTCACAAAGAATCAGACATGACTGAGTGACTAAGAACAGCACAACCACGGTCACTCACGTAAAGCAAGACATCTTGGAGTGTGAAGTCAAGTGGGTCTTAGGAAGCATTGCTATGAACAAAGCTAGTGGAAGTGATGGAATTCCAGCTGAGCTATTTCCAAATCCTAAAAGATGATACTGTTAAAATGCTGCACTCCGTATGCCAACAAACTTGGAAAATTCCGTAGTGGCCAGAGGACTGGAAAAGATCAATTTTCATTCAATCCCAAAGAAGGGCAATGCCACAAAGAATGCTCAAACTACCTCCCAATCAGTGGGTTGTCTTTTTATTTATTTTTTCCTTTACTATGTAAACCTTTTGACTTTAAATAGGTCTCACGTCTTTACTTTTGTTTTTAAATTCCATTATTCTGGGAAACAGATCAAAAACGATATTGTTGAAATTTATGTCAGAGAGTATTCTGCCTATGTTTTCCTCTAGCAGTTTCATAGTGTTCAGGCTCACATTTATATATATATATATATATATATATATATATATAGTATATGGAATTAAAGGATGATATAGTTTTTTGTTTGTTTTTAATGTGTAGCTGTCCACTTTCCCAGCACCATTTGTTGAAGAGACTATCTTTCCACCATAGTACAGTCTTATCTCCTTGTCACATATTAATTGACCATAGTGCATGGGCTTATTTCTGGGTTTTCTATCTTGTTCCATTGATCTGTGTTTTCTATTTTTATGTCAATGCCATACTGTTTTGATAAGGGTTCATTAATGAATTTGATAAAGCTGAAGGTTGCAAAATTAATACACAGAAATCAGTTGCATTTCTATACACTAACAATGAAATATCAAAATGATAAATTAAAAAAAAATCCATTTATCATTGCATTAAAAAAAATAAAACACCTAGCAATAAAACTGCCTAAGGAGATGAAAGACCTGTACTCTGAAAACTATAAGATACTGATGAAAGAAATGGAAGAAGACATAAACAGATGGAAAGATTTACCATGTTCATGGATTGGAAAAATCAGCATTGCTTAAAATACTGAAAATTCAGTATTTGATTCAAATCAGTCATTGAATCAAAGTGACTCTACTACCCAAGGCAATCTACAAATTCAATGCAATCCCTATCAAATCACCAATGGCATTTTTCACAAAACTAGAACAAAAAGCTCAAAATTTACATGGAGACACAAAAGACCCCAAATAGCCAAAATAATCTTGAGAAAGTAAAACAGAACTGGAGGAATCAGGCTCCCTGACTTCAGATTGTCCTTATCTCTTAACACCATCCCATTCCATATGTTGGGCCCAAATTTAAACTCCTAACCCTCATCCTTCTGGTAAAAATTCTTTACTGTCTAGGTTTATCCATTTTAATTTTTAGTATTATATACACTTACAGCTTTTTTTCTCTGTGTGTTTCTTTTTTAATAAGCAATGCCACCTGAGATAACCTGTACTTCCTTTTATCTGCTCTTCATCCTCTCCTGAACTAGTAAGGGAGCCCTGAGAAGTTGAATGGTTAGGGAAAAGAATTTTAATTTATACAGGCCTTGACCAAAACCTGGGCTTCCCGAGTGGCTCAGATGGCAAAGCATCTGCTTGCAGTAAAGGAGGCCCTTGTTTTATCCCTGGGTCAGGAAAATCCCCTGGAGAAGAGGATGGCAACACACTCAAGTATTCTTGCTTGGAGAATTCCATGGATGGAGGAGCCTGGTGGGCCACAGTTCAGGGAGTTGCATAGAGTCAGACACGACTGAGCAACTAACACACTGACCAAAACCTAACTTAATGTGAGATTGAGATGCACTGCCTGCTCATAATGCCCATGCTATATGAAGTCAATTAAATTTATTAAAAAATTATTCACCATCAATCCTTATCCCCCATCCTAGGGAACAACTGACACTGGTGCTTATGGGCTCCTCGTTCTAAATTCAGTAAATGATATTATGATCAGAATTATAGACCTTGTATATTAATGATAACAGGTCATAGTTTCTGTAGGCATTTGGCTGTGATTTGCAATTTCATTCACATATCTGCAGTCAACTGGTTGCCACAGTTTGGCCCTCCTCTTAGGAGGAAGAAAAAAATAACATTCAGAATATTACATACTAAAATATTTTTATAACATCCTGAGTGAGGTTACTGAAGTACTAATGTCTATATATTTGCAGTCCTGTAAATATAATGTGTCAGAATCTCTTTCCCATTTTTTACCTATGTATTTTACAGTTATATTTCCCCATACAACATCTATTTTATCATGGATTATTTTGATAAATGGCATATTTACAAATGTAATCAAGCAGAAACTTGGAAAGCTATTGTGTTTGGGGATGTGACCTTTCTTGTTGTGTTCAGAACCCTGAGACCATTACCATGTGAAAAAGTCCAAACTAGCTTCTAGAAAGGAAGAGACTATTTTGGAAAAGGCCGACACATGAGTGGAGCCATCCTGGATCATCCAGCCACCATCTGGCCTGCCAGCTGACTGCAGAGGCTTTAGTAAACCCAGAAAAAACAGCCCAGCTGACCTAGGAAAAAGATCTTCTCAGCCAATCCACAGCATTCTTAGCAACATAAATGGACATTGTCAAGTCTCTAAATTGTCTGAGTGTTTCTTACACAGCAAAAACTAAACAATGCAATAGTGAAAGAGAGTGATAAAGTCAGGATGAGATCATAACCTCATTTTCTTTGTCGATAAAATAGAAACAATTATATTTCCCAGATTCGTTATAAGAAAATAAGAATAATTCAGGAGAGAGAAAAATGTATAATGTGGAATGGGCAAAATTGCCAATGTGATATCCTTGAGTAGGCAAGAGAGGATGAAAGCTTGTTCACAAGTGGAGCTTTGAGGCTAAAATAGGAATAAAGGCAGCTCTACATTAACAGGCAAAAGGCAGGTAGATGCCAATATGTAAATATGGTGGGAAAATCTTGTGGAGGTTCTTTTCTGGAGAGAAAAGACAATATTATTAGATATCTATCTGGAAAAGTACAAAAATTAAAAAAAAAAGATTGACAAAATCTTACAATCAAAAGCAATGTGTTAGACATAAATGAATTTATCAAAAATGTTGTGATACGACTATTTAATAAAATACTAGCCAATTAAAATCATATTCTTTAAGGACTGTTAAAGTCAAAAGAAAATACATGAAAAACTTGAAAATTTAAAAAAAAGATAAAAAAGCAGAATGCAAAACTATATGTAGAACATGACTCCACAAAAATATTTTCATGTAAGTAGATAAAAATAAAACTAGAAATAAATATGCCAATATTTAAAAGTAATGGTCTCTTGAGTCTGAAAATTCTAATAACTTTTATGTCTCTTTTAAGTTTTTGAAATTTTCTAAATTCCTTATGAAAAACATGATAAATAACACAGGAAAATAAAAACAATTGATGCTATTTTGATAGCAAACTAACAATAGGAAAAACAAATTCTTCTTTCCCTTTCCTTGCTTTCTAAAAGCAGATTTAAAAAACTGGAAATTTCCAACACAGGATGAAGTGCAGTGGAAAATAACAGAGAACATAGAAAGTAAAAGAATTACAGAAACATAGACAAATTAATAAAGTACAGGAGCTTTGCTCTCAGGGTTGTCAAGCCCTTTCTTGTTCACCACCATTCTGAGATATTTATGGTCTATTCTCAAACGGTCAGCAGCACTTTCCATTTCCTTACCTTGATGCTATGCTTCCCAGCCGTTCCCTAACTCTGAGAAACGGATGCAGGCATGTGAATTCCCCAGCCCAGCAGCCCAGTTGGGAAATTTTAATTCCTTCAAGGTCAATACCATGGGAAGAAAGCCTCAGTCTATCCCTATAGCAGGCCTGAGCATCCTTTCCATTTCCACCTCACAGCTGGAAGATATATTTCATAATTAACATTTCATCATTCAGATGAAACTCTGCCTGTACCCACAGATTTAATAATAGAATGACATTTTGATTATAAAATAGCCATATTCAGCAAAAAAAAAAAAAAAATCTTAAGATCAGCTATGATCTTGAGTTACAGTATTGAATAAAACTAAATCCCTACCCTCAAGGGGTTAATATAGTGTAGAAAAAGTGTAATTTAATGCATTGGCTTTCAAATTACTTTGACTCTGATAAATACAATTTATACCTCATCCCTTATACATATATTCACATGAATATAAAGACTAAAACAAAAGTTTCACAAGACAATACTGTCTCTTATTTCACTTTGCACTCTCTGATACTTTAAAAATTACTTTGGAAGTCATGAATAGGTCACAAATCGTGTTGAAAAAACTGTTTTAATAAAAAGAACAGAGGATTTGAAGTCAAAGAGCCTGAAATAAATTCCCAGCTCTATGGATGATCAGCTTTGTTATCTTGGAAAATTATTTAACCTTCTTGGCATCAATTTTCTCATCTATCAAATTAAGATAATAGTACCTATCATAAAGGCAGTTCTAAGAATTGCATATTATAATATCTTAGCACAATCCTGGTACATAGAAAACATTTGATATAGGACATTTGCTTAATAATAAGCTATTGTTATTACTATTATTATTGTTATTAATATTGTTATTCAGATGTGATTTTGCTGAGTGGTAGAGGATAATTTTCATGCTACATCTATGTTATTTAGACAGGAGAGGGTGGAAATGGGTTGTGGATATAAGCATTGATTCTGCCAAAGGGAGTTCATGTAATAGAAGCAGACAGGCACCTCACATCCATATAAATAGTCTATCCCTCCTTTTCATTTTTTGTTGGATTAAGAAAGATGCCAAGACTGCAGCATATGACTTTTAAAAAGGTTATAGAAAAGGAAAAAGTAAAAAAAATTGTATTCAATGAGGAGCATTCAATTTAACTGTTTTAAGGGTGTTTGAGAACTCTTTTAAGAAAAAAATCTGGCTGATTTTTAAAAACCATTGGATCCAGTCTCATCCACCCAGGGGTTCAGGATGGGGAACACGTGTATACCCGTGGCAGATTCATGTTGATGTATGGAAAAACCAATACAATATTGTAAAGTCATTAACTTCCAATTAAAATAAATAAATTTATATTAAAAAAAACCATTGGATCTCCAGTATTTTTAAAACCCTAGAACCATAGGGTCATGATGACTTGGGTTCACAGGAATACTCTTCAAAAGGGGAAAATGAAGTTCTACTGAAGAAACTATTCTTGAACACCTAGGAAAAGTTATTTGGAGAAAATAACACACAATTTCCTGTTTCACACTGAGGCACCAACTGCTCTTGCTCCTAAGACTCAGTGAATCTTGTCTACCTGCAGAATAGCCCTATAATTCATCTCCCTCCAGTGCGAGAAGGTGGAGATTGGCTCTGTGTCTGTTAATTGACTGTCTAATAATTCAATTATTAGAAATCCTTTTAAACGACTTACAATTCAAGTTGAACAGTAACATATATATTTTCTCTGTTCAACAAAAACTTAATAACCAAATAAAAAAGAAGAAGAAAGAATATAGAAGCTGGAATAAAGAATCTCTCCCCCCTACCTTTGAAGTTATCCAATGCATTTACATTAGCCTGAGTGTGATGAATGGATGTGTCGCCTTGCTGAAAGACAAGAATCTCTGACCTTTCAATGCTTGGGTGAGTCATTAAGGTAAATTATGAAAAAGCAAACTTCAGTACTGAAGCTGGGAATATCCCTCTTTAGATCTCAAATTATCTATCAATGATCTTTCCTCTTTTTGTCTCTCTCCTCATCTTTTGCTCTTTAACTAGCTTTTAAAATCTATAATCTGGATAAATGGGAATTCATGCCTATTGATTTATAAGATTTACTTATATAAGGGTAAATGATCCAAACATTACTTAAGTTTCTTATCATGGCCATACTTAGTGTTTCTGATCTGGATGAATAGGACAATGCCTTGGAAAGTCAGATGGGCAGGAGTATTTTAGAATCTACTGAATCAATCCATGAAGTATACTCAGTAGCTAGAAATTCTGCAAATAGGAAAACCCCAGGTTATTGTCATTGTATTTTGGACTCAGAGGAACAGTTAAGCAGAATTAAATCAGAACCTCTCATTTTCAATGAGGATAAAACATCAACAGGACCAAAACACCTTGTCAAATGTCACAAAGCTAGTTGGTGGCAGACCAGGCCTCCTGATGCTTGGCCTAATGTTCCTCTGCTGCTGCTGCTGCTGCTGCTGCTAAGTTGCTTCAGTCGTGTCCGACTCTGTGCGACCCCATCGACGGCAGCCCACCAGGCTGCCCCATCCCTGGGCTTCTCCAGGCAAGAACACTGGAGTGGCTTGCCATTTCCCTCTCCAATGCATGAAAGCGAAAAGTGAAAGTGAAGTAGCTCAGGTTGTCTACTTGAAAGTTACACAGTCATGTCCGACTCCTAGCGATCCCATGAACTGCAGTCTACCAGGCTCCTCTGTCCATGGGACTTTGCAGGCAAGAGTACTGGAGTGGGGTACCATTGCCTTCTCCAATGCTCCTCTAGGGATACCATAATTTCAAACCTGAGGAAGAATTTCTCTTACTTCTTTGATTCAAAGGAATCTGGATGGATTCTCCCCCAATGTTTTTATGATAATCAAGAAACCACTGAAATAACCAAAACAACAGCAACAACAATAACAGAATTTTTCACACAGGGAACTATCTTGGAAAAGAAAAAATACAAAAGCAAAGGATGCATATAGATTATGTCTCCATGGAGGGAGAAGTACTGTTCCAGAGGCACTAATTTCAAGAAAATTAAGATATTCTCATGTGACTGGATTAAGATATAAACAAATTATGGTTTATGGATTTCATCTGAAGTCAGAAAAAAAATTTAAATGTCACTCCATATGTTTGTGAAGACCTAATGCCTACATGTTTATCAAATATGCGGAAGGGATATTTTTTAGTTTTTGTCTTTTAGTATTTAATTAGTTATATTGATGTCTATCCTATTATTATTTATATCATGGTTGAAAAAATACAGGCAAATATGGAAAGAGATATAAAAGGAAAATTAGTGGTGGTGTGTAGAACAGGGAACAAAGAAAAAGCAAAGTGAAGAGATGTGAGCAACTGAAAAGTCATGTTCAAGGTCAGATTTTGAAGACATTTATGTCCTGTTTTATTAAATCATCATGTTGTTCTTCTGATAAAGAAAACTAAATAAAGAATGTTTAATAGGCTTGTATTTCCTACCCCAAAAAGTAGCTATTTACAACCTGTTAACAACTTATCTCTCTAAATCTCTACTCACTTCAACCTGCATACTGTTTTCTGGGTAAAATCTTTTGATTCAGCATTTGATAAATAAGAAATGGTAGGGACCTAACAAAAGCAGAAGATATTAAGAAAAGGTGGCAAGAATACACAGAAGAACTGTACAAAAAATATCTTCACGACCCAGATAATCACAATGGTGTGATCACTCACCTAGAGCCAGACATCCTGGAATGTGAAGTCAAATGGGCCTTAGGAAGCATCACTATGAACAAAGCTAGTGGAGGTGATGGAATTCCAGTTGAGCTATTTCAAATCCTGAAAGATGATGCTATGAAAGTGCTACACTCAATATGCCAGCAAATTTGGAAAACTCAGCAGTGGCCACAACTGGAAAAGGTCAGTTTTCATTCCAATCCCAAAGAATGCTCAAACTACCACACAGTTGCACTCATCTCACACGCTAGTAAAGTAATTCTCAAAAGTCTCCAAGCCAGGCTTCAACAATACGTGAACCGTGAACTTCCAGATGTTCAAGCTGGTTTTAGAAAAGGCAGAGGAACCAGAGACCAAATTGACAACATCCACTGAATCATCAAAAAAGCAAGGGAGTTCCAGAAAACCATCTATTTCTGCTTTATTGACTATGCCAAAGGCATTGACTGTGTGGATCACAATCAACTGTGGAAAATTCTGAAAGAGATGGGAATACCAGACCACCTGACCTGCCTCTTGAGAAACCCGTATGCAGGTCAGGAAGCAACAGTTAGAATTGGACATGGAATAACAGACTGGTTCCAAATAGGAAAAGGAGTACGTCAAGGCTGTATATTGTCACCCGGATTATTTAACTTATATGCAGAGTACATCATGAGAAATGTTGGGCTGGATGAAGCACAAGCTGGAATCAAGATTGCCGGGAGAAATATCAATAACCTCAGATATGGAGATGACACCACCCTTATGGCAGAAAGTGAAGAAGACCTAAAGAGGCTCTTGATGAAAGTGAAAGAGGAGAGTGAAAAAGTTGGCTCAACATTCAGAAAACTAAGATCATGTCATCTGGTCCCATCACTTCATGGCAAATACATTGAGAAACAGTGGAAACAGTGGCTGAGTTTATGCTGGGGGGCTCCAAAATACTGAAGATGGTGATTGTAGCCATGAAATTAAAAGACGCTTACTCCTTGCAAGGAAAGCATATTGAAAAGCAGAGACACCACTTTGTCAACAAAGATCTATCTAGTCAGGGCTATGGTTTTTCCAGTAGTCATGTATGGATGTAAGAGTTGGACTATAAAGAAATCTGAGCACCGAAGAATTGATGCTTTTGAACTTGGTATTGGATAAAACTCTTGAGAGTCCCTTGGATGACAAGGAGATCCAACCAGTCCCTTGGGAGGGGGGTTCAGGATGAGGAACACATGTACACCCATGGTGGATGCATGTTGATGCATGGCAAAACCAATACAGTATTGTAAAGTAAAATAAATAAATAAATAAATAATAGTTGTTAAAATAAAATAAAATTATGAAGAGCGAAAAAAAAAATAAAGGTGTTCATTGGAAGGACTGATGTTGAAGCTGAAACTCCAATACTTTGGCCACCTGATGCGAAGAGATGACTCATTTGAAAAGACCCTGATGCTAGGAGGGGTTGAGGGCAGGAGGAGAAGGGGGTGACAGAAAATAAGATGGTTGGATGGCATCACCGACTCCATGGACATGCATTTGGGTGGACTCCAGGAGTTGGTGATGGACAGGAAGGCCTGGCATGCTGTGGTTAATAGATGCAGAGTCAGACACTACTGAGCGAGTGAAATAAACTGAACTGATCGAAATTCATATCTTTCTGTTTATATTGTAAATCTATATTCAAATTGGAATGTCTTTCTCTTGTCCTATGAGAAATTGACCTTCCTTCAAAGCACAGGACTTCCTCACTTCCTCTAGCCAACTTCTGTGCTGTGCTGTACTTAGTCATATCTGACTCTTTGAGATTCCCATGGACTGTAGACCATCAGGCTCCTCTGCCCATGGGAATTCTCCAGGAAGAATACTGGAGTGAGTAGCCATGCACTCCTCCAGGGGATCTTCCCAACCCAGGCATCAAGCCAGGTTTCCAGCATTTCAGGTGGATTCTATACCATCTGAGCCACCAGGGAAGCCCAGTCCCACCCTAATCCATGTCTATACAACATTTTCCAATATATTTTAATAATATTTGACATATTTTCTTAGTTGATGTGTTTATTTCTGTTGATAGAATACAAATTCCTTAAAGTTAGAGATATGTATAAATAATCATCCTTACATATTCTTCACACATGGTTACTCTATGTTTATTGAAAGTATTTATGTATATTGTATTTTCTGCAAGAGAGTAGAGAACAGATTTCAGATCTCCTGACTGATATTGGAATCCAGTTCCAATTGAACTGCACAGTTTCCTTAAATCTCCAGATTTTTTTCATGGAGCTTTCTCACCCACCCCAGCTGGAGTGGTCATGCTCTAGTGACTCCAGATGGTTGGAGTGGGCATTGGGCAGCTGGATGGGGAACGTGCCTTCCATCTGATTGCACTCACCATGGGTGGGCAGGTGCCCTCTGTCAGGAAGGCTGCAACCAGAAGCCAAATGGGTAAAGGCACTGAGGTAAAGGCAGCAAACAGAAATTGCCATGCCAATTCCAAGGTGGACCTGAGCTAAGAAGACTTGATGTTGTTGACCTTAAAGTAACTGGTCCTCCCATTATACACGTCATTTTCATTATCATTACCTAAGGGTTTGGCTTCTTCCTCAGATACATTTCCTTTCAATTTCATAACCAGATTGAGAAATAAGTCATCAAGAACCACAATGCCTTATTGAGTCAGGAGTCTGGAGTGCTACCAAATTCTCCTTAGGTGGTAGGCATTTATAATGCTACAGACTATGTCCAGATGGGCAATTACAGGTAAACAAAGGAGGTAGAGAAGCCAGCTTTGTCCAAATCAGGAGAATTCTCAGAAGTGCTGATCAAGCTCTTTCAAATCTGGAGCTTTCCCTGATGTGTCTGACCATTCTCACCACTTTCAAGCCACCGATATTGCTCCCTGGATACTGTAATATCTTCTCAAATGATTTCTTGGTTTCTGCATTTATATCTCTTTGTATTTTCCTCATGGTAAAATTTCTTTTTAAATTGAAGTCAGTTCAGGTCACTCCAAAGTACAAAACTCTCCAAGGGCTTCCCATTTCCTTCTGAGTAGATTTCAAAGGCTTTGCAATGGCCTATAAGACCCCAAGTAGGTTACCTCCCATTAACAAAGCCTCATTTTCTATTTCTCTCTCCCTCCCTTGCTTTGCTTCAGTCACACTAGTGTTCCTATGGATCCTCAAACATTTCAGTCTTTGCACTGCTGTTCAGTTTTGCCAACATTACTCTTTCTCTAGCTCTGAGACAACCACATAATGAACATTTACCTTTCTCAAGCTTCACCTGATCACCCTTTATAAAATCGAAGTGCTCCTCCACAGGATGTTGCTAATCACTCTTCCTGTACTATTTTTGTCTGTAGTATTTTTACTTGTTGGCATATATATTTTACTGATTTATTATTTTATTGTCTATATTTTTCCTGTAGAATGCATGCTCCTGGAAGGCAGAATTATTTGTGCTTTTCCATGACTACATCTCCAGTGCCCAGAGCAGTGTCTGGCACAAGTAAGCAGTATCTTTTAAATGAACATAAGACATTGAACAGATAATTGCATTATCTACTGTACATGCAGTCCTCTTTTCAATAGGAAAAGCATTATCCACAATCCTTATAAGCCTTTTATTCTTCATCAGTAGCCATATTCTGTACCACATAACTCTGCTTTACCTCCTATAATTCTTTAATAGTTGGTAAGACCAGGGATGGGCACATGACTCAAGGTAAAATCATTTATAGACTGCTCAATGGTCTGAATGGAAATTCTAACCTAACAGGATTACAGTGATTAGCTAGGTCTAGAGGAGTCTTTCTCTTAGGAATCTGAGGTAGGAAATAAGAGAAGAATTCCTCAGATGAAGGAGAGAGGAACTACAAAGAGGGGAAAAAACATGACTTCCATAGACATTAATGCCCTATAATTGAGGGCAAAGAACAGTTGCTATTGAGGAGTAATTCAACTGTGAGGATTTTCTAGAGTTCTTTGATACTCCTGTCTTTCCTACTATTGTGTGTAACCTAACAATAAACCCTCCCAAACTGAAAAAAAAAAAAAATTGTATAGTCTCTATTCCTTGCCTAAATCAAGCAATCTAAGATTACCTGGCTGCAGAGGAAGACTGATTGTCAAAGTACTGGTCTATCCTATGTAGAATGATCTTCCAGATGTGTTTCTTAATAATATGAAGAAATATTGAGTACATACTACACATCAAGAACAGTGCTAATCACTTCATATACTAGCTAATAACACTAGAGGCATGTGTGTATAAGAATTCTGGAATCCGTAAGATGTTACACGAACATCAAAGTCACTGTTTTCTTATAATTAGAGTACCAAAATGACTTTCTAATTGATTGCAATGAATCCTTGTTTACATTCTTGTCCCTGTATACACTGTAGAGGAGAGACATAGAAAGACACATTAATGAGAGCTATTTTTTAAAAAAAGAATGGTCAAGTTATAGCAATCTTCTGCTCAAAACCACTCAGGGGGATCTCATCACATTTAGAACTAAATTTAGGCTCCTTAGGTAGCCACAAGGTCCCCAGTTCTCTAGTTCCTGCCTTCCTTTCTGCCTCACGTGCTCCCAGTCTTTCCTTCTTCTGATATTCAGTCACCCCGCTTCCACTTCCAGGAGCTCCTTAATTTTGCCTCAGTCCTCTTGTCTAGCAGCCTTCTCATTAATCATTTATTATTAATAGATCAAATGTCACCTTCTTAGAGAAGATTCTTCAGTCACTCTCTAGATTTACACTGTCCAAACAGTAGTCATACTGTGGTAATGAGTACTTGAAACATGGCTACTCTGAACTGAAGTGAATTACAAATATAAGTGTAAAAAACCTCTGAATTTCAAAGACTTAGTATGAAAAAATAATGCAATATATCTCATCAATATTACATGTTGAAGTGATGATGTTTGGCACATATTGGGTTAAATAAAACAATATTGAAAATTATTTCACTTGTTAAACTTTTAATTGGAGGTACTAAAATACCTTAAAATGTATATGGGGCTTGTATTATGTATTTCTATTAGACATAATAGACTGACCTATACCATTACTCCTGTTCATTTTCCTCTTAGTACCTATGCCTTTCTCAAATTATTTTAATTGTATGTTTGTTTTCTGACTCCATCACAAAAAACAAAGTTCCAGGAGGGTTGTGACTTTGCTATGTTCACTGCTATATTTTTAGCACTCAAATAGTGACTGGCAGATAGTGAATACCAAATAAGTTTTGTGGATGATTGGTGAATACAATAATAGGGACTTTTTTCATCAACTCTACTCTCCTTTCAATGGATTCTGTTCAGTTGGGCCCAGGTATCTTCTGAGTAATAATAATTCTTTTATATTATGACATTACTATTTATGTAGATCAGGAATCAGCAAACTTTTTCTGTAAAGGACCAAATAATGAATATTTTAGATTAGCAAGACAGACTGTCACTGTCACAGCTATTCAAATCTGCAGCTATGGAGTGAGTGCAGTCAGAGATAATACATAAGCAAATAAGTATGGATGTCTTCCCAAGAAAACTTTACAAAAACAGATAATGGGCTGGATTTAGCCCATGGGCAGTCATTTTCGGCCTCTAATGTTGGCAGTCCAAAGATAACATTTTGACAACAAAGACTTTTGAATAAATGCATGCATGCTAAGTCGCTTCAGTTGTATCCAACTCTTTTTGACCCTACAGATAATGGCCTGCCAGGCTCCTCTGTCACTGGGTTTGTCCAGGCAGGAATACTGGGTTGGGTTGTTGCTCTTCTCCATTTGAATATATACATACATATATATGAACTTCCCTGGTGTTTCAAATGGCATAGAATCTACCTGCCATGAAGGAGACTCATGAGTTGGGAAGTTCTCTTGGAAAAAGAAATGGCTACCCACTTGTCTTCTTGCCTGGAGAATTCCATGAACAGAGGAGCCTGGCAGGCTATAGTTCATGGAGTCTCAAGGAGTCAGACACTACTGAACAACTAACTACATAAATATATTTATATGTATGTATGTATATATTATATTTATTTATCTAAAGTGAGTTTGCAATATACAATGCCATGGAAAGTACAAAATGAGCACAATATATCACAAATCTTCACTTATATATTAGCTGTAGAAATCATATCTGTAAGTATTTATATAAAATTCTTAATAAACGTGTAGTCAGGTCATATCCCAAAAACCAAACATTAAGAATAATGGCTCTTTCTATACTGATATATGGAAAATATTGAGTTGCCTATGCAAAAGCTATGGAAATTGGACATTTGACTAGGAAAGAAAGCTATCCATCTGACTTAAGTACTATAGAGAAGAAGATACTTTATTCTCCTAGGCAACAGTAGAAAAGTGAAAGTGAAAGTCGCTCAGTTGTGTCCGACTCTTTGAGACCCCATGGACTATATAGTCCATGGAATTCTCCAGGCCAGAATACTTTCCCTTCCCCAGGGGATCTTCCCAACCCAGGGATAGAACCCAAGTCTCCCACATTGCAGGCGGATTCTTTACCAGCTGAGCCACAGGGAAGCCCAGGCAATAGTAGAAGAAGCTTACCTAGAATTCTCCTGAAATCTTTTGAAGATACTGCATCTTTGTGCAGACTGATGATGCAAATAAAAATTCTCTAAGATGTTTAGTACAAAATTATAAGTCTTCAAATAATAATAATAAAAAAAAAAAAAAAGATAAATTCTTTCTTAAACTATCTAAATCTGAACTTTTATACTTCCCATTAGGTCAGTTTAATATTTCCTCACAAAGCATGCAATAAGGAAGTTAAGAGTTATGCCATTTGAATTTGACTGACTCAATGGACTGGGTTCAGCCAGTAACGAGATTGTGATTTCAATATTTTAAACTCAGATGAAAATCATCAGTTTCTCCAACATGTAAAATTACCCTCAATTTTCTAATAGTTCCAGAGTATTAGTGCTTTCTGGAGAGAATTATAAATTCTCCAAAGAACAGGTAAGATTCAACGATTTTAGAACCAGTGGTCCATTTCATAATCTTATTGAATTTGTCACCTAATTAAGGAACACCGTCAGCCATTCCTCAAGAGCTTGCTTGACCTGATGGTTTCAGTTTTCTAGACACACTCTTTCCCTTAGTTAGGAGGGTTGGAGGGAAACAAGAGATGAGCTACAGCTTAAAGCCAACCTTTCTGTTAGCCAAATTCATTTTCCATATTTATTAATGTGCAAGGCCTATCTCTTTCTCCCTTCCTCTCTAAGTTGTTCCCTTTTATTATCTTTCTCACTGATGCTGATGCAGCATCACTCCTGCGGTTTTTCCAGGAAAGAAAGGTGATTACCAGCTGAATGACAATTGGGTTAAACAAGTCCATACTGGAGAGCCAGCTGCTGAAATTTGACGTTATAAGTACCACTTACTGTGGCATTTCTGGAGAGGAACTTACATAGGATCATTGAAGTCATTTCGTTAGTGCATGTCTCTGCAAAAAGGACAAGGGGATGAAAAGTGGGGAAGAGGGAGAGATGAATGAATAATTCTTTGTGTGATGCTTTACAGTTTTCACTGTAATAAATATACATACATGATTTGGATAAAATATTGTGAGAGGGTGCCCCCATTCATTTATGTGTCACTTCCATACATAATCATCCAGTTACACAGAATATTCTGTTAGAATGACCAAAATGGGGGAATAAGATGGAAAATCAATGGACAAAAAGTAGGGAATAATAATTATGATTTAAGGCAAGTGACATGCATTAAAACCACTCTGTGGGCAGCTAGGACCAGGACCAAGGACTTCACTTCTGTTACTGTCCCAGAAATTTATTTCTCTAAAATTTAGGATTCGATTCTAGGGGGTAGAGAAAATAAGGCAGGTTTGTGTATTGTTTAGCTAGATAAGCAGGGGATGGATAACAATCAGCACTGAGAGGAAAAACCTTTATTCAGTGATTCTGCTTGCATAACAGGACCTAATGCTCAGTATGGCATGAATCCAAACCATAGAGTCCCTATTTAAAAAAAAAAAAAAAAACCATCAAACTTGAAATTGTGAACCACAGGAATTTAAGACAGCTCTGCTTCTTTCTTTCTAATACCTAATCACCATTTTGGACTTTGGCAGAGAAGGAAAAAAAAAAAAAAGCAGACAAATCAGAAAGAGGAGGAAGAGGAAAACATGAAAGTGGAGAATTTCCAGTTGTTCAGATCTACTCAGAGTCTGGAGAGCAGAATTACACTTCAAAAAATAACATAGATTTCTTTTTCTCATTCTTGATCTTTTAGTTCAAATGTTTACTTTTGACATTTTTCCTTTTGTGTTCCTTCCTCCCATGCCCCTGCTCTCTTCATCTATTGCTTTTCCTTCTCCATTTGAAACTTTTCCTGTGGCCTCAGAACTGCCAAGGACCACACAGGTACTCTAACTCCCTTCCCAAACTGCCTATTCCACCCTGCCCCAATTCACCCCACCCTACCTCTGCCATAGAGTCAAGTACTACAGACGTGTGAGGCGACCCTAAGGTTTTATTGATTTCCACATTCATTCCTAATTTGTAAATCACAGATTTTCCTGGGTGAGGCCTCTAAGCAGTCTGATCATTTTGCTCTTTTAGGAGCTTTGTTTTAGGAGCACAGGGTGAGAGATGGAGGGGCCCTGAGAGAGAGTTCAGCAGCCACCTTTTAAAATAAAGGAAGTAGGGAAAAAAGTCTCTCTATTTCTCCCAATTTTCCTATAACTTATATAAAGTCCTTGTCCAAGAAAATAATCAGGCCCTTACAAGAAGTCATTTCAAGCCTTCTATGGGTCTTTGTGTAGCAAGGTGAACAGCCATTAAGAAGTACATGGCTGGCAGAGTCTTATTCCTCACTCTGGCAGACCCAGCATATAGTGGGAGGGGTTTAATGAATGAAATTTAATGTGGCTTTATTTGGGAATGGAAAAATACCAGTGTGGTGGGGAAACGTGGAGCCTTGCAAACTGTAGGTAGATTGGGAAAATATTTCTCTTCTACTTTGAGTGTTGGATGAGTGCTTCAGAAGCTAAGCATTTCTAAAAACTACCTAAGGGTATACCTGTAGAATAATAATTTTAGAAAGTGTTTTTAAAAATGATTCAAGAAAGTATTTAAAATTGATGAGTTTAGGGGAGAATGAATACATGTATGAATACATGCATGGTTGAGTCCCTTCTCTGCTCACCTGAATCTATCAAAACACTGTTAATTGTCTATGCCCCAGTACAAAATAAAACATTTTAGAAAAGGAATAAAATAACAATATTTTAGACATAAAATTTGAATAATATATCAAAAATAATGAAAATAAAACAATGTAATTTATTTATTTATTTTTAATTCTATTTTTTAAGTTTTATTTCATTTTAAACTTTACAATATTGTATTAGTTTTGCCAAATATCAAAATGAATCCACCACAGAAAACAACATAATTAAAAAAAAAACAATCATTAAACTTTCTTTCATGTGGATGTGAAATAATTATTTAACAACAAAAATACAATGAGAACATACTATATGCCAGACTACCAGGGCTTCCCTGGCAGCTCAGTCAGTAAAGAATCTGCCTGCAGTGTGAGAGACCCAGTTTTGATTCCTGAGTTGGGAAGATCCCCTGAAGAAGGGAATGGCAACTCACTCTGGTATTCTTGCCTGGAGAAGTCCATGGACAGAGGCGCCTGGAGAGCTACAGTCCATGGAGGTAAACAGTTGCATCCAACTGAGTGACTAACACACATATGGATGTGAAATATTTATTTAACAACTAAAATACATTGAGAACGTACTATATGCCAGACTTAGTTTTAAGTGCTGGAGATATAGTTGTGAAGAAAGTAGTTTCTACTTCACAATGCTTGGTGGCGAATTTCTCAAGAGACAAAGTTAGGAGTGTGTGGGAAGGAGTGCTATAAAGTGATCTGAGTCAGTTTGGTCATGTATAATATTTAGGTCATTCTCAGTAGGTAAACGTTACCGCTGAAGAAGTCTAAAGTTGTAAAGGAAGAGTTGTATCTTCATAACCTCACAACAACAATTTACCTGGTTGTCACGAACAAAGTATGCAAACAGTACTAGGGTGCACCTCAAAAATGACAGAATGATCTCAGTTTGTTTCAAGGCAAGCCATTCAACATCACAGTAATCCAAGTCTATGCCCCTTCCACTGACTCTAAAGAAGCTGAAGCTGATCAGCTCTACGAAAACCTAGAAAACTTCCTAGAACTAACACCTAAACATTATTGCAGATTGGAATGCAAAAGTAGGAAGTCAAGATATAGCTGAAGAAACAGGAAAATTTGGCGTTGGAGAACAAAATTAAGCAGGGCAAAGGCTAACTGAATTCTGCCAAGAGAATGCACTAGTCACATCAAATATCCTTTTTCAACAACACAAGAGACTGCTTTACACATGGACATCACCAGATGGTCAATAGCAAAATCAAAGTGATTACATTCTTTGTAGCTGAAGATGGAGAAAGTGTATACAGTCAGCAGAAAGAAGACCTGAGGCTGACTGTGACATAGAGCATTAGCTTCTCATAGCAAGATTCAGACTTAAACTAAAGAAAACCAAGAAAAACACTAGGCCAGCCAGGTATGTCTTAAATCAAATTCCATATGAATTCACAGTAGAGGTAACAAATAGATTCAAGGGACTAGATCTAATTAACAGTGTGCCTGAAGAACTATGGACAGAAGTCTGTAATATTTGACAGGAAATGGCAAACAAAACTACCCCAAAGGAAAAAAAAAAAAAAAAGCAAGAAGGCAAACTGGTTACCTGAGGAGGCTTTACAAAAAGTGGAAGAATGAAAATAAGTGAAAAGCAAGGGAGAGAGGGAAAGGTCCATCCAATTCAACACAGCATTCCAGAGAACAGGTAGGAGAGACAAGAAGGTCTACTTCAATGAACAGTGCTTAGTCATAGAAGAAAACAAAACAAAAAAAAGTTAAGATCTCTTCAGGAAAATTGGAAACATCGAGGGAGCATTGCAAGCAAAGAAGACATAAGGTAAGTCACTTCAGTCGTGTCCGACTCTGTGCAACCCCATAGACGGCAGCCCACCAGGCTCCCCCGTCCCTGGGATTCTCCAGGCAAGAACACTGGAGTGGGTTGCCATTTCCTTCTCCAATGCATGAAAGTGAAAAGTGAAAGTGAAGTCGCTCAGTCGTGTCTGACTCTTAGCGACCCCATGGACTGCAGCC
Organism: Bos mutus; assembly: GCF_027580195.1. Classification (NCBI taxonomy): domain Eukaryota; kingdom Metazoa; phylum Chordata; class Mammalia; order Artiodactyla; family Bovidae; genus Bos; species Bos mutus. The sequence continues at coordinate 7,666,484 of NC_091619.1, read as the reverse complement.
TACCAGGCTCCTCTGTCCATGGGATTTTCCAGGCAAGAGTACTGGAGTGGGGTGCCATCTCCTTCTCTGAAAGAAGGCTCAGCAAAGGATAAAAGTGGTAGAAACCTAGTAGATGTTGAAGAGATTATGAAGAGATGGAAGGAATACATGGAAGAACTGTATAAAAAAGATCTTAATGAACTGGATTATGATGATGATGTGGTTAGTCACCCAGAGTCAGACATTCTGGAGTGCAAAGTCAAGTGAGCCTTAAGAATCACTGCTGTTAATAAAGCTAGTGTATGTGATAAAATTCCAGCAGAACAATTCAAATCCCTAAAGGATGATGCCATCCTTTTTACATTTTTATGTAAATGTAATGTTTTACATTCATTATGTCAGCAAATCCGGAAGACCCAGTAGTGGCCACAGGACTGGAAAAGGAAAATATTAATTCCCAATTAATCTTGTCAAAGAATGTGCTAACTCTCGGACAATTATACTCATCTCCCATGCTAGTAAGGTTACGTTTAAAATCTTGAATGTTAGGCTTCAGCATTATCCAAACCAGGAACTTCCAGATGTTCAAGGTAGGTTTATAAAAGGACGAGGAACTAGAGATCAAATTGCAAACATTCACTGGATTGATAGAGAAATCAATGGAATTTCAGAAAAATACCTATCTCAGTTTTTTTGACTACACTAAAGCCTTTGAGTCTGGATCATAACAAATGTGAAAAGCGCTTAGAGAGATGGGAATACCAGACCATCTTACCTGTGGAGAAACTTGTATTCAGGTCAAGAAGAAAGAGTTCAGATCAGATCAGTCTCTCAGTCTGACTCTTTGCGACCCCATGAATCGCAGCACGCCAGGCCTCCCTGTCCATCACCAACTCCCGGAGTTCACTCAAACTCATGTCCATCGAGTCAGTGATGCCATCCAGCCATCTCATCCTCTGTCATCCCCTTCTCCTCCTGCCCCCAATCCCTCCCAGCATCAGAGTCTTTTCCAATGAGTCAACTCTTTGCATGAGGTGGCCAAAATACTGGAGTTTCAGCTTTAGCATTATTCCTTCCAAAGAAATCCCAGGGCTGATCTCCTTCAGAATGGACTGGTGGGATCTCCTTGCAGTCCAAGGGACTCTTAAGAGTCTTCTCCAACACCACAGTTCAAAAGCATCAATTCTTCAGCGCTCAGCCTTCTTCACAGTCCAACTGTCACATCCATACAAGACCACAGGAAAAACCATAGCCTTGACTAGACGAACCTTTGTTGGCAAAGTAATGTCTCTGCTTAGGACCCTACTAAGAAAGAGTTAGGAACAACTGATTTGTTCAAGACTGAGAAAGGAGTATGATAGGGCTGTCTGCTGCCACCCTGTTTGTTTAACCTATGTGCTGAGCACATCCTGAGAAATGCTGGGCTGGATGAGTTATAAACTGGAATCAAGATAGGTGGGAGGAACATCAACAACCTCAGATATGCAGATGATACCACTCTAATGGCAGAAAGTGAAGAGGAACTAAAGAGCCTCTTGATGAGGGTGAAGGAGGAGAGAGAAAGAACAAACTTAAGACTAAATATTAAAAAAGCTAAGATCAAGGTATCCAGACCCATTACCTCATGCCAAATAGAAGGGGAAAAAGTGGAAGTAGTGATCGATTTCCTCTTCTTGGGCTCCAAAATCACTGTGGACAGTGGCTGCAGCCATGAAATCATAAGACAATTGCTTCTTAGCAAGAAAGTGATGACAAACCTAGACAAATCTAGTGTGTTGAAAAGTGGAGACGTTACTCTGCCAACAAAGGTCCATATAGTCAAGGCTATGGTCTTCCCAGTGAGAGCTGGACTATAAAGAAGGCAGGACACCAAAAACTTGATGCCTTCAAACTGCGGTGCTGGAGAAGACTACTGAAAGTCCCCTGGACAACAAGGAGATAAAACTAGTCAATCTTAAGGGAGATTAACCCTGAATATTCACTGGAAGGACTGATGCTGAAGCACCAGTATTTTGGTCATCTGAAGTGAACAGACAACTAATTGGAAATGTCTCTGATGCTGGGAAAGATTGAGGGCAGAAGTAGAAGAGGGTGTCAGAGGATGAGATGGCTGGATGGCATCACTGATGCCATGAATATGAACTTGGGCAAACTCCAGGAGAAGAGAAGCAGTAGGGAGGGCTGGCATGCTGTAATCCATGGGGTCACAAAGAGCTGGACATGAGTGGGTAACTGAACAACAACAAGAACAAAATTCTAAAGTTGTGAAGGAAGAGTTGTGTTTTCATAACCCCATAACATGATATCTGCTTAGCATGAACAAAAGTCTCAGACCAAATTCTATAGTGCACCTATTTCATTGGCCAAACACTCTTGACCTGAGGCACAAAATATTTCCTAGACCCACCCAGAGAGATTCAATAAAGTACAATTTTCATATGCTAAGAAAAATTAACTCTAGGTAGAAGGACAATATTTCCAAGGCAGAAGGCAGGGTTCTATGCACTGTAGTAGAATATTGCAGTCACCTGTGGGGAATTCATTTCGATGTTGGGCAAAACTAATGCAATATTGTAAAGTTTAAAAATAAAATAAAATTAAAAAAATAAACAAAAACAAAAATACTTAAATTACTGTAGAGCAAAGTGAATCAACTATACAGATACGTATACAACCACTTTTCTGGATTTCCTTCCCATTCACGTCACTACAGAGTGGAGTTCCCTGAGCTGTACAGTAAATTCTCATTAGTTACCATATGTATCATTTTATACATAGTGTGTATAGGTAAATCCTAATTTCTCAATTCATCCCACTCCCCCCATTTTGGTATCCATAGATTTGTTCTTTGCATCTGTGTCACTATTTCTGATTAACAAATGAGTTCATGAACACTGTAAAGCAACTATCAGTTTAGTTCAGTCGCTCAGTCGTGTCCGACTCTTTGTGACCCCAGGGACTGCAGCATGTCAGGCTTCCCTGTCCATCACCAACTCCCCAAGCTTGCTCAAACTCATGTCCATCGAGTTGGTGATGCCATCCAACCATCTCATCCTCTGTCATGCCCTTCTTCTCTTGCCTTCAATCTTTCAAAGCAGCAGGATCTTTTCCAATGAGTCAGTTCTTTGCATCAGGGGGCCAAAGTATTGGAGTTTCAGCTTTAGCATCAGTCCTTCCAATGAATATTCAGAACTGATTTCTTTTAAGATGGACTGCTTTGATCCCCTTGCAGTCCAAGGGACTCTCGAGAGTCTTTTCCAACACCATAGGTCAAAATCATCAATTCTTTGGTGCTCAGCTTTCTTTATAGTCCAACTCTCACATTTATACATGACTACTGGAAAAACCATAACTATGACTAGATGAACCTTTGTTGGCAAAGTAATGTCTCTGCTTTTTCTGTCTAGGTTGGTCATAGCTTTTCTTCCAAGGAACAAGGGTCTTTTAATTTCATGGTTGCAGTCACCATCCACAGTGATTTTGGAGCCTCCCCAAATAAAGTCTGCCACTGTTTCCATTGTTTCCCCATCTATTTGCCATGAAGTGATGGGCCCAAATGCTATACTCCATGAAAAAGAAGAAGAAGTAAGAGGAGGAGGAGGGGGAGGGAGAGGGGGAGGAGGAGGGAGAGGAGGAGGAGAAGAAGAAGAAGAAGAAGAAAGAAAAATAAATCATAAAATTACTGGCAGGATTGGGCCTTCATGGAGATCCAGCCTCAGCGGGCCCATTTATAGGTGCTGCAGAACATCGGTCTTCAAGGGTAAAGAGAACCTCTAAGCTGCTAAACAATGTTTGTACGTTAAATGCTTTAATTTCACAAAGGACAGCCAATTTCTAACATCGTGATGCAAGTGAATAGGTTTCTAGTCTCACCAAAAAAAAAAAAAAAAAATCACACTTGACATTCAGTATGTCAATTAGCAAACGTTGGTTGCAAACAAGATGGGGATAACAGAAGGACTTGCAGTGACTGGATCTGGAATGAGATTTTGATAAAATTTCTGGTTGATTAGGCCATGACTGGGAATTCTTGATATTATGTTAACTAACCACATTCAAAATTCAAGTTTAACATAACTAGAATATTTGTATTATTCCACTAATTATGCTTAGCATTCTAATGTAAATTATAGATCTCAAAAAATGTAGTTGGAGAGGCCACAAAGAATAGTTCAGTGTTTTGGCCTGAGCAATGGAATAGAGTTGCAAATTAGGGAGAAGGTACAATTCATGGCAGATTTAGGTTTGAGGCAAGAATCAGAAATTCGCATGAAATGGCTTAGGGACATAAGTGGAGATGTTGGGTAGAAAGAAATTTAAATATATGATTCTAGAACTCATAGGAGAAATAAGTAGAGGCATGACTTTGGAGATTATCAAGTGCTTCATGGTAATTAGTGTCATAAAGTTGATGCAATCACTTAAAGAATGACATGGCTAGAAAAAAGAAGAGGATCTGGGCACCAAGCCCTGGAGCCACTGTGGCATAAGTGGTCAGGATGACAATGATGTCATGGTGATATGACAAAATCTAATGTGCATAGTGCTCTCGTACCAGGCACTAAGCACTTTAAGTACCTTCGTTCATTTAATCCTCAAAACAATGTCATGAGTCAGATATTATTGTTTTTCCTGTTTCAGATGAAGATGGTCAGAAGGGTTAAGTAACCTGCACAAGGTCATACAGTTAGTAAGTCAAGGAGAAACCAATAAAGCAGAGAGAAGAGAAGCAGCCAGTGGAAAAGGAGGACGGCCAAGACAGAGTGATATCATGAGGCCAAGTGAAGAGAGTGATTCATAGAGGCAGGACAAATCTAGTGTCAAATACTTTTAGGTCAAGTTAAAATAATTTAGAGGCATAGCTATTGGTGACCTTCCTAAGATCAGTTTTATTGGAAGGGAGTGATAAAAGCCTAATTGGAGTTGATTCAAGAAAAACTGGGAAGAACAAAAGTGAGATAGAAAGTATTGAAAATCACTTTTAAGAAGCTTCTGCAGAGAAGGGTAAAAAAAAAAAAATAAAGCAGTACATAGAGTTGGAAGGGGCATGTTTGTATATTGTTAAGCATGCCTAGAGGGTGGGAAATTTAGATAGCACTGGAAAGAGGGTAGAAAATTGAAGAGTGGTGTCATTTTAGAAATAGATGGGTTGAAATAAATGTTATCATATGATTTCAATAAAAAGATTGCAGTATCTTATGTATTTATATTAAAAATATGTAAAAACTAGTTAATATCTTAAACCTTGTGCACAGCCAGTCTCTGTTGTTCTGCTATGGATGTCTTGAATTATTAACATAAAGCTTACAAGGCAAAATAGCTAGGAAAAAATCTCCCCAAAAATATAATTGTGAAATTTAAAGAAATGTGTGTATTTCTCCTTAACTTTAACACTAGCCAGACTTCCTGTGTCATGCACATCAATTTCAAAACTTTTGTAAATAAGCAAATGTGTATAATTTTAAAATAATTGGGAATAATAAAAATCTATATGTGTAATAATGGCTTCTTGCTAATTTTTATGAGGCCTTTAAAAATATTTAACCCAGAAAAGTTATTTAAATATGAAGTTGTTTAAGGGGAAAGAAAAGAAGCAGATGAGTAGAAGTACAGATAATAAATGAAGATAAGGGTGGAAAATGTTTATTCATTTAATGGTTAGGGAAGCAAAACATAATATAGGTATATAGGCAGATGATTTGGTACACTGGTCAAAGTTCTCAGTTGGTTGGTTCTATTTTCTCAGTGGCCCAAGAAGAAATGTCATCAGTTGAGAATGAGGGGGAGAGATATTGTAGTGGTTTGAGATGTGTGAGAGAGGTGTGAAATATTTATTTAGAACACTGAACAGTGAAATGACAAGAGAAATGTAAGACAGCTGGATAACCCTAACAGTCTGCTTGAGGTTAGCGGTCATGAATTAAAGGAAAATTATTATTTGAAATTGTAGGAAGTGCTACAATTGAAGCTTTGCCAAGAAACCAAGATGAAATACATGCAGAAATCCGAAGTGTAAGGCCAGAACAAAATGTAAATTTTTAAAGTAAATGGCCGTAATGTATGAGTATTTTTGGTGGGACACATGTGATCTGCAGTAGGAAAAAAAGCACCAACTTGGAGAAATTTTACATCCTGCTCCTCAGGATCACCTGGAAATGGCAGTGAAGTGTCAACAGATTCTAGGTATGGAGTGAACTAGGGGATGAGGAGAGAAAGGCTGCCTTAAGGGGAGTTCTGTCCCTGTTACAAAAGCTGCAGCCAAAAGTCCCATCCAGGGAAGCAGTCTTTATAAAACAGACCCAGGAGACAGTCCTCCATGTATCCTCTTTCCATGAAGAGCCCCGAGACTGGAAGACAACTGCACTACCCAAGTTGAACTGGAGCTTTTCCTTTAGTTTTCTTTCCCTCAGGGGTGGTTGACACAAGTATTAGGTAGAAGCAGGAAAGGCACTGTTAGCCAAGGAAAGAGAAGAGAAGAACCAGCTAACTTCTCTAGCTCTGTAAGCCGACTGTGTACAGGAAGGCCATTGGTGGAGAGAAGATTTGTCATGAAACAAATTTTAGACTTTAGTGACTTATTCATGAACTGAGACAGTGTTTATGAGCTACAGTTACCAAGGGTTCTCTGCTAGTAAACAGAAAACATAAGAGTCATGGAACTAAACCCTTCTACCCCACCTCCATCACACACACACACTTTTTTTTTTTTTAACCCAAGTTCATGGAGGAAATATTTTCTCTATACAATAAATATTAAAGTCATAGTGAAAAGTCAAAACAAGTCCATGCCTATTCAATATGTTAGTTATGCAATTTTCACATCTTATTTATTTTCTTACTCTTCTATTAATGTAAAAAATGCTAATTTACACACATAAGGTTACTGTGAAGAGTAAACACATATTAGTGGTTCTGTCAGTGAGTTCTGCATGTTCAAATCAAACAAAGACCCAGAAATTGATACATTTTTTAAAATAATACTTGACAGATACTATAGTGAAGGTAAAGGACCCATAGCATTAATGGTGTACTAAGGTGAAGAACCCACATCACACTAAAATGCAGGGAGGTTTAACGTTTCAGTCTTCAGTTTTTTTGAACTCTGGAAATTATGCCTTCCCATTATTACTGCAGTATTATGATGTTTCAAAATATTATATATAATGGTAAATTGATCCGGTCTTTAAGTGATAAAAATCAGTGACAAAAGGAAAAATCTGGTGGCTGAAATGTTTGCATCATAGTTTGGATTTCTTTTTTAAAATTGTTAATATATTCAACTAACCATTTAAAATTTTTAAATATTTTCACCCAAAGTGATAGTCACACACTTTATCACTAAGTTAGACCACTAGGACAAGGCACATGCAATCTTAGATACGGTCTATACTGACATGCTGGGGGCAAAAAAAGGAAGTTCATGTCATTTGATAATAGTTGCAATTCCCTATTTCCTTCAAAAGCGCATTAGGATAATGAGTTGTAGATTGGCCAACAAGTAATTCTGGAAATATTGTGTGGATTGGCCTTAGGATATATCTACTTTATTTGCATACCTATTTTTCTGCTATTATTGATCACAATGCATTATTTTCAGTTTACATTCTATCTCACAAAGTAATCAAAACCATTATATTTGCTGTCTCATGGATCCTCTTTGGCTTACAAAAAATTGTTTCGTAATCCTTCTTCTTTACCAGGTATGTGTCAGGAGCTGTTTCAGACTCTGCACACCTGTCATTTCACCCACATATAAAGCAAACACCTGCCCCAGACATAAATGATGGCATTTGCTCATTCACTTTGTGTCACTGATATTTCATAATGTCCAGATGGTGTCTTTTGATTTCAAAATTACTAGTGCTTTATTCTGAGTTATCTCTAAGGAATCGCTTTGTCATTAACATTTCACAAGTTTCACAGTAAGAACATGACCTGAACCCACACAGGGAGTGCACTGATCCAAGGGGTGTCACTTTGAATCATACCTCTGGCATTTTCTTCTTTTCCATATAAGCAAAGATTTTCTTCTTTTTTTACTGAAAAATATTATTTAATTTTGTTCAGGGGGAAAATAATCAATTACTTTCCTAGAAAAATGCTATGCTTCCTTCTGTAGTCATGCAAAAACATCAATGCCTTCATACTACTGTTTGAGAATGACATCTGCAGTCCTATAAGATCCATTTCCCAGAAATTCATCATCATACTTGGTGTTTGCTTTTTTATGCTGAAACCCCTTCAAAATAATATCACTGCATTCACAGATATACTTGTAGCAGCATATACTGAAATCCTGTTCAAGTTTGTCTAATTATGTCTTGTATTCTTCAGTATTTCTAGTTTTATTAATCTTTCCTGTTTCCAAAAGACATACCTAAGGCTTTTGTCCATTTTTTTTGAGAATTCTGGGCACATTGCACCACAAAAGAACTGTAAATCTAACAAAAGTAAGCATTAACATGGAAATACAAAGACAATATATTGCCTGAAATGAACTATACCTTGTTAACTGAATTTCAATGGGGTTGAACTTCCCAAAGCAGATACTGAATGTGTGTTCAGACTCTTAAAAAAATAAATGTCTGTTTTAAGTATCTATCAAATTCTTTGAAAATATCACAAGTTTACATTTCAAATTTGTGAAATGCAAGTGAAGAGAATTGTTTCATTCCTTTTTTCTTGCATCTGTCCACCTTTAGGTCACATTGTGAAGACCATCAATCATCAGTGGACACACTCTGTGATGCACTAGTTCATAGCAAACACATATCTCTGAGTTTCTGTCTGTCCTTGTGAGGCTGTGTACATGTGTTTGTGTGCATATGCATTTGAGATATATACATAGAGGTGGATGGGTTAGAAAAAGAGACCTAATATTTAGAATAAAGAAATATGTTTTAAATTTTACAAATGAATGTATGAGTAAATTTTATTTTCTCATTAGTGAGAAAACCTCAATGTTGACTAGATTTGAAGTGCTATCTCCCACTCTGGAATAGTTATGGAACTTAACACAAGCAGGTCAAACTGGGCCATCTCGCCTGAACCACTAAGACATCATTTTAGGCACTATAACCCAGGCTTAGAAAGCCATTAGGAAATGCTATAGTGTGTGCTTTACATGTGTAGGTGTACACTAGCATATTTATAGAAGAAAATTATTCCTCCTTTCTTCCACTTTCATCTTTGTCCAGCCACTGCTGTCTCTCAGATTATTGTAAGAGCCTGAAAATTAGACTCTCTGCCTTTCTACAATATATTCTCAAAACAAAAGTCAGAGTTGCCCCATTAGAAAATAAACCAGATCACATTGCTTCTGCTTTTAAAACCTGGATGGCATCACTGACTCGATGGACATGAGTCTGAGTGAACTCCGGGAGTTGGTGATGGACAGGGAGGCCTGGCGCACTGCGATTCATGGGGTCGCGAAGAGTCGGACATGACTGAGTGACTGAACTGAACTGAACTGAACATATAGGGTTTATATATACATATCTATTTTATTATATATGCCATATTTATTGTTAATATGTATGTATCATATATGTGCATATGAATATGCTTATCATATGCAATGATATATATACACACACAGTATATGTAAATACACAGAAGCTTCTCATCTACTTCATCTCATCACATGAACAGTTTTTCTGTTTACTCATTGTGTTCTAGCCACATGAGCCTCCTAGAACATCCTGGGACTTCTATCTCAACACCCTTGCAATTTCGTTCATTTAATCTAGAATATTCATCTGTCTATTTTTATGTGCTTTGCTTCCTCATTTCCTTCAGGTATTAACTGAAAAGTCACCCTCTCTGTATAATCTTTCTTAAGTACCCAGTTAAAATTCTTATCTTCCCCCCTACCTCTATTCAAGAGCTTTCTTGCTTGCTTTGTTTTACCCCAAACAATTTACTTTCACCAACTGCTACACATTTGATTTATTTCTTTTTTGCCCATCTACCTTATTACAAGCTTTATGAGGCTTAGATTTTTATCTGTCTTTTTCACTGATGTATCACCAAGATATGGATTTTTATTTGGCAAATAGTAAGCACTTAATATTTTTTGAATGAATAATGATGGACGCAGGAGGAAGGATCTTGGAATGAGCCAACTTAAATGAGTAGGAAGCAGATCTCTCAAAGAGGCTGGAGATACATAGTGAAAATTAGAAGACAAAAAGAAGGTGCTTTTTTTCAAAGAGAATTTCAGACCAGATGGCAAGTTTCATAACTGAACTGTACACATGAAGCATTTAACCTTGGGTACTTTCTCTTTGAACTTTAAATATATGACTTGCCAGTTTTACTGTCTTGTTTCACATGATGTAATTCCCTTTAGTTTTACGCAAATAGTAAAATCAATAAACCCAAACTCTTGAGTGGTAGTCATTTGAAGGAAAACTCCCTGCCCACCTCCACAAAGTTCCACATAGAAGGGGCAGACATGTGTCAGGGGAGAGTGTGCTGGGATCTCCAGGCCATGAGTATTTAAGTGAGTAGTGCTGACAGAAATGCTTTGGAGCAGTGGTCAACATCGTAGACTGGCAGCAGACAAAAGATGTGCATATGTGTGTGTGTTTTAAGTCACTTTAGTTGTGTCTGACTCTTTGCAACCATATGGACTGTACCCAGCCAGGCTCCAAGGAATCCCAAGGATTCCATGCGATTCTTCAGGCAAGAATACTGGAGTGGTTTCCATGCCCTCCTACAGAGAATCTTCCAGACCCACGGACCCCACCTGCATCTCTTGTCTCTTGCATTGACAGGTGGGCTCTTTACCTCTAACATCACCTGGGAAGCCCCAAGTGAAAGTGTTAGTCACTTGGTCCTGTCCAACTCTTGGCAACCATTCCCTTCTCCAGGGGATCTTCCTGACTGAGGGATTGAACCTGGGTCTCCTGTATTGCAGGTGGATTCTTTACAGTCTGAGCCATCAGGGAAGCCTGAGACAAGATGATCCTCTCTCATTCCTAAATAGACTAGTTGAAGGCGATCCTTGTGGGAAAGAGGAAAACTGATTATTTGGGTACAGGTAGGTGCAGAAACAGATCTTCAAAAAAAATGATTTGTTTTCTTAGTCTTTTAATTCTTGATATTGAATTCCTTTAATTCTTGATTCTTGGTGCTCGTTCTACAATTCCAGGCCACTCTTTGTAATCAGCTCATATTTAACACAAACATGTATGGACCTCAATTCCCCAATCTACATTATAGACACAAAAATTCTTATGCTTTAACCTATCTCAATTTATATGTCTTCCAATACTCTTGACTCCCTGGATTTTACATGATTCTCAGAACTTACTGAATCTAAATTTTAGTAATTGTTAACAGTGGCTCTTCTTTCATCTGCTTGAAATTTACTAGGAATTCTAGTAAAAGACAATTAAGAGAGAAGAAGTTCTATAAAAGAAATGTGATCTCTGCAGACTATTCTTTTTATTCTCTATGCACAGTTCCACAGCCAAGAAGAAAATATTTCCCCAAAGAAAGCCAGACTGATAAGGGTATTTTATCCTTCTCCCTAATGTCTATATTTTCTAAAACTATTTCATGTTTTAAGAAATGAGAAAAGGAAAAAAAAAAAAGTTTATATTGGTTTGAAATAATGTGTGGCATTTTGTCACTTAGAAATGAAAACATCTTTAGTTCTTTCAAGGACTCTTTGCCTAACCTTTGTTCAATCCTAACTAGTAGAGCCCAAAGTCTGGACATTGCTAGCTTTGGAAATAACGTCTTGCTGGGTGAAGTCACACAATATTGCAAATGTTCCATTGGCGTGTTGTTTCTTTCCCCTACAATAATTGCCTTTCTTTTAGATTTCAGTGTTTCCCTTTTGTGTTTACGATAACAGAGGGATGCTTTATTGCATTTCACCAGGCCGGTTGCCATGGTGATCAGCAGTTGCTGTATGCTGTAAAAATAACCCTCCTTCCTTGATAGATTTCACTTGAGTGAAAATAACCCTTAAAAATAGGTTGAAATTTACATACTAACTCTTCCAGCAGGTTCAAGGGGGGAAAAAGAATGAATTACATTGTGATTTGACAAGCTATTATGCTAGGGGCTACTGAATGAGGTTTGAACAGTGAAGTTTGCTATAAACCAATGTGAAGCCCACCAAAATTCAGTATGGAATCATCAAATTTCATTGGGTCTTTCTTCATTAATGTTGTATGATGGCTAAAAAGATATGTAAGGGAAAATTAAAATTTCTGTGAGCGTTACAGATTGTAAGAGCTGGGGACTCAGGGATATTACAGGTTGGTCTAGACCAGAACATCAGTTCTCAAACTGTGCCCCAAAGGACACTGTTCCAGAAAATGTAAATAATAGGCTAGTCCAGACTATGTTAATAAAATGATCTGTGGTCAAATATATTTGAGAAACATAAACATACTGTACTTAAGACATAGTATCATGTCAACATCTCTGAGATATTTTAAGGCAAAATCCCACTTATTTGTATTTAATAGACATTCCAACTTCATTTAAGCATGACTATTTTATTTATATCATTTATGAGAATTCTACTTTGGGAAACCTTTTGGATCCTTTAAATTCTTTTATTGTACAGTTCTAAATAATTTCATGAAGATATTTTAGCAAACTAGAGGAACTTCTACTAACTCATTTTTTCATGTTTTTCCCAAGGGAAAGAAAAAGACGAAAACAAAAATCAGGGTAAAGGGTAGTGGTAGAGTTGGTATAAATAAACTGGATAATGATATAGAGGGAAATATATAGATCATGGTGTAGTCTCATAGCAATGAACAGATAGTAGGGTCAAATGGGTTTCAGAACAAAATTAGAATTGATTTACACACCTACCTTAGTAATCTAAAGTGAATTTGTTGTTGCTGTTCAGTCACTCAGTCGTCTCTTTGCAGCCCGTGTCACTCCTTCAGTTCAGTTCAGTCGATCAGTCATGTCCAACTCTTTGCAGCCCCACTAACTGCAGCATGCAAGCTTCCCTGTCCTTCACCATCTTCCAGAGCTTGCTCAAACTCATGTCCATCAAGTCAGTATGCTATCCAACCATCCCAACTTTTGTTGTCCCCTTCTCCTCCTGTCTTCAGTACTTCCCAGCAGCAGGGTCTTTTCTAACGAGTTGGCTCTTCTCATCAGGTGGCCAAAGTACTGGAGCTTCACCTTAAGCATCTATTTTTCCAATGATTATTCATGGTTGATTTCCTTTAGGATTGACTGGTTTGATCTCCTTACTGTCTAAGGGACTCTCAAGAGTCTTCAACATCACAGTTCAAAAACAGCAATTCTTCAGGGCTCAGCCTTCTTTATGGTCCAACTTTCACATTCATACATGACTACTGGAAAAAACATAGCTTTGACTATATGGACCTTAGTGGGCATAGTAATGTCTCTGCTTTTTAATATGTTGTTTAGGTTTGTCACAGATTTTATTCCAAGGAGCAAACATCTTTTAATTTCATGTCTGCAATCACCATCTACAGTGATTCTGGAGTCCAAGAAAATAAACTCTGTCACTCTTTCCATTGTTTCCCCATCTATTTGTCATGAAGTGATGGGACAGGATGCCATGATTATAGTTTTTTGAATGTTGAATTTGAAACCAACTTTTATACTCTCCTCTCTTACCTTTATCAAGAGACTCTTTAGTTCCTCTTCACTTTCTGCTGTAAGCATGGTGTCATCTGCATATCTGAGGTTATTGATATTTTTCCTGGCAACCTTGACTCCAGCTTGTGTTTCAACAAGCCTGGCATTTGGCATGATTTACTCTACATATAAGTTAAATAAGCAGGGAGACAATATATAGCCTTGACATAATCCTTTCCCAATTTAGAACCAGTCCATTGTCCCATGGCTGGTTCTAACTGTTGCTTCTTGACCTACAGAAGTCAGGTTAGAGGGTCTGGTATTCTCATCTCTTTAAGAATTTTCCAGTCTGTTTTGATCAGTATAGTCAAAGGTTTTAGCATAGTCAATGAGGCATAAGTAGATTTTTTTTTTCTGGAATTCTCTTGCTTTTTCTATGATCCAACAGATGTCAACAATTTGATCTCTGGTTCCTCAACTTTTTCTAAATCAAGGTTGAACATCTGGAAGTTCTCAGTTCACATACTGTTGAAGCCTAGCTTGCTGAATTTTGAGTATTACTTTGCTAGCATGTGAAATGAGTGCAACTGAGCAGTAGTTTGAACATTTTTGGCATTGTCTTTGTTTGGGATTGGAATGAAAACTTACCTTTTCCAGTCCTATGGCCATTGCTGAGTTTTCCAGTATGCTAGCATATTGAGTGCAACACTTTAAGAGCATCATCTTTTAAGATTTGAAATAGCTCCCCTAGAATTCCATCACTTCCACTAGCTTTGTTCATAGAGATGATTCCTAAGACCCACTTGGATTCACACTCCAGTATGTCTGGTTCTAGGTGAGTGATCACACCATTGCAGTTAACTGGGTCATTAAGATCTTTTTTGTCTAGTTCTTCTGTGTATTCCAGCCAAGTCTTCTTAATATTTTCTGCTTATATTAGGCCCATCCCATTTCTATTCTTTATTGTACCCATCTTTGCATGAAATATTCCCTTGGTTTTTCTAATTTTCTTGAAGAGATCTTTAGTCTTTCTCATTCTTTTTTTTCCCTCTATTTCTTGGGACAGATCACTAAGGAAGGCTTTCTTATCTCTCCTTGCTATACTTTGGACTTCTTCATTCAAATGGGTATATCTTCCCTTTTCTCCTTTGCCTTTCACTTCTCTTCCTTTCTCAGCTATTTGTAAGGCCTCCTCAGACAACCATTTTGCCTTGTTGTATTTCTTTTTCTTGGGGATGATTTTGATCACTACCTCCTGTACATTACAAACCTCCATCCATAGTTCTCCTGGCACTCTGTTTATCAGATCTAATCCCTTGAATTGGTCACTTTCACTGTATAATCATAAGGGATTTTATTTAGGTCATACATGAATGGCCTAGTGGTCCCTACTTTCTTCAATTTAAGTCTGAATTTTTCAATAAGGAGTTCATGATCTGAGCCATAGTCAGCTCCTGGTTTTGTTTTTGTTGACTGTATCAAGGTTCTCCATCTTTGGCTACAAAGAATATAATCAATCTGATTTTGGTATTGACCAGCTAGTGACATCTATGTGTAGAATTGCCTCTTGTGTTGTTGGAAGAGAGTGTTTGCTCTGACTAGTGTGTTCTCTTGGCAAAAACTCTGTTAGCCTTTACCAACATAAGACCATAAATAATTCTTTACAACATATGCTCAAAATAATTCTTGTTTGTTTAAAAAAACTTTTAAAAGATTTTTATGTATGTATGTTCCTGTATGATATTGAACTTAGAGCTAATATGTTGTTTTTGCCTGATTATATTTCCAATCTGGGATCATACCCAGAATTATATGTTTTGGTATCATCATACCCAGATTATACCCAACAATCACATTATTATTAGATGTAAACTATTTTTTCCAAGCATAAATTCAAGTCAAATGATATTTTTTTCCTATTTACCTCCCAGAGGTTTCTGGAGATGAATTGGTCACTCCTTGGGATATTAGCCAAACCCTTTAATCTAAGTAGGTTGAAGTCTTCTTATATGGCCAGTTTGTTCTTCTTACTTCTCAGTTTATTGATCTGATATTATTTTTTACTAGCATGTCAAAAATGTTCCCAACTTTATTAACCTTGACCTCTTATCCTCACTCCTGGCAGAAGTGGTCATAATCTAATTATTTTTGTACCCCTGAAATTTTATAAGCTGTGATGGATTAAATGTTTTCATTCTACATGTATCTGAAGATAGCAATAAATCATAATATTTTATATATTTTTTATGTATGTGAGTTCACGCCTAACATATATTGAATTCAGTTCTCAGTGATCGGAAGAAGAGCTTTATTTCCCTTTAACATTGACACCCTACCTCACACCATACACAAGAATTAATTTGAGATGGATCATATAAAACTGTAAGAGGAAAACATAAGGGAATTCCTTTGCAACCTTAAATTAGGTAAAGATTTCTTAGGATATAAAAAGCAATGGATCCACAACTTAAAAATAAATAAATTGGAATTTGTCAAAATTAAAACAACAACAACAACAAAAAACCTCTGTCAGAGGACATAAGTAAGAAAATGAATAAGCAAGCCACAAATTGAGAAAACTATTTGCAATACATGCATATGAAAATGGGCCCATGTCTAGAATACATTTTAAAAACCTACAAATCAACAATAAGATAAATAAGACAAACATCCTATTAAAAATTATCAAAAGGCTTGAACATATATTTCATGCAAGGAAGTAGAGGTTTGGCCATGTGAAATGGCCAACATCATTGTTAACCAAGATAATGCAAGTGAAATCCTTAGTGAAATACCATTCAATACACATTAAAATGACTAAAAGTAAAAAGAAAAAAAAACCTACAACCCCAAGTTTTGGCAAGGATACAAGAAAATTGGACCTCTTATTTACTGTTGGTAGGAATTTTAAATCACTTCCCATTTGGAAAAATCTTTAGCAGTTTCTTGTACAGTTGAACATATATTTAGCCTATGATCCAGCATCTCTACTGCCAAGAGAAATATAAATATATGTATAGAAAAATACTTGAAAAGGAATTTTCATATGAGGTGTATTCTTTATAGTAAATAGAACGGAAGTAACTTGTGCATACAACTGCTGAAAGTTAAAGCATTGTGCTCTTTCTACAACTGAGCATTTGATGTTGTCACTCAGTTGTGTCTGACTCTTTGCGAACCCAAGGATTGCAAGATGCCAGGCTTCCCTGTCCTTCACTATCCTCCTGTTTTCTCAAACTCATGTCCTTTGAGTTGATGATGCCATCCAGCTAACTCATCCTCTGTTGTCCCCTTCTCCTCCTGCCCTCAATCTTTCCCAGCAGCAGGGTCTTTTCCAATGAGTCAGCTCCTTGCATCAGGTGACCAAAATATTGGAGCTTCAGCATCAGTCCTTCCAATGAATGTTCAGGGTTGATTTTCTTTGAATTGACTGGTTATATCTCCTTGCTGTCAAAGGGATTCTCAACAGTCTTCTCCAGCACCGCAATTCAAAAGCGTCAATTCTTTGTCATGCAGCCTTCTTTATGGTCCAGCTCTCACATCTGTACATAACTACTGGAAAAACCACAGTTTTGACTATCTGGACCTTTATCAGTAAAGTGATGTCTCTGCTTTTTAATATGTTGTCTAGATTTATTCCCTTCCAAGGAGCAAGCATCTTTTAATTTCATGGCGGCAGTCACCATCCACAATGATTTTGGAGCCCAAGAAAATAAAGTCTGTCACTGTTTCCATTCCCTGTTCTTATCATCTATTTGCCATGAAGTGATGGGTCTGGATGCCACAATCTTAGTTTTTTGTATATTGAGTTTAAGTCAGCTTTTTCAGTCTCCTCTTTCACCTTCATCATGAGGCTGTTTAGTTCCTCTTTGCTTTCTGCCATAAGAGTGGTATCATCTGTATATTTGCAGTTATTCATATTTCTACTGGCAATCTGATTCCAGCTTAAGCTTCATTCAGACTTGCATTTCACATGATGTACTCTGCATATGTTAAATAAGCAAGGCGACAATATGTAGCCTTGACATACTCCTTTCCCAGTTTTGAACCAGTCCATTGTTCCATGTCCGGTTCTAACCGTTGCTTCTTGACATGCAATTGAGTATTACCCAGTAATAAAAAGAACTGGACTACTGATACATGCAATTGAACAAATGAATCAGAAACACATCAGGTTGAGTGAATGAAGCCAGGCATAAAAGAATATACACCACATAGTTTAATTTATATAAAGTCATAGAATAGACAAAAGTAGCCTATTGCAAGAGAGATCAGAACAGTGATTGTCTCTGAGAGATGAGGCATTGATAGGAAAAGAAAATTTCTGGAGGAATGAAAATGTTCTGTATTTTATCAGGGTGATTATATGATTATATGAGCACATGCATTTATCCAAACTCATCAAACTGTAGCTCAAACGGTAAAGAATCTGCTTGGGATGCAGGAGACCAGGGTTTGATCCCTGGGTTGGGAAGATCTTCTGGAAAAGGTAATGGCAATCCACTCCAGTATTCTTGCCTGGAGAATTCCATGGGTAGAGAAGCCTAACAGACTACAGTCCGTGGGGTTGTGAAGAGTTAGACATGACTGAGCGATTAACACACATTCATCAAAATGTACACTTAAAATTAGTTCTCTTTCCTCCACATAAATTGCATGCCTATTTTAAAATATTAAAATATTATAAATATTTTAAATTAAAATTAAAATATTTTAAATAAAAAATTAAAGAAAAAAATACCTTGTTTTTTAAATTTTATGTTTCATTCAGTGATCTGGATTTCTTTCTCAGTGCTGCCCCTTCAGTTTCATGAACTACGGAGAATGGAATAAATGAGTTCACACAGGTGGTGTCTCCTTTGACCAATCAATAGAAGGAGAAAATCAATAGTTTGAATTTTACAGATGGCCATCATTTTGGAACCTGATGTTCATTTTTGAATTTTTGCCTTAGAATCCCAAGAAAGAGGAAACAAGTAAAGCAGGAGGGTTTTTATTTCCCATTTCTGACTTTGTTCACCTGGTATATATATTTAAAGTACAGTACTGATGTGTCTTTTCTCTTTAATGTTCTTTCTTCTTGGGGGAGATTGAAGGGACTCTGAAAGAGGAGTAGATACAGCCTAGAGTTTTTCCATGATATTCAAAAGGAATAAGTTTTCAAGATATGAAAAATGAAAACCCTAACTTTACCTTTCATTTTCTAATCTTTATGTGGATTCAAATAAAAAATCTATTGTTCATTTATCTTTTATTGGAACCAAGTATTTCGATTTTATTGAAGTATAATTGAGATATAACATTATATTAGTTCAGGGGTACTGCATAATGATTCAATATTTGTATATATTGTGAAATGATCATCATAATAAGTCTAGTTAATATCCATCATCATACATAGTTACATTTTTTATTGTGATGAGAACTTTTAAGATTTATTCTCTTAGCAATTTTCATGCTATTATTTTCTATTTTGGAAACTATAATGTAATCTTCTATATAATCCATAGTCTTTGGTTTTTCCTTTTTTATTTAGAAATTTATTTTTAAAAGAGAGTGAAATGATTCTGTCTAACTTTCTTGACGGCAAGGATTGTTCCATATTCATCTCCACAATGACCACACAAAGAGCAATGTCTTATTCAAAGGAGACTTCCAATATATGCTGATTGAATGAATAAATGGATGGATAAAATGGATGTTTTAAAAGTGTCCTATATATTACTAAAAAACAATATTATGATAATTCTAGTAATACTAGGGTTAGCATTGTATATCTGTAATTTTACAGGGATACTTTTCTTTATGATTCTCCCTAGAGAATTACCAGCTTATCTGTTCTTAGTATTTCCATTAGCATGAGGTATGCTAAACTAAAAATTATTCTTGGTCTTAGCTTTGTGTAAGTAAAGTTTATTTATGTTCCTATCTGGAGTGAAGTTTAATAAATAAATGTTAATAAACCATTGACATGTGCTAAAAAACTGGTCATCACTGCTGTTAGGTTTTGAGAGGGAAAGGATCATGGTAAAGAGCAATATTTTTAACTGAATGCAATTAGAGAAAACTTATTTAAATGTGAATTTCAACTTAACATTTGAGGCTTTTACTTGCTCCCATCTCTTGACTATTTCCATTTGTTTCTTTTTTTTATTTTTCCTCCAGAAAGTAAGAGGTAAAACAATATGACTTGTATTTTTGTAAAGTGAGTACACTTTTTTTTTTTAAAGCAAAGATTCTGTTGTGTACTTGTGCTTTTAGATTGTGCTTGGAGAGAAACAAACCCTTTGTAATGAAAGGCAAAGACAGCACATTTAAGCATTTAATGCTTGCATCTTGATGATTTCATTATTGACTTCTATTAAGCTCTCTCTGGGCTAAGAACCAAACTCCCCTACAGCTCTACAAAGCTGCATTGCTGGATCTATTTGCTATTAAGTTTAAATCCTCATTTCTCCCCATGACATGCTTATTGGCTTGGGATGACTTCCTCCTGGTCTTATGGAGACATCTGCAGATGCCACATTAAGCTTCCAACCCTCATTCTGTCTACTCCCTCCAACAGCACTTTGCTGAATCTCTTCACTCACTTATTCTTGTGTGCGTCTCTGTCTCCTCTTTCTTTCTCACTCCTTTCTTCCCCCTCTCTCCTTCTCTCTGTATGTCCCTGTTCTCTGCTATCTCACTCACTTCCCCACTGGTCATAGAGACCATTCTTAGTTCTGAAACAGAACCAAATTCTTCTTGCAAGGTGAGTGCAACCATCAGAAGTAAAGTAATGAGATTATAATTAAAAGTACACCTTGAAAGTGGAGTATCCATCAACCTGTCATAGAAATCTTGTTTCTGTAGCTAGTATTATCAATCTGACCTTTCAAGTACTATTCCCAGTTCATGACTCGAAGTATATATAACTCAGAGATAGAGTATGAGATACACAACTCTTTGCTTGATATCAACAACATTTGGTACCATTCAATGTCCAAAGTCTATTTTTTGGAATCCTTCTTGGCCTCCCAGGTGGTTTAGTGGTAAAAATTCCTCCTGCCAATGCAGGAGCCACAGGAGATGGAGGTTTGATCCCTGGGTTGGGAAGATCTCCTGGAAAAGGGAAAGAATATTCAAGTATTCTTTCCTGGAAAGTCCCATGGACAGAAAAGCCTGGTGGACTACAGTCCCTGGGGTCACAAAAAGTCAGACACAACTGAGCATAGATGTGCACAGCCTCCTTATAAAGTAAATTTTGTCTGGATCGAACCTCGTCATTTTTACTTTGACCTATGTTTTAAGCTGACTCTAGCTACTCTAATGTATAGTCTTCAATGTCAGGGGCTAACACAATAACAATTTACTTCTATTCAGGTAGTAGTCAAAGAAGACATTTGTAGTTGACAATTGGCTTTTTCCACATTGGAGATTCGGGGATTCAGTTGCCCGATATTGCAAATTTGCTACCCCTGCTCACTGAGGCCTGGGAATGTTCTGCTTTCAGTTAGTAGATGAGGAAAGAAAATAAAAGGACAGCTAAACTGCTTCTCAATGCCCCCCACCCTGACGTGACATACATCACTTCCCCACATGGTCATGAAAATATGTCATGTGACCTTAGCCGGATGTAAGGAGACCTGGGAAGTAGTGTCTCAGTTTGGGTAGTTGTATCCCACTCACAACTGCTTACTATAGAAAGAAGCAAGAGTGTTCAGTGGACTGCTGGTCACCACCCATTTCGGTAATTCAAAAAAATTAAAAAATATATATTTATTTAATGTCTGCTTCAATCCTAGACTATTTTTAAATTTTTTATTGATTTATTTTTTTGGTTTTGCTGGGTTTTCATTGTTCAGGCTCTCCCTAGTTGTGGTGAGCAGGGCTACTCTTCTTTGTGATGCACAGGCATGAGTCCTTCCAAAGAGTATTCAGGATTGATTTCCTTTAAGATTGACTGGTTTTATCTCCTTGCTTTCCAAGGGATTCTCAAGAGTCTTCTCCTTGGCGGATTCATTTCGATATTTGGCAAAACTAATACAATATTGTAAAGTTTAAAAATAAAATAAAATTTAAAAAATTAAATTAAAAAAAAAAAAAAAGAGTCTTCTCCAGCATCACAGTTTGAAAGCATCAATTCTTCGGCACTTTGCCTTTTTTATGGTCCAGGTCTCACATCTGTACATGACTACTGGAAAGACCATACATTTGATTATATGGACCTTTGTCAGCAAAGTAATGTCTTTGCTTTTTAACACACTGTCTTTGTCATAGCTTTCCTGCCAAGAAGCAAACGTCTTCTAATTTCATGGCTGCAGTCATCATTCACAGTGATTTTCCAGCCTAAGAAGAGGAAATCTGTCACTGCTTCCACCTTTTTCCATTCTATTTGCCAAGAAGTTATGGGACTGGACGCCATGATCTTGGTGTTTTTGAATATTGAGTTTTAAGCCAGCTTTTTCAATCTCCTCCTTCCCCATCATGCCTGACTTAACCTTAATCTAATAGCATTTACTGAGTGCCTCTCTGTGTGTAAATAAAGCAGAGTCAGTCACAGTGCTGAAGATCCACCTTGAGCTTGTTAATGATCTTTCCAAAGGATCTGGAGCCCTCCTTATGCAAAATGGACTGCATACCACTCACATATCTATGACCTTCCTACTGAGTGTCAATATAAATCTCTGGGGGCAACAAAGAGCAATTGGAAAAACACCACCCAGCACATCAGTGCTCCAATAATGACCTCTCTCACCCACACTCACCCACTGGCCAGAATATTTCTTTGCCTCAAGTTTCCTCCTCACCAAAACCATAAAATCGAACCAGATAAGGTTCTTCATTTTTTCCACTAATATCCTATGTTTCTTTACCCATCTGACATCAAAAGTTATTATTCTGAAATCAGGGAGTGAGGAGGAAAAAGAACATTTTTATAGATAATGCATCATATATCTAGCTTAGCAACCTTCAGAAGTAGCAGAAGAGATCTCCTTTATTTGGAGCCTGGTAATAAAAGCATCACATAGGAAAGATCTACTCTTTCAGAAATTAGAGTAAGAATATTTATAAAATCCATCTATCACATCACAACCCTCAAACAGTTCATACTAAAAGTTAAAGGCAGACAGTGTGGCTGGTATTACTACAAAGAGATCCAGCTTATTTGTCATCTTACACTTAGTTTTCAGGCTCACCTCGATAGAGAAACAATTGACACTGCCTCAAATTTCAGGGTACGAACACACACACACAGACGTTCTGTCCAAGGGTGGGGTATGCTGCTAATGGATCAACTTTGTTACTGAGTTTGACCGCCAGCTGCCCGACACAGCAATTACTCCCCTAAAATGCCTAATTTTTCATAGGGCATTAAACATGGTAGCAGCTCTTGGCCAGATGTGTAGTTGTCTTAAAGTAATTGTGCTAAAGTGAAAATAGAAGAGGCCAAACATTACTGAGGGAAAACAAGCAAGAGTTCCGAAGAGGATGTTATTTTTCCTTTAGACAACATAAAGCAGTTCTCAGGAACTTTAGAGGAAGAGTTCTAGAAATGAAGAGGACTTCTATTTTGAATAACAAGGGAGATTGTCAATCCAACAGCTGACCAATTCCTAACCTTCTGGGATCCATAGTTCCCACAGAGTTCATCTTATATTCCTAACAGTATTTGGAAAGTTCTTAGGAGGACTGTAGATTAACTGTTTTTCTCCTTTGAATAATGCTTATTGGGAAGTTCTAAGATAAGAATGAGGCATATAAGATGTCTGACAATTTCAGTTTAAAGTATAAAGAACCCTAATTTATAACTTCAAGCCCTGTTTAGTAATAGCAATAATCATAATTAAGAAGTATCTATTATGTGCAAATTCTATAAAAGCTCTCTATACACTCACCCATTGAGTTGTTATAATATTTATAGGTCAGATTTTTTACAAAGAACCTGAGACTCAAAACAGTGTGAAATTTTTCAAAGGTCAAACATTTTAACTGAAACTTAAAGTCTGAGATTTTATTTTAATGTCCAGGGCTTTTCTTATCACTCTTTCTCTTTCTTTTGTTTCATTTTAGAAAATTGTTTTTCTTTTGTGTAAAGAAGAACAGAGAAAAGGGTATATCTAGAGAGTTAATTAAGAATTTAAAGAATACCAAATTAATATCAGCTATTATGCCCATAAACTGGCAGTTAAGACTGCTACACCCTGAAATGATTTGTAAAATTTAAGCATTAAAAAAAAATTAAGCATCTGAAAGTTATATCAAAACCAAAAGACTGATTCCTGCAGATGGAAATTGAGTATAAGAAATGGTTAACTATGGAAGATGGT
Source organism: Bos mutus (assembly GCF_027580195.1). Taxonomy (NCBI): domain Eukaryota; kingdom Metazoa; phylum Chordata; class Mammalia; order Artiodactyla; family Bovidae; genus Bos; species Bos mutus. The sequence goes on along the minus strand of NC_091619.1, from coordinate 7,642,605 downwards.
GGAGGAACAGGATGGGGAGACCACTTTCTTCCCCACAAATTCATCGAAAGAACATTTGAACGCTGATCAAATTCCACAAAACAACTTCTGAATGCTGGCCGCGCATATCAGGCACCCAGAAAGGCAGCCCATTGTCTTCAAAAGGAAGTAGGAAAAAATATAGCAGATAAAAAGAGAGACGAAAGAGTTAGGGACAGAGATCCGTCCCAGGAGGGAGTCATAAAAGAGGAGAAGTTTCCAAATACCAGGAAGCCCTCTCACCAGCAGGTCTGTGGGGAGTTTTGGAATCCCAGAGGAAAACATAACTGGGAGGAAAAATAAATAAATAAAACCCACAGATTATGTGCCTAATGGCAAATCCCAGCAGAGAAGTAGCCCAGACACTCACATCTGCCACCAGCAAGTGGGTGCTGAACAGGGAGGCGCAGGCTGCATTGCTTAGGGTAAGGACCCCATGTCCAAGGAGTGGTGGCTGCACAAGCGCAGGAGGGCCAAGAGGAGCTGCTCCACATGCAAGGTCAGGAGGGGCGGCCATGAGGAGATACCCCTCGTCCAAGTTAAGGAGCAGCGCTGCACTTTCCTGGAACAGCCGTGAAGAGATACCCCACGTGCAAGGTAAGAGAAACCCAAGTAAGATGGTAGGTGTTGCGAGAGGGCATCAGAAGGCAGACACACTGAAACGATAATCACAGAAAACTAGTCAATCTGATCACATGGACCATGGCCTTGTCTAACTCAATGAAACTAAGCCATGCAGCGTGGGGCCACCGAAGATGGGAGGGTCATGGTAGAGAGGTCTGACAGAATGTGGTCCGCTGGAGAAGGGAATGGCAAACCACTTCAGTATTCTTGCATTGAGAACCCCATGAACAGTATGAAAAGGCAAAATGAGAGAATATTGAAAGGGGAACTCCCTGGGTAGGTATGTGCCCAATATGCTACTGGAGATCAGGGGAGAAATAACTCCAGAAAGAATGAAGGGATGGAGCCAAAGCAAAAAAGAATACACAGTTGTGGATGTGACTGGTGATAGAAGCAAGGGCCAATGCTGTAAAGAGCAATATTGCATAGGAATCTCTAATGTCAGGTCCATGAATCAAGGCATATTGGAAGTGGTCAAACAGGAGATGGCAAGAGTGAACATCAACATTCTAGGAATCAGCGAACTAAGATGGACTGGAATGGGTGAATTTAACTCAGATGACCATTATATCTACTACTGTGGGCAGGAATCCCTTAGAAGAAATGGAGTAGCAATCATGGTCAACAAAAGAGTCCAAAATGCAGTTCTTGGATGCAATCTCAAAAACGACAGAATGATCTGTATTCGTTTCCAAGGCAAACCTTTCAATATCAAGGTAATCCAAGCCTATGCCTCAACCAGTACGCTGAAGAAGCTAAAGTTGAATGGTTATGAAGACCTACAAGACCTTTTAGAACACCCAAAAAAGATGTCCTTTTCATTATAAGGGACTGGAATGAAAAAGTAGGAAGTCAAGAAACACCTGGAGTAACAGGCAAAATTGGCCTTGGAGTACAGAATGAAGCAGGGCAAAGGCTAATAGAGATTTGCCAAGAGAATGCACTGGTCCTAACAAACACTCTCTTCCAACAACACAAAAGAAGACTCTACACATGGACATCACCAGATGGTCAACACCGATATCAGATTGATTATATTCTTTGCAGCCAAAGATGGAGAAGCTGTACACAGTCAGCAAAAACAAGACCAGGAGCTGACTGTGGCTCAGATCATGAGCTCCTTATAGGCAAATTCAGACATAAATTGAAGAAAGTGGGGAAAACCACTAGACCATTCAGATATGACCTAAATCAAATCCCTTATGATTATACAGTGGAAGTGACAATAGATTTAAGGAACTAGATCTGATAGACAGAGTGCCTGATGAACTATGGATGGAGGTTCGTGACATTGTATAGGAGATAGGGATCAAGACTATCCCCATGGAAAAAAAATGTAAAAAAGCAAAATGGCTATCTGGGGACGTCTTACAAAGAGCTGTGAAAAGAGAAGCAAAAAGCAAAGGAGAAAAGGAAAGATACAAGCATCTGAATGCAGAGTTCCAAAGAATACCAAGGAGAGATTAAAAAAGCCTTCTTCAGTGATAGGAAAACAACAGAATGGGAAAGACTAGAGATCTCTTCAAGAAAATCAGAGATACCACGGGAGCATTTCATGCAAATATGGGCTCAATAAAGGACAGAAGTGCTATGGACCTAAAAGAAGCAGAAGATATTAAGAAGAGGTGGCAAAAATACACAGAAGAACTGCATAAAAAAGAGCTTCATGACCCAGATAATCACGATGGTGTGATCACTCATCTAGAACCAGATATCCTGGAATGTGAAGTCAAGTGGGCCTGAGAAAGCATCACTATGAAAAAAGCTAGTGGAGGTGATGGAATTCCAGTCGAGCTCTTTCAAATCCTGAAAGATGATGCTGTGAAAGTGCTGCACTCAATATGCCAGCAAATTTGGAAAACTCAGCACTGGCCTCAGAACTGGAAAAGGTCAGTTTTCATTCCAATCCCAAAGAAAGGCAATCCCAAAGAATGCTCAAACTACTACACAATTGCACTCATCTCACACGCTAGTAAAGTAATGCTCAAAATTCTCCAAGCCAGGCTTCAGCAGTACATGAACAGTGAACTTCCAGATGTTCAAGCTGGTTTTAGAAAAGGCAGAGGAACAAGAGATCAAATTGCGAACATCCGCTGGATCACTGAAAAAGCAAGAGAGTTCCAGAAAAACATCTATTTCTGCTTTATTGACTATGCCAAAGCCTTTGACTGTGTGGATCACAACAAACTGTAGAAAATTCTGAAAAAGATGGGAATACCAGACCACCTGGCCTGCCTCTTGAGAAACCTATATGCAGGTCAGGAAGCAACAGTTAAAACTGGGCATGGAACAACAGACTGGCTCCAAATAGGAAAAGGAGTACGTCAAGGCTGTATATTGTCACCCTGCTTATTTAACTTCTATGCAAAGTCCATCATGAGAAACACTGGGCTAGAAGAAGCACAAGCTGGAATCAAGATTGCCGGGAGAGATATAAATAACCTCAGATATGCAGATGACACCACCCTTATGGCAGAAAGTGAAGAGGAACTAAAAAGCCTCTTGATGAAAGTGAAAGAGGAGAGTGAAAAAATTGACTTAAAGCTCAACATTCAGAAAACTAAGATCATGGCATCTGGTTGCATCACTTCATGGGAAATAGATGGGTAAACAGTGGAAACAGTGTCAGACTTCATTTTTTCGGGCTTCAAAATCACTGGAGATGGTGAGTGCAGCATGACATTAAAAGATGCCTACTCCTTGGAAGGAAAATTATGACCAACTTCAGTTCAGTTCAGTTCAGTAGCTCAGTCGTGTCCGATTCTTTGCGACCCATTGAAATGCAGAACGCCAGGCCTCCCTATCTCTCATCAACTCCTGGAGTTCACTCAAACTCATGTCCATCAAGTCAGTGATGCCATCCAGCCATCTCATCCTCTGTCATCCCTTTCTCCTCCTGCCCCCAATCCCTCCCAGCATCAGAGTCTTTTCCAATGAGTCAACTCTTCGCATGAGGTGGCCAAAGTACTGGAGTTTCAGCTTTAGCGTCATTCCTTCCAAAGAAATCCCAGGGCTGATCTCCTTCAGAATGGACTGGCTGGATCTCCTTGCAGTCCAAGGGACTCTCAAGAGTCTTCTCCAACACTACAGTTCAAAAGCATCAATTCTTCAGCGCTCAGCTTTCTTCACAGTCCAAATCTCACATCCATACAACTTAGCATATTAAAAAGCAGAGACATTACTTTGTCAACAAAGGTCCATCTAGTCAAGGGTTTGGTTTTTCCAGTGATCATGTATGGATGTGAGAGTTGGATGGTATCACTGACTCGATGGCCGTGAGTTTGCGTGAACTCTGGGAGTTGGTGATGGGAAGGGAGGCCTGGTGTGCTGTGATTCATGGAGTCGCAAAGAGTCGGACATGACTGAGTGACTGAACTGAACTGAAGGACCGGGACTGAATGTCCTGAGGGCAATCTGAAGGAGCTAAGGTGAGATAGCAACTCGAATTGCGGGATAGCCAGAGAGAGAAAGAGAGAGAAGAGAGGGAGAACTTTCCTGTGAAAAGCCCTAACCTAATGTACTGCCAAGCTGCTACAGACAAAGGACTGAGTGAATACCAGAGGAGAGTTAGCCAGCAGGAGACCGGCCCATCTCCTGCTGGAGGCAGGGAGGCAGGTGGGAGGCAGCCAGAGCTGGAAAGGGGCAAACTCAGCCCCAGTGATGGTATCCTCCACCAAACTGCAAGCAGGCTCCCAGTTGCCAAACAAGTCTTCCTGGGATCCTATATGGATGACATCCACTGAGAGGGTTGCAGCCAGAGATTAACTCCCCAGAAGAGACACACAGCACACCTGAGAAGGTGCTCCTGTTGTGCATGCAGGAAACTGAGTCACTGGGACAGGTGAAGTGTTAAGACACACTGCCCGCCTAAGGAGAGTGCACTCACCAAGCACCTGTCTCCTGAGCTGCTGAGACCTGGGAAGGGCACAAAACGCAGGCCCAACTGAGTCTGTGCCTTTGTGGAGTACCTGAGAACCTGAACCTGAGTGGCTTAGACCTGGGAAATGCACGCAACCCAGGGCCCACCTCAGTCAGTTCCTGGCAGAGCAACCTGGAGCCCGAGCACTGCAGACCGGGAAAGCACACACGCCATGAGTAGGGGCAAACCCAGTGTGGCCAAGACACTGCGAGCACTCACCACACACACCAGTGATATTTGTTTGCAGTGTTCCTTCCTCTCCACAGCATGATTGAACAAATGAGCCTAAATAAGTGACCACCTTCGCCCCCTTGTGTCAGGGCAGAAATTAGACATTGAAGAGGCTTGAAAACAGAAGAAGCCAAAATAAACAGAGGGAACCGCTTTGGAAGTGACAGGTGCAACAGATTAAAACTCTGTAGTTAGCACCGACTACCTTGGAAGGGGCCTATAGATCTTGAGAAGTATAAGCTGAAACAAGGAACTATCTGAAACTGAACTGACCCCACACTGCCCACAACAGCTCCAGAGAAATTCCTAGATATATTTTTACTATTATCATTACAATTTTTTAAAGTTCTTTATTACTCCTTTAATATTCATTTCTATATCCTACTATTACCTTGCAAAAAAAAAAAAAAGACCCTACTTTTAAAGCAAACTTCATAGATATTTTTTTATAATCTTTGTGATTTTCTTCTGCTTTTTTAATATTATATTTTTGAGAGTCTAACCTCTGCCCTAGATTTTTAATCCTTGCTTTTTGGTATTTGTTATCAATTTTGTACCTTTAAGAATCCAATCTTCAGTACCCATTTTTACTTAGGAATGTGATTACTGGCTTGACTGCCCTCTCCCCCTTTTGACTCTCTTTTTTCTCCCCTAGGTCATCTTTATCTCCTTCCTCCCCCTTCTCTTCTCTACCCAACTCTGTGACTCTCTTTGGATATTCCAGGCTGTGGAGGCTGTGGAGAACACTTAAGGAATTGATTACTGGCTAGATCTGTTGCCCTCCATTTGACCCTCCCCCTTTTTCCTCCTGGTCACCTATATCTCCTTCCTCCTTCTTCTCTTCTCTATGTAACTGTAAACTTCTCTGGGTGTTCTAGGCTGTGGAGAGAACATAGGGATTTGATTACTGGCCAGATTGCTCTCTCCCCTTCTGAATCCCCCTCTTCTCCTCCTGGTCAACTCTATCTCCCTCATCCTTCTCTTCTCCATGTAATGCAGCAAATCTTTCTTGGTGTCCCTCATTGTGGAGACTCTTTTCTGCATTAACCTAGATGTTTTAGCATCAGTGCTGTATGGATGGAGAAGTCTTGAGGCTACTGTAAGAATAAGACTGAAAACCAGAGGCAGGAGGCTTAAGTCCAAAAACTGAAAACACTTGAGAACTCCTGACTCCAGGGAACATTAATTGATAAGAGGTCATCCAAAAGCCGCCATACCTACACTGAAATCAAGCTCCACCCAAGAGCCAACAAGTTCCAGAGCAAGACATACCATGCAAATTCTCCAGCAATGCAGGAACATAGCCCTGAGTTTTAATATACAGGCTGTCCAAAGTCATGTCAAATGCATAGACATCTCAAACTCACTACTGGACACTTCATTGACTTCATTGACCAAGAGAGAAAAAATCTTGCTCCACCCACCAGAGCACCAATGCAAGCTTCCATAACCAGGAAACCTTGACAAGCTACTCATCCAATCCAACCCACACGGAGGAACCTCCAAAATAAAGAGGAGCCACAAACTGCAAGAATACAGAAAGGCCACCCAAAACACAGCAATCTAACCAAGATGAAAAGGCAGAGAAATACTCAGCAGGTAAAGGAACATGATAAATGCCCACCAAACCAAACAAAAGAAGAGGAGATAGGGAGTCTACCTGAAAAAGAATTCAGAATAATGATAGTAAATATGATCCAAAATCTTGAAAACAAAATGGAGTTACAGATAAATAGCCTGGAAACAAGGATTGAGAAGGTGCAAGAAATGTTTAACAAGGACATAGAAGAAATAAAAAAGAGTCAATCAATAATGAATAATGTGATAAGTGAGATAAAAAACACTCTGGAGGGAACCAACAGTAGAAAAACTGAGGCAAAAGATAGGATAAGTAAGGTAGAAGATAGAATGGTGGAAATAAATGAAGCAGAGAGGAAAAAAGAAAAAAGAACTAAAAGAAATGAGGACAACCTCAGAGACCTCTAGGACAATGTCAAACGCACAAACATTCAAATCATAGGAGTCCCAGAAGAAGAAGGCAAAATGAAAGGCCATGAGAAAATACTTGAAAAGTTAATAGATGAAAACTTCCCTAAAATGGGGAAGGAGATAGTCACCCAATTCCAAGAAACCCAGAGAGTCCCAAACAGGATAAACCCAAGGCATATATTAATCAAATTAAAAAAGATCAAACACAAAGAACAAATATTAAAAGCAGCAAGGGAAAAACAACAAATAACCCACAAGGGGATCCACATAAGGATAACAGCTGATCTTTCAAAAGAAACTCTTCAGGTCAGAAGGGAATGGCAGGACATACTTAAAGTGGTGAAAGAGAAAAACCTACGACCCAGATTACTGTAGCCAGCAAGGATCAGATTCAAATATGAAGAAGAAATCAAAAGCTTTACAGACAAGGAAAAGCTAAGAGAATTCAGCACCACCAAATCAGCTCTTCAACAAATGCTAAAGGATCTTCTCTAGACAGAAAACACAGAAAAGGTGTATAAACTTGAACCCAAAACAACAAAGTAAATGGCAACGGGATCATACTTATCAATAATTACCTTAAATGTAAATAGGTTGAATGCCTCAACCAAAAGACAAAGACTAGCTGAATGGATACAAAAGCAAGATCCTTATATATGCTGTCTACAAGAGACCCACCTCAAAACAAGGGACACGTACAGACTGAAAGTGAAGAGTTGGAAAAAAATATTTCATGCAAATGGAGACCAAAAGAAAGCAGGAGTAGCAATACTCATATCAGATAAAATAGACTATGACATAAAGGCTGTGAAAAGAGAAAAAGAAGGACACTGCATAATCATCAAAGGATCAATCCAAGAAGAAGATATAACAATTATAAATATATATGCACCCAAAATAGGAGCACTGCAATATGGAAGGCAAATGCTAACAGATATGAACGGGAAATTAAGAATAACACAATAACAGTGGGAGACTTTAATATCCCACTCACACCTATGGATAGATCAACTAAACAAAAAATTAACAAAGAAACACAAAGTTTAAATGATACAATGGACCAGTTAGACCTAATTGATATCCATAGGACATTTTACCCCAAACCAATGAATTTCACCTTTTTCTCAAGTGCACATGGAATCTTCTCCAGGATAGATCACATCCTGGGCCATAAATCTAGCCTTGTTAATTTAAAAAAAAAAAAAAAATTGAAATCATTCCAAGGATCTTTTCTGACAACAATGCAGTAAGATTAGATGTCAATTACATGAGAAAAACTATTAAAAATTCCAACATAACGAGGTTGAACAACACGCTTCTGAAAAACCAATAAATCACAGAAAAAAAAACAAAAAAGAAATAAAAATATTCATAAAAAGGAATGAAAATGAAAACACAACAACCCAAAACCTGTGGGACACTGTAAAAGTAGAGCTAAGGGGAGGGTTCATAGCAATACAGGCTTACCTCAAGAAACAAGAAAAAAGTCAAATAAATAACCTAACTCTACACCTAAAGCAACTAGAGAAGGAAGAAATGAAGAACCCCAGGATTAGTAGAAGGAAAGAAATCTTAAAAATTAGGGCAGAAATAAATGCAAAAGAAACAAAAGAGACCATAGCAAAAATCAACAAAGCTAAAAGTGGGTTCTTTGAGAAGATAAATAAAATAGACTAACCATTAGCCAGACTCATCAAGAAAAAAAGGGAGAAGAATCAAATCAACACAATTAGAAATGAAAATGGAGAAGTCACAACAGACAACACAGAAATACAAAGGATCATAAGAGACTACTATCAGCAACTATATGCCAATAAAATGGACAACTTGGAAGAAATGGACAAACTCTTAGAAAAGTACAACTTTCCAAAACTGAACCAGGAAGAAATAGAAAATCTTAACAGACCCATCACAAGCATGGAGATCGAAACTATAATCAGAAATCTTCCAGCAAACAAAAGCCCAGGACCAGATGGCTCCACAGCTGAATTCTACCAAAAATTTAGAGAAGAACTAACACCTATCCTACTCAAACTCTTCGAGAAAACTGCAGAGGAAGGTAAACTTCCAAACTCATTCTATGAGGCCACCATCACCCTAATACCAAACCCCAAAAAAGATGCCACAAAAAAAGAAAACTACAGGCCAATATCACTGATGAACATAGATGCAAAAATCCATAAGAAAATCCTAGCAAACAGAATCCAACAACATATTACAAAGATCATACATCATGACCAAGTGGGCTTTATCCCAGGGATGCAAGGATTTTTCAATATCTGCAAATCAATCAAAGTAATACACCACATTAACAAATTGAAAGATAAAAACAATATGATTATCTCCATAGATGCAAAGAAAGCCTTGAAAAAATTCAACATCCATTTATGATTAAAAAAAAAAAAACTCCAGAAAGCAGGCATAGAAGGAACATACCTCAACATAATAAAAGTCATATATGACAAACCCACAGCAAACACTATCCTCAATGGTGAAAAATTGAAAGAATTTCCCCTAAAGTCGGGAATAAGACAAGGGTGCCCACTCTCACCACTATTATTCAACATAGTTTTGGAAGTTTTGGCCACAGGAATCAAAGCAGAAAAAGAAATAAAAGGAATCCAGATTGAAAAAGAACAAGTAAAACTCTCAATGTTTGCAGATGACATGATCTTCTACATAGAAAACCTTAAAGACTCCACCAGAAAATTACTAGAGCTAATCAATGAATATAGTAAAGTTGCAGGATATAAAATCAGAACACATAAATCCCTTGCAACCCTATACACTAATAATGAGAAAACAGAAAGGGAAATTAAGGGAACAATCCCATTCACCATTGCAACAAAAAGAATAAAATACTTAGGAATAAATCTACCTGAATAAACAGAAGACCTATATATAGAAAACTATAAAACACTGATGAAAGAAATCAAAGAGGACACAAATAGATGGAGAAATATAACATGTTCATGGATTGGAAGAATCAGTATAGTGAAAATGAGTATACTACCCAAAGCAATCTATAGATTCAATGCAATCCCTATCAAGCTACCAATGGCATTTTTCACAGAACTAGAACAAATAATATCACAATTTGCATGGAAATACAAAAAATCTCGAATAGCCAAAGCAATCTTGAAAAAGAAGAATGGACCTGGAGGAATCAACCTGCCTGACTTCAGGCTCTACAACAAAGCAACAGTCATCAAGACAGTATGGTACTGGAAAAAAAAAAAAAAAAAAAACATAGATCAATGGAACAAAGTAGCATTACCAGAGATAAATCCACTCACCTATGGACAACTTATATTTGACAAAGGAGGCAAGAATATACAATGGAAAAAAGACAATCTCTTTAACAAGTGATGCTGGGAAAACTGGTCAACCACTTGTAAGAGAATGAAAGTAGAATACTTTCTAACGCCATACACAATAATAAACTCAAAATGGATTAAAAATCTAAACATAAGACCAGAAACTATAAAACTTCTAGAGGAAAAAATAGGCAAAACACTCTCTCACATAAGACACAGTGGGATCCTCTGTGACTCACCGCCCAGAGTAATGGAAATAAAAGCAACAATAAACAAACAGCACCTAATTAAAATTAAAAGCTTCTGCACAACAAAGAAAACTATAAGCTAGGTGAAAAGACAGCCTTCAGAATGGGAGGAAAAATAATAGAAAATAAAGCAACTGACAAAGAATTAATCTCAAAAATATACCAGCAACTCCTGCAGTTCAATTCCAGAAAAATAAATGACCCAATCAAAAAATGGGCCAAAGAACTGAACAGACATTTCTCCAAAGAAGACATACAGATGGCTAACAAACACATGAAAAGATGCTCAACATCACTCAATACCAGAGAAATGCAAATCAAAACCACAATGTGGTATCGTCTCACACTGGTCAGAATGGCTACTATACAAAAGTCTACAAACAATAAACGTTAGAGAGGGGGCGAAGAAAAGAGTACCCTCTTACACTGTTGGTGGGAATGCAAACTAGTACAGCCACTATGGAGAAGAGTGTAGAGATTCCTTAAAAAACTGGAAGTAGAACTGCCATATGACCCAGCAATCCCACTGATGGGCATACACACCAAGGAAACCAACACTGAAAAAGACACGTGTACCCCAATGTTCATCGCAGCACTGTTTATAACTGCCAAGACATGGAAGCAACCTAGATGTCGATAAGAAAGCTGTGGTTCATATATACACAATGGAATATTACTCAGCCATTAAAAAGAATATATTTGAATCAGTTCTATTGAGGTGGATGAAACTGGAGCCTATTATATAGAACGAAGTAAGTCAGAAAGAAAAGCACCAATACAGTGTATTAATGCTTATAGATGGAATTTAGTAATATGGTAACAATGATCCTATATGCAAGATAGCAAAAGAAACACAGCTGTAAAGAACAGACTGTTGGACTTGGTGGGAGAAGGCAAGGGTTGGATGATCTGAGAGAATAGCATTGAAACATGTATATTTTCATATGTGAAACATATCACCAGTCCAGATTTGATGCATGAGGCAGGGTGCTCAGGGCTGGTGCACTGGGATGACCCTGAGGGATAGGATGGGGAGGGAGGTGGGCAGGGGATGGGGGAACACATGGACACCCATGGCTGATTCATGTCAATACATGACAAAACACACTACAATATTGTAAAGTAATTAGCCTCCAATTAAAATCAATAAATTTTAAAAAATTAATTAATAAATGAATTAAAGATAAAAAACAAAGAAGAAATGGTTAACTATGTTTTTAAAGAACTGGGACAAATATTAAATGAAGCAATTCCTAATATCGGTTGGAAATTTTAAGAAAGTATTGAACCCTAGATAATTGTTGTCATTTCCTTGTATCTTAATCTAAATGGCATCTGCCTTTGCATCAAATTTAGATAAATAATTATGCTATTTTAAAATTCTTTCTTTTTCAGAAGAATCATATTCTTTTAAGAAAATGCTGTTGGTTTCTTAAGCAAATTTGGAAAACTCAGCAGTGGTCATAGGACTGGAAAATGTCAGTTTTCATTCCAATCCCAAAGAAAGGTAATGCCAAAGAATGCTCAAACTACCGCACAATTGCACTCATCTCACACGCTAGTAAAGTAATGCTCAAAATTCTCCAAGCCAGGCCTCAGCAATACGTGAACCGTGAATTTCCAGATGTTCAAGCTGGTTTTAGAAAAGGTAGAGGAACCAGAGATCAAACTGCCAACATCTGCTGGATCATCAAAAAAGCAAGAGAGTTCAAGAAAAATATCGATTTCTGCTTTATTGACTATGCCAAAGCCTTTGACTGTGTGGATCACAACAAACTGTGGAAAATTCTGAAAGATATGGGGATACCAGACCACCTGACCTGCCTCTTGAGAAACCTATATGCAGGTCAGGAAGCAACAGTTAGAACTGGACATGGAACAACAGACTGGTTCCAAATAGGAAAAGGAGTACGTCAAGGCTGTATATTGTCATCCTGCTTATTTAATTTATATGCAGAGTACATCATGAGAAACACTGGGCTGGAAGAAGCACAAGCTGGAATCAAGATTGCCGGGAGAAATATCAATAACCTCAGATATGTAGATGACACCATCCTTATGGCAGAAAGTGAAGAGGAACTAAAAAGCCTCTTGATGAAAGTGAAAGAGGAGAGTGAAAAAGTTGGCTTTAAGCTCAACATTCAGAAAACAAAGATTATGGCATCTGGTCCCACCACTTCATGGAAAATAGATGGGGAAACAGTGGAAACAGTGTCAGACTTTATTTTTTCAGGCTCCAAAATCACTGCAGATGGTGATTGGAGCCATGAAATTAAAAGATGCTTACTCCTTGGAAGGAAAGTTATGACCAACCTAGATAGCATATTCAGAAGCAGAGACATTACTTTGCCCACAAAAGTCCATCTAGTCAAAGCTACGGTTTTTCCAGTAGTCATGTATGGACATGAGAGTTGGACTATGAAGAAAGTTGAGTGCCGAAGAATTGGTGCTTTTGAACTGTGGTGTTGGAGAAGACTCTTGAGAGTCCCTGGGCCTGCAAGGAGATCCAAACAGTCCATTCTAAAGGAGATTAGTCCTGGGTGTTCATTGGAAGGACTGATGTTGAAGCTGAAACTCCAATATTTGGCCACTTGATGCGAAGAGCTGACTCATTTGAAAAGACCCTGATGCTGGGAAAGATTGAGGGCAGGAGGAGAAAGGGCCGAAAGAGGATGAGATGGCTGGATGGCATCACTGATTCGATGGACATGAATTTGAGTGAACTCCGGGAGTTGGTGATGGACAGGGAGGTCTGGTGTGCTGCAATTCATGAGGTCACAAGGAGTCGGTCACGACTGAGCGACTGAACTGAACTGAACTGAAGCAACTAAACAACAATGACAACTGTCTATTTGGTAGTAGACAGAGTTTACAGAGATTTTGCAAATTTGAACCAATAAAATTACATAAAACTCATTTTCTAGGTCTTATCATCTAATGGAAATTCCTGTTTTTCATTTAATATCACAATGTCAGTATTCTAGAGAGCTTACAACTCATCCAAAACATTGTTTCTACAATTTTCTTTTTCTATTATCTCACCCTTATGAATAAAAATTAATTAAATTTAATTTCTTCATAACAAGGAAAATTAATTCTAAAGAATATGATTTTGGGGGAGTTGGGTCAAACTTTGAAAGATCACAAGCCAATGTTGTAGATAAGAATTTTCTAATCCTTCAACAATCTCTTTTTGCCTGCTAGGGAGCAATAACTCCCCCATTACTCCCAACCAGAATGTATAATCTAGTCCGATATTCTTATTGTGCAAAAGAGGAAATGGATCCTTGAGAGGAAAGTACTTTGGTGGCCAGATGAGGTACAGGACCTGATTTGGGGGCTCTTGTGTCACATTTCTTCCCCCAACTCTATCAATCTTCTCCATCTCAGAACTGAGAGGGCAGGTCTGAACAGTCAGAATATACTACAATGGGCTTTGAACCCCTCTGTGGCACAAGGTTTCATGGAACATTGTAGGACAGCCAGAGGCACAGTGGGCCCTTCATTTCCAGCTGATTCTCACCTGTAGATTTGACAAAAAAGAAAGACTTCATGGGAAGCAGGGTCTGAATCAACATTGATTGTTGCTCAAACCAAAAGGTCTTTGAAATTCAGAGCCAGTGAACATTATGTCTGGGCTTCTTAGACAAAGAATCTGAAAAATCAATATCTACTGTTGACAGAAAGAGTAGTTGTTAAAACAAATTTCCTGCTCTCAGAATAAACAGAGGAGCCAAATTTCTAATAGAAAAAAAAAAAAAAGAAATAAGTTATTTTGCTTTAGGACTGACCATTGAAACTCTCTCCATCTTTGGAGAACTTGACTCTGATTTGACAGCCTTTATGACTGCACACCTCTGAATAAGAGCAAAGCAGAGGCAGACTGGTACAGAAGCATTTCCGGCTCCTCTTTTTTTGCTTGCGGATAGTCCAATATGTTCTTAAGATAAAGCACTTAGAATCAGATTAAAGGTAAAAAAGGTAGCATTCTTGAGGTGTAATAAACAAGGTTGGTACCAAAAGCATTATGGTTATGGCTGAGAATTATCATGAAGAATGGTGGGGTATTGAAAAATAAACTATTGGATGTCAGGCTTAGTCATTTATTTAAATGTTATTGCCACTCTGCCAGTCCCAGTGGAGTTTCCCTCTCACATTTTTAATATCAAATAACTTTTAACAGCCCATATACAAATTTCATAAAATGAAATAACTAATTTTTGCAAAGCAACCTTAGGTTTTTCATTTGCTAACTGATAGCAGTAGCTCCTGGAGAAGGCAATGGCATCCCACTCCAGTACTCTTGCCTGGAAAATTCCATGGATGGAGGAGCCTGGTGGGCTGCAGTCCATGGGGTCGCTAAGAGTCGGACACGACTAAGCGACTTCACTTTGACTTTCACTTTCATGTATTGGAGAAGGAAATGGCAACCTACTCCAGTGTTCTTGCCTAGAGAATCCCAGGGATGGGGGAGCCTGGTGGGCTGCCATCTATGGGGTCGCACAGAGTTGGACACGACTGAAGCGACTTAGCAGCAGCAGCAGCAGCTCCAGGATAGTGAGGCACTGGTGAGTACCTCAGTCCCAGCCTAGCAACTTGCTAGTTTGGTGTTGGTGGGCTGAAGGAGGTCTTGTACCTCCTAGGGGTAACAGTACTCAAGGTCTTCACATCTTTTGATCTTGGAGGCCCTTCTAGTGCTGTTATCTATGTAAAGTGGGATTTAGAAATGCAAGTGGGCCAAAGTTGCCCACGTCCTACACAATATGAGTACTTAATTTTACTTACAGATCAATCAAGGAAGAGCAGCTGAATGGTATCTCTGGCTCAAAAATCACGATTTTCTTTTTTAGACCAATTTATCTTACAGTATTAAGGAACTCTTCTTTATCCTCCAATTTCAGGTACAGAATACTCTTTAATGATAGTGTGAGCAATTCGTCTGTTGGTTAAACTCTAGTGACTTCATTTTCTAAATTGCATCACTGCTTTAAAGGTGCAGATAGAGGAAACTGCATTGTTCTCCAGATGCCCACATGACATTGTCCAGAATCCTAAGTCAGCTTCCCACAGTTCTAGGGCCTAGCATTGCTGATTCATTGATTCCTTCAGCTGTCAATTGGCCTGTGTGTGTGTGGAGAGAGAGGAAACAAGAACTTGGGCAATGTTCTTGTAGGTTCCTGTGCACCTCACAAATATGATTTTCTATGTGTTTCATGATATATAAAAGGCTAGAAACCCCTGACCTAAGCCCTTGTGGCTATACATTTTCCTGGTACTATCAAGGTTTAAGGATAGCAGTTCAGTTTGTCCCAAGAGCAAAATGGTTGCTCACCAATAGGACAGTGGGGTGTAGGTGGTGGTCATATTTGTTAGG
Organism: Bos mutus; assembly: GCF_027580195.1. NCBI lineage: Eukaryota > Metazoa > Chordata > Mammalia > Artiodactyla > Bovidae > Bos > Bos mutus. The sequence continues at coordinate 7,626,885 of NC_091619.1, read as the reverse complement.
CGTCTCCAATGTGTCATCCAACCCTCTGTTGAGAAATTCACATTCAGTATTTCCTGTGATCCCTATTAGCTGTATGACACATATGTGATTATATTCATCAATATAATTATGTTAAACCTTAACTTAACCCAAAAATAGAGGTTCTAGGAGTTTAAGTCTCCTGTTCAAATTTACCTAGTCAATAGAGAGAAGAAATTTGTTCAAATCCAGTTTTGTTATATTCTAACAGCCATCCTCCAGCCATAGACAAGCAGTGGTAAGATATAAGTATATGGCAAGGTCCTTCAGCTAATTTTCCTTCTAATTTCAAACTTTCTGAAAGTAGGTTTAAATCTCTGTCCTCTTCAAAATCCCCAGAGCACCAAAATCATCTGGTAACAAGTAATAAAATTGTAAAAAGAATCTTGACTTTAGTGTTGGATTTTTTAAAAAAACAAAACCAATGATTCTAGACAGGAATGGAATTTATGTCAGAAAAAAAAAGCTGATTTTTCACAATACAAAATATTCTGAAACAAGTTAGATTATTTAAAGATAGATTCAATTAGTTTAAAACATGACTGATTTGCAAATCCAGGAATATATTTCATAAAATAATGTACATTCAAGTATCTACTTTATGTCTTAGGACGGATGTGTGACGTCTAGTCCTATGATATATACATAAAACACAAAGATGCAAGGGTTAGCTGTTAGAACCAGAGTTCAGAGGATCCATGTAGCCTAGGTGATATTTTCTATTCCAGGAAAGTGAAATTCCACACACTACCCTTAGCTGAGAAATTGAAACTCGTTGTAAATAACACTGAAATCTAAAATAATGAACAGAACACACAGGGGAAATGTAGGTGTGTTCAACAAAACCCAGAACACTGGGAACACTCTTTAAACTCCAGATGAGCTAATGTTAAAGTCTATGAAGAAGAAGCAGAACTTTAGCCAGTATATACCAAGGATACAGGATTCTTTTTATTTTTTATTTATTTTTTATTTTTGAGGGAAACCTAAGGCTTAATCTTAATAATGACTCAAGTGCTAGAATTCATAACTAAAGTCACAGGAAAGCAAAAACAAAGTTAGAGACACTTCTGCACAGGTCTAAACTTTGGAAGTGATATTTTAAGGGAAATATCCTGTTCTTTGTTCCACTGCCAGAGTAATGCTGGAAGGACCACTTGTGATTCTGGAGGTCTTTTGTGAGGTTGAAGGCTACCTAGATTTTTTCCTCCCTATGCCAGCATGTACAAACATTAGACACACAGACACACACACATTAACATATTTTCAAAGAACAGTAACTTCTCACACTGTCTGACTGTTTTGGGGTGGATATATGAGAAGCTCTAATTTCATGGAAAATCAGGCAAGAATCAACATGATCACTGAACATTCTCCTGAAGGCTGGAGCAGCAGCAGTGGGGGATTTTATGCTAATAGCACCCATAATCCCATGCTAATTTATTTTATCAAATTTAAGCAAAGGCTTCTCTTTGACCCTAGGGACCTTCCATTCTTTCTCTGGGTCCCCACAGTGAGCTAGAATCCATTTAGCAAGAGAGTTTGCCAAGAATATAAATGAATAAAACAGGATTAAAGGGAGACATGATTATAACCAATTCCTTAATCCCAGTGAATAATTAATGATAGCGATTCACAGTTTTGTTGAGTTCTTTTTATATTTGAATAATAAATAGCTTCAAAATAAACTTTCTGTGAAAACCAACTGAGGGAAACTTCTGGTTTAGTGGAGCTTTTCTTGTAGGTATTCATTTTACTGAGGCAGAATCTGGAGAAGATGCCTTATTTGACATGCTTTTCAATGAATATTTCAGGTTGGAGTAATAATTCCACTAATCATGAAGATCTTACATATTTAATTATCAAGTGTGGGAAGATCATGAGGATGGCAAAGTTTTAAAAAACATTTTTGGAAGTTAAATATGATTTTGGTTTAAAACTCAGATCATTTAAAGCAGATTTTTTGGTTGCAGGATTATTCTGTTTTATAGTGCTAGACTGTGCCACAGATTGAAGTTCCCTGCCCACTAAATGTCCATCATTTTCCACAATCATTGTGACAATCAAAAACACTCCCTCAGAAGATTAAAGAAGTAAAACAGTCACTTCCTAGTCTCATGAAGTTTCCTACTTCAGTTGAGATAAAACTTACATTAAAAACCCTTGTCTCTACAAAAATTCCATCGATTTTAATATGAATCCAAATCTAATAGAATTTCACAGTGGTTGCTCACATGATTTGTCATATAATAGAATAGGTGAACAATTTTGTCCCTGAATTTTCAACATTAGTAAAATTTTTTTCCCTCTCACGGTCACAATATATACAAGACGTAAGAGCTGTTTAGGATTTGTGGGGTCCCAGACAAATTTTTTTCTGAGACCCCATATATGTAAATAATTTGATTTTAAAAATATATTCCAAAATGCATGTACCTACATGAGGTATAGTGGTTTACTAAGAAAGTTTTAGGATAATAAGTAGAAAAGAGGTACTTAAATATTTGCTTCTTGTCCAATCAGTGCATGAGAAGAGTATTTGTATCATTCAGGTGTTATCTCTTTCTGTTCATGTCTAGGAATCATTTCTTTGTGTTCTTTATTGTGAAGTGTGCCCTTCTTAACTATTTTCACATCTACCACCATGAGAAAAATATGAGAGATGTGAATCTTTGAAACCTATTATTCTTGAAGCAATATTGGTCTTCTTGCCTGTACATTTTCCCAATAGAGTACCATTTGTTCAGTATTGGTTACCTCATTATATATGATGCTGCATTGTCCATCATGCCACCTGAAAATACTATTGTATTTCAAAGACTCTCACTCATTGATGGCAACCACAAATGCAAATCTTATTTAGGATATGCAGGAAAATGGGCACAATAATTTTTAAACTTGTCACTCAGAGTTTCTAATTGTATCTATTCTTTTGTGACCCCATGAACTTCAGCCTACCAGGCTCCTCTGTTCATGGGATTTCCCAGGCAAGAATACTGGAGTGGGTAGCCATTTCCTTCTCCAGGGGATCTTCCTAACTCAAGGATCAAACCTGTGTCTCCTGCATTGCATAGATTCTTTACTACTGAAACAGCAGGACATTACTTTTATAACATGAACAGATGTAGCAAACATATGTACTCTTGAATACTTTAGGCAGACGTCACTGTACCCCTAGAATGAGCTCTCTTTCAGTGTTAGCTCTTCTTCTATTTTCCACACATCACCACCTATGGAGAGGAGAACAAAAAGAGTGGCATATATGCTCAAGGAGTGTCCCCTTCCCCCTTGTCCAGTATTATAGACTGAATAACCATCTGCAAATAGATCATGAAATAGATTACCTACATAGGCTCCAAATGCAATCACAGGTGTTCTTATAAAAGGGAAGCAGAAGAGAATGAACTCAGAAAAGAAGGCACTGTGACCATGGGGGCATAGATTGGGTGATACAGCCACCAGTAGTTGGCAAGTCAAATAATAGACTGTTCCTTAGAGCTTCTGTAAATAGCTTGGCCTGCTGACACCTTGATTTCAGCCCAGTGAAAATTATTTTGTATTTCTGTCCTCACAAAGTATAAAAGAATGTGTTTTTTTTTGTCTAATGTCACCAAGTTTGTGGTAATTTGTTATAGCATCCTTAGCCAATACATCCAGCATGGCTTAACACTGACCCAGGAAAGCAGGATGTTACTACATTAATTTGAGCCAAGTTAGGATATAGTTTGTGGAGAAGGCGATGGCACCCCACTCCAGTACTCTTGCCTGGCAAATTCCATGGATGGAGGAGCCTGGTAGGCTGCAGTCCATGGGGTCACGAAGAGTCAGACACGACTGAGTGACTTCAATTTAACTTTCATGCATTGGAGAAGAAAATGGCAACCCGCTCCAGTGTTCTTGCCTGGAGAATCCCAGGGATGAGGGAGCCTGGTGGGCTGCCGTCTATGGGGTCACACAGAGTCAGACACGACTGAAGTGACTTAGCAGCAGGATATAGTTTGAAAGAATCCATTGGTATTATGGAGCAACTGTCTTGAAAACCCTCAGAGAATTTAAGCACAACCACTTAGGGAATATTGTCTGACCCAAAGATACCACAGGGTTAGTGCCAGTGGTAAGGGGTGTAAGGATAAGAGATTTCTACCATGACTCTCATCTCCCTCTGGTTCTGGATGTCAGAGACAGTACTACTGCCAGAACTAATGCAAGGCCCTTATATGTAAGTAAAGTCCAATGGTCAGAAAGAAAGAACTGGTAGCTCAGATCCTTGAACTTATGTTCCTCTGTGAATGAGTGCCACCCAAAAGTAGTGGGTCAACACCATTCTTACAGTCAATTCCTATACAATACTATAAAAGAAATATCTCATCTGCCAGGAACAGTAATTCACTTGGTGGACCATTATCCTGGAACAAGTTCTTAGACATGGGGCTAATAAAATTCCATAGATATGAGTCCTGGAGCTCTTTGAGACATCTGGTTAACCCCATACAGGGGATAAAGCATCATAGGGTACCTGCACATAAGAGAAAATAGGTCCAGGCACCACTTGTCTTCCAAGTGGGGCACCACTTGGGGCACCTTGTGAGGATGATACTGATGGCCCTAGCCTGTCCCAGACATTGGAAGAGGACTTGGAACATTTCAAGGAAAGCACTCCATAGCTGCAGATGTTGGATCCCTTGAAACATAGAGCTTAGGACAATGGCTCTGCTTGTCTAGGTCTAAAAGGAAGTACTGGAATTCATTAGCACCCTAAAGGGGTAAATTAAATGATATAGAGGAGGATCAATCTTCAGTTTAGATAAAGTTGAAATTGTACATGGCTGCAGCTTGATTCTTTCAAAATGGCCTAATTCAATTTGAATCTGTACTGTGGATCAGTGTTAATTACTTGGGGTTTAATAATCTCCAAATAGATAGAATTTAGAGTTTATTGAAGGCTTTTATATATTGAAACTGCAAATTAACTTCTAGCTCTAATTATTTAATCAAGTGTTTGTTGAGAGAGCATTGCATTTGCAACATTGTGTCAAATTCCCTGATTAAAAACAAGGAAAATATTAAATTCAAATCTTGCTTTCAAGGAACTTATAATCTATGTAGAAAAAATAAGAGGGAAAGGACTAATAAAACATTTAGAAATCCAGCCTTGACTATAAGAAAGACTGTTTCATAAAATTAATTCCTCTGTGTATGTGTGCATATGCATGTATGTGTAAACAATTTAATTTGTCCAGTTGAATCAGTTAAAAGGTAAAATTGTGAAGAAATTTATTCTTCTTCTTTTTTTTTTTTTTTTTACTATTAGCTCACATTTGCTCTGAATTATCTGAACCCTCGGGCTACCCTTATAAATGAAATATAAGGTATATTTAATCCACAATTCTGTAAATCATAAAAAAGAATGCAGCACTTAAACCCACTTAACAATCATGCCAGGAGAATCTGATGAGCTATCTTAGCATGTGAAAACTTGCTGTTGCCAACTCCCCCTCCATTCCAGAAAAGTACTGTCTATCTTGAAACTGTCAAACACAGGAAGTAACCACTCAGTAGAATTTTTTATTTTGTGCACTCAAGAAGAAATGGGCTCTGAGTATCTTCCTTTACCTGAGAGATAAGACACTGATCATTTTGCTGACTCTCTCAGTTGGAAGGGAGCCAGGGAAATAATGGCTATCTGAGGATCTTCAAAGATTTAATCTTGGAGATGAGTTTTTTGCAGGGCTCAATTCCTTTTGCTTTGCCAACCTGTCTACTTTCTGAAATGGCCATTAGTGTGCAGGTATCTGACAGAGGTATACACCCACTGAAAGCCAAGTTACTGAACTACATTTCTGTAGAGCTCAGCTGTACTTGCTGAACTCTGCTGCCTGGGGTTCCTGCAACCAAGTCCAGACCTAGTGTTGATTCAGTCCGGGCATTTGTACAGCCCATATACACATTGTGGGGCACAGGTGGGAGGGCAGGAGGTATCAAGGGGGCAAGAATAGCAGGTCTGAATGCAGAGCTCCAGTGGGAGTATAGTTTATTCAACATTCATTCATATACTCATCACTCAACCAGACTGGTTTTTGAGTGCTCACGATATGCAGGCCACTACTCTACATGTTTGAACAGAACAAGGAATGACACAAAGATGCTCTCCTCATGGAGCAGCATTTAAGTGAGGAAAATATAAGCAAACAAAACAAAACAAAAACGTATATAATTACCAGGGGGAAGAATGAGGGGAAGGGATAGTTAGGGAGTTTGGGATAAACATGTACACAGTGCTATGTTTAAAATGGATAACCAAGAAAGACTTACTGTAGAGCACAGAGAACTCTACTCAATGTTATATGACAGCCTGGGTGGAGGGGGGGAGAGTTAGGGAGAGTGGATACATGTATGTGTATATATATATATATATATATATATATATGTGTGTGTGTGTGTGTGTATGTATGTATATATATCTCCACCTGAGTCCCTTTGCTGTCCACCTAAAACTATCACAACGTTGTTAGTTGGCTGTACTCCAAAATAAAAAGTAAAAAAAAAAAAAACATATAAGATCATGTCAAATAATGATAAGGACTGTGAGGAGAAATGTAGCAAAGCAAGATAAGGTAAGACTAAGCTGCTGTAACGGGGCTTCCAGGTGGTGCTAGTGGTAAAGAACCTGCCTACCAATGCAAGAGATATGAGACTAGGGTTCAGTCCCTGGGTTGGGAAGATCCTCTGGAGAATGGTATGGCAACCCACTCCAATATTCTTGCCTGGAGAATCCCATGGACATAGGAGCCTGGCGGGCTACAGTCCATAGGGTCGCAAAGAGTCCAACACGACTGAAGCAACTTAGAACGCACACACGCACGTTGCTATAGTAAAGAAATCTGATATAAACTCAGTGGCTTATAGAAGATAGAAGTTCATTTCTCTCTCACTTAATAGTTTAAGATCAGTGTTCTAGGCTGTTGGAAAACTAGGCTCCACATGCCAGTTAAGAATCTAGGTTTCTTTGTTGCTTCCCAATGCCTGAGTGCCTTGTTGTTATCTGTATAATTTTGATTGGGTGGCCACTGAGACTTAGATAGAAGGAAGAGGAATGATAGCAAAAAAGATGGCATTTCCAGGGTGTATGGAGCTGGCTTGGTATGGAGGTACACACCATTTCCATTTACCTTCATTTCAGAAAATCTTAATGAAAGTTCGCCAACCGTAGAGAGGGGAAGATTCTATAGAATAACTGGGCAGGTCTAATTCTACAGGAAAAAGAAAGGATCAGTTTTTGCAAATAGCAGGCTCTACTGCACAGAGTAAAGGATGGAGTAATGGAGGATGACTTTTAGATAGGATGATAAGGGAAGTTACCTCTGAGGAGATGACTTTTAAAGTGAGATGGAGAGGGATGGTATGGGGAGGGAGGTGGGAGGGCGGTTCAGGATGGGGAACGTGTACACCAGTGGTGGATTCACGTTGATGTATGGCAAAACCAATACAATATTGTAAAGTAATTAGCCTCCAATTAAAATAAATAAATTTATATTTTAAAAAATAAAATAAAGGAAAAAAAAAAAAAAAAATGGCTATAAAACCAACAAAAAATAAAAAAATAAAGTGAGACCCAAATGAATTAAAGAAGTGAACCATGTGACTATCTGAAGAAAGAGTATTCTGGACAGAAGGAACCCAAAGTACAAGCAGCCAGAGAAAGAACAAAGCTCAAGAAGCTGACTTTATTGAGGAAGGAGGTTTATGTAGATTTAATTCAGTAAATGAGCAGGAGAATAAGTTGCTTGGCGCCAGATCAAGAAGGGCCTTGGCCTTAATATGGTTTTAGAATTAATTCTCCATTGTCATCACATAAAAGCGAAGGAGAAAAGACCTTGAAGTAATGTTGGCTGAACGTGGAACATAGGTGAGCGGTGGAGAGCAGCTGTGAAAATGTTAAAACCTACTTCTCCATGTGAAATGCACTGACTCTGTGGGCATCAAATGAGGAAAGGTTCGTTTTAAGATCTTCCCTTTCAACTGCTGCCGTCATGTGTTTTCCAAGAAAATAGGTTTTACTTCTCTGGGTTTATGTTGTTCATTACCAAGAACAAGTATTGAAATGTTCTTTTAACTGCCACCATCGTTCAAGAAAAAGATTACGGAAAGTACTTTAGCCTACAGTATTTACAGCAATTCCTCACACTACTTAACATTTTATTTATACTAATGAAAAAGCACTTAAATTCATTTGTATAGGCAGCTCTTTCTGAGAGACTGAGAATAACGAATATGTGCTATAAATATATGAAAATGACTTATTTCATTATTCTTCTAATAGTTGTTCCTGATAAGAATTTAAAATACAGACTGACGTTTTGCTTTAATGTACTACAAAATTCACAATTTATATAGTTTTTCCTTGCTAATGAATGACTTTACCCATTATTATCTAAGCAGTTTGCAAGTGGTAAAAAATTAAAATCTTAATGTTTCTTTTCTTGGACATCACTTTAAGGTAAAGGGCTCACTTCTCACTTTACCAAGCATACAAAAATCAGACCTTCAAGAAATTCTTCTGCTCCATGGTCTTTCCATTGCATCCACCTTGGCAAAACCCCAATTCTAATTAAACGTAATTATCTACACTATCTGAGCCTATATCCCAGGGCCCAGCACTAAGTGCTGCTGGAAAAGAGAGCAACAACAAAAGCAAAAAATCCTGTAGATTGGAGTCACTTTTGGACCTTACACAATTCTGACCCTTAATCAATTTTCCTGTATGATCTAAATCCACATGACTGTTTCCAACTTTCCCCATTTTCTTCAAATATTTCAGCCTTATATATGCTTCCTCACTCTCAATAAAGAACTTATTCCCTCCTGACTAGCATACAGAAACTCTATATTATCTGACATTAAATTTGCTAGTCTTTGCACATCATCCCACTCTTGGATTCGTTTTCCCCCACTTGTTTGGGTGGAAGAGGTGCCTCTTTTTGTCAAGGACTAATCCTTAACTTATGTGCTAGTTTCCATCCTCTCTAGCCTCCCTAAGAATTGTGCTCATTGATCAATGCCTCTATTTCCAAAAGTTTCGGTCTCTCCCTCTCTGATGGCTTTTTCCTATTAGCTCTTTAGAGTTTGTCCTATTTTTATATCCTATCTCCCCTGCATTTTTAGAGAGTTCATTACTGTCCCCATTTTCTTAACATTCTTTCATTTCTGAGATGGATAATCTGGCATCTGCCTCCATTCTGCCACTGAAACTGCTGTCTTCAAGGTCACCAACGTTAGTTTGCTGCTAAAACTAATGGGCACTTGTGGATAACTTTTAAGTTGCCTAGCGCCTTGCTAGTCACAGTAATTCCCTAAGTGTCAGTATCATCACCTGGGAACTCGGAAATGCGGAATTTCAGATCTCACCCCAGAGCCACTATGTCAGATTCAGGAAGCAGAATTTCAGGAGATTATGTTTTAACAAATGCTCCAGGTGATTCTCACCCTCACTATAGTTTAGAAATTACTGGTCCATATAAATTAAATTTAACAATTCTTCCAAATCCCACACACAATCCAACATTGTTTGTTCAACCCCAGGCACCTGTCACACGACTGAACATTCCTCCAATCCACGTGTTTTTCCCTTGGGATGCATAGGTTGTGTGTAATGGACATCAGCATCCCCTTTTGGACAATACCTGACGACTGTGATTTTCCCTACATATAGGAAGTCTCTTGCTTTTAATAATTCAAGATATAGATGGGAAGTAGATACCAACCCCAGAAATCCCGTAACAAACCAGGACCCACTCTTCTATTGTGTTCTACCCTTTGCTCACTTGTTTTGAAATATAAATAAGTTTTCTCCTCAGTAGTCAAATTTTTACAAATCTATAAATCAGCAATAGGCATTTATCTTCATATGTTATTGGCTTTTGTATGAGTCAGTGTTCTAAGCTGTGAGCAATGAAACAAACTCTGGTTGACTAAGTAGACAAAGAATTAATTAAACTGATAGTGAAAAACTCAATAAATAGATGGAAGGGCTGATCAGAGGCTTATGGAAGCTTCCTGATGGGAGAGACTGACTGAGGGGAAAACGTGGTCTTGTTCTGATGGGTGGGGCCATGCTCAGTAAATCTTTAATTCAATTTTCTGTTGATGGGTGGACGTATGCTTCCTCACTGCTATTTACCTGGGCTCAAACCACGATGGAGGCAGTGAAGACAACGGTGACCCCCTTCAAAGATCCCATGCATGTACTGCTACACTCAGTGCCACCAACCCTGCAGCAGGCCACCACCGACCCACGCCACTGCTGGAGACTTCTGGACACTCACAGGCAAGTCTGGGCCAGTCTCTTGTGGGGTCACTGCTCCTTCCTTCTGGGTCCTGGTGCATAAGGTTCTGTCTGTGCCCTCTAAGAGTCTATTTCCCAGTCCTATGTAAGTTCTGGCAGCTCTATGGTAGGGTTAATGGTGACCTCTTCAAAGAGGGCTTATGCCATACCCAAGTCTGCTGGATTCCAGAGCCCCTGTCCCTGTAGCAGTCCACTGCTGAACTGTACCTCCACAGGAGATACTCAAACACAGTTCTGTCTCTGTCTCTGTGGGGTCCCTGGGTCCTGGTGCACACAAGGTTTGTTTGAGCCATGTTGGCATCTCTGGCAGGAATGGGGTTTGATTCTAAATGTGAATTCGCCCCTCTTACCATATTGCTGGGGCTTCTCCTTTGCCCTTGAACGTGGGGTATCCCCTCACAGGTGCTCCAGCACCTTAGAAACCTCTTACTGAGGTTTCTCTGACCTTGGACATAGGTTAACCAGTCTCATCACATGGACCACAGCCTTGTCTAACTCAATGAAACTATGAGCCATGCCATATAGGACCACCTAAGACGGATGTGTCATGGTGGAGAATTCTGACAAAATGTGGTCCACAGGAGAAGGGAGTGGCAAACCACTTCAGTATTCTTGCCTTGAGAACCCCATGAACAGTATGAAAAGGCAAAAAGATAGGACACTGAAAGATGAACTCCCCAGGTCAGTAGGTGCTCCATATGCTATTGGAGATCAGTGGAGAAATAACTCCAGAAAGAATGAAGAGACAGAGCCAAAGCAAAAACAACACGCAGCTGGTGATGAAAGCAAGGTTGGATGCTGTAAAAAACAATATTGTATTGGAACCTGGAATATTAGGTCCATGAATCAAGGCAAATTGGAAGTGGTCAAACAGGAGATGGCAAGAGTGAACATTGACATTCTAGGAATCAGTGAACTAAGATGGAATGGAATGGGCGAAGTTAACTCAGATGACCATTATATTTGCTAGTGTGGGCAAGATCCCGTAGAAGAAATGGAATAGCCATTATAGTCAGCAAAAGAATCTGAAATGCAGTACTTGGATGCAATCTCAAAAACAACAGAATGATCTCTATTCATTTCCAAGGCAAACCATTCAATATCACGGCAATCCAAGCTTATGCCTGACCAGTAATGCTGAAGAAACTGATGTTGAATGGTTCTATGAAGACCTACAAGACCTTCTAGAACTAACAGCAAAAAAATATGTCCTTTTCATTATAGGGGGCAGGAATGCAAAAGTAGGAAGTCAAGAAACACCTGGAATGACAGGCAAATTTGGCCTTTGAGTACAGAATGAAGCAGGGCAAAGGCTAATAGAGTTTTGCCAAGAGAACGCACTGGTCATAGCAAACACCCTCTTCCAACAACACAAAAGAATACTCTACACATGAACATCAGCAGATGGTCAACATCGAAATCAGATTGATTATATTCTTTGCAGCCAAAGATGGAGAAGCTCTATACAGTCAACAAAAACAAGACTGGGACCTGACTGTGTCTCTGATCATGAACTCCATATTGCCAAATTCATACTTAAAATGAAGAAAGTAGGGAAAACCACTAGACCATTCAGGTATGACCTAAATCAAATCCCTTATGATTATACAGTGGAAGTAGGAAATAGATGTAAGGGACTAGATCTAATAGACGGAGTGCCTGATGAACTATGGATGGACGTTCAGGACATTGTACAGGAGACAGGGATCAAGACCATCCCCAAGAAAAAGAAATGCAAAAAAGCAAAATGGTGTCTGAGGAGGCCTTACAAATAGCTGTGAAAAGAAGAGAAGTGAAAAGCAAAGGAGAAAAGGAAAGATATATCTATATGAATGCAGAGTTCCAAAGAATAGCAAGGAGAGATAAGAAAGCCTTCCTCAGTGATAAGTGCAAAGAAATGAGGGGGAAAAAACAGAATGGGAAAGACTAGAGATCTCTTCAAGAAAATTAGAGATATCAAGGGAACATTTCATGCAAAGATCAGCTCAATAAAGGATAGAAATGGTATGGACCAAACAGAAGCAGAAGATATTAAGAAGAGATGGCAAGCATATACAGAAGAACTGTACAAAAGAGATCTTCAGAACCGAGAAAATCACGATGGTATGATCACTCAGCTAGAGCCAAACATCCTGGAATGTGAAGTCATGTGGGTCTTAGAAAGCATCCGTATGAACAAAGCTAGTGGAGATGACTGCAGCCATGAAATTAAAAGATGCTTACTCCTTGGAAGTAAAGTTATAACCAACCTAGACAGTGTATTAAAAAGCAGAGACATTACTTTGCCAACAAAGGTCCATCTAGTCAAGGCTATGGTTTCTTCAGTAGTCATGTATGGATGTGAGAGTTGGACTATAAAGAAAGTTGAATGCCAAAGAATTGATGCTTTCAAACTGGTGTTGGAGAAGACTCTTGAGAGTCCCTTGGACTGCATGGAAATCCAACCAGTCCATCCTAGAAGAGATCAGTCCTGGGTGTTCATTGGAAGGACTGATGCTGAAGCTGAAAATCCAATACTTTGGCCACCTGATGTGAAGAACTGACTCATTTGAAAATACCCTGATGCTAGGAAAGATAGAAGGCAGGAGGAGAAGGGGATGACAGAAGATGAGATGGTTGGATGGCATCATCGATTCAATGGACATGAGTTTAAGTAAACTCCGGGAGTTGGTGATGGACAGGGAGGCCTGGTGTGCTGCAGTCCATGGGGTCACAAAGAGTGAGACACTACTGAGCGACTGAACTGAACCAAACTGAACTCAACTGAGGGCTGATCAGCCAAGCTTAAACCGATGCTTCAGGAACACCCACAATCATGTTGCATTGCTGGTCTGTTGAGGGATACATGGTTCCAGCTCCTTAACACAAGATGTTACAGTGTCAAGTCCACCAATACTGTGCCCCAACCTTGACTTGTGATTTATGATAGCCCCAAGCTTGATGCTTCCATGGCTATCTTCACTTGAAGGTGAATTCTACATGATCTCAATCTTTCCTGAGAAAAAGTTGCTCAGCTCTAAGTTAGAATCGCTAGCAGGTGTTTTCACCCATCTCCTTAACAGTGTAAGTAGAAATTTTAAGCCTGGAGAAAAGTTTAAATTTAGTTCAATATATTAATATTTTCTACAGGTGCTTTTAAAGGCAGTTCTGTTGTTCTTTAGTTGCTAAGTCCTGTCTGACTCTTTTGAGACCCCATGAACTGTAGCCCACCAGGGTCCTCTGTCCATGGGATTCTCCCGGCAAGACTACTGGAGTGGGTTGCCATTTCCTCCTCCAGAGGATCTTCCAAGCCCAGGGATTGATTAGACCCATGTCTCCTCCATTGGTAAGTGGATTCTTTTCCACTGAGCCACCAAGGAAGCCTTTATTTTAGACAAATACTATATTTGTCTAAAATATAGTATTTTATATACTATATATAGACTATATATTATAGTCTAAAAAAACTATATATTTTGCCTTCTTTCTTGGAAAGATAGTGGTAAAATATTGCACTTTCTCAAAACAAGGTCAAAGTTTATAGCAGAGAGAAAAACATGACACCTATGTACTACAATTCTGATGATTTGCTCAGAAAAGAAGAGTCATGTTAGGTATTATGTGTGTTGTGTGGGGAGTGTTGCCTAATAAATTTACTCAAAAAGTTAATATGCATACAATGGTAAAACTTTTAGTAATGGTAAAATACTTAATAATATTTAGGAAAACAACCATTTTTATTGCCAGGTCATATTATGTTGTTGTTCAGTTGTTCAGTTGTGTCTGACTCTTTGCAACCCCATGGACTGCAGCATGCCAGGCTTCCCTGTCCTTCACCATCCCCCAGAGTTTGCTCAAACTCATGTTCATTGAGTCAGTGATGCCATCTAACCTTCTTATCCTCTGTCACCTTCTCCTCCTGCCTTCAATTTTTCCCAGCATCAGAGTCTTTTCCAATGAGGGTCATATTGAATCTAAATCTGAACATCTAGTATGGCTTCTATTTGTTTTCATTCTATTTCTCTTTTAATTTTTAATTTTTTTAAATTTTATTTTATTTTAAAACTTTACATAATTGTATTAGTTTTGCCAAATATCAAAATGAATCCACCACAGGTATACATGTGTTCCCCATCCTGAACCCTCCTCCCTCCTCCCTCCCCATACCATCCCTCTGGGTCATCCCAGTGCACTAGCCCCAAGCATCCAGTATTGTGCATCGAACCTGGACTGGCAACTCGTTTCTTACATTATATTTTACATATTTTAATGTCATTCTCCCAAATCTTCCCACCCTCTCCCTCTCCCACAGAGTCCATAAGACTGTTCTATACATCAGTGTCTCTTTTGCTGTCTCGTACACTGGGTTATTGTTACCATCTTTCTAAATTCCATATATATGCGTTAGTATACTGTATTGGTGTTTTTTAAATTATAAAAGTATGATAATGCATTTACAAGAGTCTTGGCAAGTACAGAACAAAGTTGCACATAATTCCACTATATATTACAATTCTTTTTCAAGTAAATAAATTAATATTTTTAGTTGGAATTTCAATATCAAGCTCTCAAAAAAGAATGAATATAGAGAAAAGTAGGATAGAGTAGACCTGAAAAGCATCATGATCCAATTCAACATAATTAAGATTTATACAATTTTCACACAACAGTAGGATACAAATTGTATTCAAGTTCCCATACACTATAACCTAGGAGACACTGGAACATATCCAAGGACATAAAATAAGATGCAAAAATTTCATGGTCTAAAGGTATTGAAATCATACAGAGCCTGTTCTTTTATCACTGTGGAATTATGTTAGAAATCAATATCAAAAGATATTTGAAAATAACACACATGTTTTCAAGTGCAATGTGACATCTACCAAGAGAGATCTTTGACTTTGGCTTCTGCTTCTTTTTTAAGGCAAGATAATTACCCTCTACTTTAGGAAATTCTCTGTACAATGTCTCAGGATTCATTGTTCTCAAACTTCCAGCAGCATTTGTTATTTTCCTATGTTTCTTAGCGCTTATTTTCTCTGTAAGTCTGGAAACATCAAAAGCAATTCTGAGAGAAGTAGATTCTATTTAATCTCTTCTAGCTGGTACTCAGTAAAGCCTACTGATTATCTGTTCAATAACCGTATCTGTGATTGTTGTTTTTATAAATTTATTACCTGTTCTACGTCAGTAAAACTGTACAGAGAGGCTACCAATTGAATGATAATAGTTTGGATAGAAAGAGGCAAAGAGACTCTGAAGATGAAAGATATTTTTTTGAGTGTATATAAGAACTAATGGGGATTCTCAGATAGCACTAGTAGTAAAGAACCTGCCTGCCAATGCCGGAGACATAAGAAATGCCGGTTTGATCCCTGGGTTGGGAAGATCCCCTGGAGAAGGGCATAGCAATCCACTCCAGTATTCATGCATGGGGAATCACATGGACAGAGGAGCCTGGTGGGCAGCTCTCCACTGGATCACAGAGTCAGACACAACTGAAGCAACTGAGCATGCATGCAAGCACCAGTGAGAATATTTTGTTTGTTTGGCTTACAGTATATGGAAATGGGGGTAGGAGGAAGGGTTCTACCTTTAAGATCACTAAATGCATTATGCCCATTTTTTTCTGATGAGGAAAATGAATTCCAAAGGGGTTAGATTACTTTTTCAAAACAAATCATAGCAGCATGAAACCAGAAATCAAATTTCTAAGTTCTCATGTTATAAATATTTTCTAGTACATAATGCTGCTCTTCTAATTCACACTGTATGAGGCCATAAAGTTTTTCCGATATTTTATCTAAATATGGAATCAAGTATGTTACTTAACCAGAAGATGACATCAACAGGGCAGATGGAGAAAGAGCCTCAAACAAATGCAGGAAGTCTTAAAATATCTTAGGAATCATGTTGACAATTTCTCCTAAGCAAGAATTCTAGCTGCAGCATCCATTATGTATTTGAACACATATAGCCTACTCTTTGGAGAAGGCGATGGCACCCCACGCCAGTACTCTTGCCCGGAAAACCCCATGGATGGAGGAGCCTGGTAGGCTGCAGTCCATGGGGTCGCAAAGAGTTGGACACGACTGAGCGCCTTCACTTTCATTTTTCACTTTCATGCATTGGAGAAGGAAATGGCAACCCACTCCAGTGTTCTTGCCTGGAGAATCCCAGAGACGGGGGAGCCTGGTGGGCTGCCATCTATGGGGTTGCACAGAGTCGGACACAACTGAAGAGACTTAGCAGCAGCAGCAGCAGCAGCAGCAGCCTACCCTTGGATCTTCCTTAATGTATTCTCTTTCACATTTACTCCCTGCAAGTTTTAACTACTTCACTTGTTAAACAAGGGCAATAATATTCATCATGGTCACTTAATCTATACTTGTGAATTTTCTTAAAAAAAAAGTCTGACTAATGTAAATACAATCCAGAATAGCTACAGAGAGATGTTTTTGAAGGCCTCACCATACAAAAAGGTGACAGCAAGAAAAATCTCTGAATATGTCTAGAACCCTACTCATTGTTGATTTCAATTCCATGGAAACACTGCTTGAAATAAATCTGTATGTATGTTCCCTCCCAAACTCAGTCCTAGGAATGGGGCTTTTGTTAACTCTAGAGCATATGTTTACTTTCCATCACTTAGATTTTCTGATTTGTTCCTTTGCTGTTACTGCACAAGATCCCAAGTATAGATGTTTCTTCTCTGTTCTTGAAGAAGACTTACAAGAGAGTTTCAAAGAAGTGGAAAGCAGTATATATTCTTGGCCTGTAATGGTTGTTGAATAATCCAGTAAACTCTTTGTATGTTTGATTGTGGCATTGCCAGAAAATTTCTGTAACTTATTATAAAGTCCATTTGTGTGGATGAGACAATTGATGCTGTGAGAGCATCACTGACTAGCTCACTGCTGGTAAGTGGGGAAACGAGGATCAGAGCTTGTTTGTCACATTCCAGCCTCTGCTCTTTTCAGGGAATCACACAGTTCCAAAAAGGAAAGAGAATAAACCCCGAGTAAAACCAAGGCTAACAGCCAACTGGGAGAAGAAATAGAGTTCTAACATTTTATAAGACTACTTAAGTTCTGTAGTTAAAAAGGAAAAAGAGATGAAGAAGTAATTTTATGGAGTTTAGGAGAAGAGGAAACAGTTTATAGATCTCTTAGCTTGAGGACTTGAAGAGTTGTTAGTAAGTTTTATTGTTTTAATTTGAGAATGAATCAGCAGTGCCTTGGGCAGCCCAGCTGTCACCATCAGCAAGAGAGTAACACAAGATCAGATTCAGCAGAGAACTTGGGGAAAGAGTGTTTTATTCCTTTTCTCTTTCTAAGTCCCCTTCTGCTCCCCAGTATCCTACACACTTCAGTCCCCTGGAAGGATAATATTTTTAAGGGACTGACTCTGTAAATTGATCTGTGCACTACTTGAAGCTGTAAGAACAAAGTTGCTTTACTAGCTATACCCTTTGCTGTTAATTTTGACTTCTTTTAACATTGGAATAGATATTATTTCAGATCATAATAACTTAGTGACCTCTGATATAGATGAACACAAACAGTAAAATGGGTTGTTCTCCTCCTCTTTCTTCATTATTTCCCTTTATTGTTAAATAATGTTTTGCCACGTTACATCACGTTCTCACATTAGAGTTTTCAGATAGTGCATGGAAAGTACTAAAACATATGTTGTTTTTCTGAAATTCAAATTTAACAGTGTCCTAAATTTTATGTGGCAATGCTCTCTTATATCCATTTTCTCACTTAAGGTCCAGAACAATTTTTAATGTGGAATTATTATAATTTTCAAATGAATAAACTGATATTCAAGCCCTTTTCCAATGTTCTTCTAGGTCTTTGGCTCTACAGTGGTGCATATTATCACTACCTATGTAAGTCTGGAATAGTTCAGCAGACCAGGGGTGAGAGACACAGAGAGAATAATGAGTATAATGAATAAGTAGAAGAAATCTCAGATATTGGACATCTTGGCAGTAGGTATGGGATGAAAATTCCAAAGAAACATGTTAAGAATGGATTTGATTTAGGTGAGATTAATAATTGAGGCATCCTTCCTGTGAGCAGTCATGATGGCAGAAATTTCCTTAATGGGAGCAGTCAAAGGAAACCTAGGTGTTTAGAGAAACTGATCAGAGTACTATGGATAGCTGCAGGTAGAGGAAGAAAAAGAGGTCAGTGTCTAACCCAGTGGTGGCCTAGATGGAAGAACACTTGTGCTGGATTTAAGAGGATCAAGGAAGAGAGAGGACAGCCATTCAGGGAAAACAACAACAACAACAAGGGAAGTCTGATTTTCTCATTTTAACAAAACCTCCAACTAGATTTAAAAATTAAATTTAAAAAACGCAAAATAGAAGGAAAATTAACACACATTTATTTGTGTTCTTCAGAGAAACAAGACCCAGAAGATACATATCTATATGCTGCTGCTGCTACTGCTGCTAAGTCGCTTCAGTCGTGTCCGACTCTGTGCAACCCCATAGATGGCAGCCCACCAGGCTCCGTCTGGTGGGCAAGAATTCCTCCAGGCAAGAACACTGGAGTGGGTTGCCATTTCTTCCTCCAATGCATGAAAGTGAAAAGTGAAAGTGAAGTCACTCAGTCATGTCTGACTCCTAGCGACCCCATGGACTGCAGCCTACCAGGCTCCTCTGTCCATGGGATCTTCCAGGGAAGAGTACTGGAGTGGGTTGCCATTGCTTTCTCCACATTTCTATATATAATCATATAATTTATTAATATACTTATATAAGAAAAAGTATTTATTATAAGGATTTGGCTCAAATGATTGTGGAAATTAACAAGTCTTAAGATCTGTAGTCAGCAAGCTGGAAGCCCAGGAGAACTGATTTTATAGTTCCAAACCAAGTCTGACTGTGAAGGTAGAGAATGCCCATGTCCCAGCTTGAAGACAGGCAGAAAGATACAGTTCTCTCTTACTCAGTCCTCAATGTGCTTCTGGTGTTCAACTGATTAGATGTGGCCCACCCGCACCAAGAAGGGCAATCTATTCATTCTACTGCAGTAAATGTTAATCTCATCTAGAAACACCCTCATAGGCACACCCAGAATAATGTTTGACCAAATATCTAGACATCCTGTGACTCAGTCAACATGACATGTAAAATTACATTAAACTGACTTGAAATGGCCACTTTTCTTTTGTTTTTATTTCACTTTATTTTTTTTCTATTATTTTTCAAATTATTTCCCCATTTAGGTTATTACAGACTAAGAAGAATCCCCTATGCTATACAGCAGGGCCTTGTTGGTTATATATTTTAAATATAGCAGTGTATACATGTCAAATTCAAACTCCTAATCTATCCCTCCCCCTACCCTTTCTTCCTGGTAACCATAAATTCATTCTCAAAGTTTTTGAGTCTGTTTCTATTTTGTAGATAAGTTCATTTGTATCTTTTTTTTTTAACATTCTGCATATAAGGGATATCATATAATATTTGTCTTTCTCTGGCTGGTTTACTTCACACACTGTGATAATCTCTAGGTCCATCCATGTTGCTGCAAATAGCATTATTTCATCTTTTTACAGCTGAGTAATATCCCATTGTATATATGTACCACATTTTAACCATTCACCTGCTGATGGATATTTTTGTTCCTTCCATGTCTTGACTACTGTAAACAGATCTGCAATGAACATTGGGGTGTATTTATCCTTTCGAACCATGTTTTACTCTGGCTATATGCCCAGGAGTGAGATTGCCAGGCCAGGGAGTTAAACTCAGAGGAAACTATTTCAACCACATAAACATAAGTTTTCCATATCTTAGAAAATCATAAACAAATTTGAGAATCAGTTGTTAAATGAAAGCAATTACAATGCATATAGCAAAGCATAGGTTATCTTTATTACATAAATTTTACAGAACATTAGGAAAAAAGCAGGTATCTCAATAGAAAGAAAAGGGGAGGGAAAAGACAGAGTTAATTTATAGGAAAATAAATATAATGCCTGTTAACATATTCAACTATACTAGAAATCAAAGAAACATGAGTTAAAAAATTTTCACTTGTTAAATTGGCAAAGTTTAATAGAATAGTTATTAGTGCTAGTGAGAGTGTAGTGTCCATTTATGGCAATTAATTTTGTACAATTTGTTGAGTTAGCAGTTTGCCATTTTACAGAGGTTCAAAAATTCATAACTTGTGATCTAGGAATTATTTCTAAGGAAAATTATCAATTAAAATTTAAATTTTTGTAAAAGATATTCACAGACTATTCATAGAAGCATTTAAAATAAATAACCTAGGTATCTTACAATATGGGATCAATTCAGTTCAGTTCAGTTCAGTTCAGTCGCTCAGTCGTGTCCGACTCTTTGCAACCCTATGAGGTGCAGCGCGCCAGGCCTCCCTGTCCATCACCAACTCCCGGAGTTCACTCAAACTCACCTCAATCGAGTCGGTGATGCTATCCAGCCATCTCATCCTCTGTCGTCCCCTTCTCCTCCTGCCCCCAATCCCTCCCAGCATCAAAGTCTTTTCCAGTGAGTCAACTCTTCGCATGAGGTGGCCAAAGTACTGGAATTTCAGCTTTAGCACCATTCCTTCCAAAGAACACCCAGGACTGATCTCCTTTAGAATGGACTGGTTGCATCTCCTTGCAGTCCAAGGGACTCTCAAAAGTCTTCTCCAACACCACAGTTCAAAAGCATCAATTCTTCGGCACTCATCTTTCTTCACAGTCCAACTCTCACATCCATACATGACTACTGGAAAAACCATAGCCTTGACTAGATGGACCTTTGTGGGCAAAGTAATGTCTCTGCTTTTAAATATGCTATCTAGGTTGGTTATAACTTTCCTTCCAAGGAGTAAATGCCTTTTAATTTCATGGCTCCAATCACCATCTTCAGTGATTTTGGAGACCCCCAAATAAAGTCTGACACTGTTTCCACTGTTTCCCTGTCTATTTCCCATGAAGTGATGGGACCAGATGCCATGATCTTCGTTTTCTGAATGTTGAGCTTTAAGCCAACTTTTTCACTTTCCTTTTTCACTTTCATCAAGAGGCTTTTTAGTTCTTCTTCACTTTCTGCCATAAGAGTGGTGTCATCTGCATATCTGAGGTTATTGATATTTCTCCCGGCAATCTTGATTCCAGCTTGTGCTTCTTCCAGCCCAGCGTTTCTCATGACGTACTCTGCATATAAGTTAAATGCACAGGGTAACAATATACAGCCTTGATGTACTCCTTTTCCTATTTGGAACTAGTCTGTTGTTCCATGTCCAGTTCTAACTGTTGCTTCCTGACCTGCATACAAATTTCTCAAGAGTTAGGCCAGGTGGTCTGGTATTCCCCTCTCTTGAAGAATTTTCCACAATTGATTGTGATCCACACAGTCAAAGGCTTTGGCATAGTCAATAAAGCAGAAATTGATGTTTTTCTGGAACTCTCTTGCTTTTTCGATGATCCAGCGGATGTTGGCAATTTGATTTCTGGTTCCTCTGCCTTTTCTATACCCAGCTTGAACATCTGGAAGTTCATGGTTCATGTATTGCTGAAGCCTGGCTTGGAGAATTTTGAGCATTACTTTACTAGCATGTGAGATGAGTGCAATGGTGTGGTAGTTTGAGCATTCTTTGGCATTGCCTTTCTTTGGGATTGGAATGAAAACTGACCTTTTCCAGTCCTGTGGCCACTGCTGAGTTTTCCAAATTTGCTGGCATATTGAGTGGGATCAATTAAGTCAGTCAATTGCATCTAGAGAAGATAGTATAAGGCAACTTTTAAGTGTATTTTGGTGAATATCTACTGAATGGGAAAATTTTCCAGAGTTCCAGTGGGAAAATAAAGGGGGAAAAATGATATTTTTGAAATAGAAATAACAATTAAAATACCCTCATTAAAACAATATTTAGTTTATGAGCTATTTGAATATATTCTATAGGCTTCTTTGTATATTAATTTTGGTAGTCATACATTTAATAATTTGAAATAAATTCTTTAGTAAAGTACAACATGTATACTTAAAAGTGAACAAATAAAAAATGAACACTTCAATTAAATTTTACAGACTTGAACATGCTCTTACAATCACCCCCAGGATCAAGATATAGCAAAAAATTAGCACTTACCTGGTAGCTGTCCTGAATTCTATCACAACTGCTTACTTTTATCTGATTTTGAATTTTATATAAATAGAATATACAGTATTGCAGTATTATGTATGGCTCCCTTTGCTCAGTTTTATGGTTGTGAATTTCCTTCTTCTTGTGTGTAGCAGTATTTTGTTTATTTCTTCATTCTTGTATAATGTTCCATTGCATAAATGTACCACTATAAAATTCATATAAATATATCGATATTAATTTATGTTTTATTACTGGTAGAAATTTAGGTTACGTATTTCTATGTGTTGGGTGGATGAACATAAATATATAATTCTGTCATATATTAATATCTTAGAGTATGAGGATATTATTCTAATTATATATGAAGTATGATTGTGTTGTAGCCATTTGTGTGTTTAGCTTTATTAGATACTCCCAAACTGTTTTCCAGTGTGGTTGGACCAATTTACACAAATGTCTATGGTGTATGAGATTTCTAGTTGTTTCGCATTTCAGCATTGCCAGATTTTTTTTTTTTAATTAAAGCCTTTCTGCTGTGGACTGAGTTCATTGTGATTTTAATTTGGATTTCCATGATGTTTACTGAGATCAAGCGATTTTTCAAATACTATTAAGTGTTTGGATATTATTTATTGAAACTCTGTACTTCTATTGATTAATAGCAGTCTTACTTATACGGGTTGAATCTTATTCTGAGCATATCTATGAGCCTCCACTATGGCTCAGTAGTAAAGAATTCACCTGCAATGCGAGAGATGTGGTAGATACGGGTTCCATCCCTGAGTCAAGAAGATCCCCTGGAGGAGGAAATAGCAACATACTCCAGTATTCTGGAGAAGGCAGTGGCAACCCACTCCAGTACTCTTGCCTGGAAAACCCCATTGGATGGAGGAGCCTGGTAGGCTGCAATCCATGGGGTCGCAAAGAGTCGGACACGACTGAGCGACTTCACTTTCACTTTTCACTTTCATGCATTGGAGAAGGAAATGGCAACCCACTCCAGTGTTCTTGCCTTGAAAATCCCGGGGATGGGGGAGCCTGGTGGGCTGACGTCTCTGGGGTCGCACAGAGTCGGACACGACTGAAGCGACTTAGCAGCAGCAGCAGCCAGTATTCTAGCCAGGAAAATACCATGGACAGAGAAGCCTGGTGGGTGGCATGAGTGTCAGAGTCACTCTACCATGGGTGTCAGAGTCAGACATTACTGAGCACAGCACATGGCAGATTTCTTCTTCTGAAAGGTTGTTTGCCTCTTCACTCTGTTAACACATTACTGACGGGGCATTTTTGTAGAAACAAATGCCCGTGGCTGTAATAAATATCCAATTAATAATGTGTTAATGGTATCTCTCTCTTTTTTAAAATGTAGTAAGAAATCTTAACATGAGACCTACCCTCTTAAACAAACTTTTAAGTATATATTGTATACAGCATTGTCGGGCTTCCCTTGTGGGTCAGCTGGTAAAGACTCTGCTCACAAGATGGGAGACCTGGGTTCAACCCTGGGTCGGGAAGACCCTCTAGAAAAGGGAAAAGCTACCCACTCCAGTATTCTGGCCTGGAGAATTCACAGCATTGTTAACTATTAGCCCTCTAAGCAGACCTCTAGAAGGTATTCATATTACTTTGTTGTTCAGTCACTCAGTCATGTCCAACTCTTTGTGATCCCATGGACTGTAGCACACCAGGGTTCCCTGTCCTTCACCATCTCCTGGAGTTTGCTCAAACTCATGTCCATTGAGTCAGTGATGCCATCCAACCATCTCTTTCTCTGTAGTTCCCTTCTCCTCCTGCCTTCAGTCTTTCCCAGCGTCAGAATCTCGTCTAATGAGTCAGCTCTTTGCCTCAGGTGGCCAAGTATTGGAGCTTCAGCTTCAGCATCAGTCCTTCCAATGAAAATTCAGGATTGATTTCCTTTAGAATTAACTGGTTTGATCTCATTACAGTCCAAGGAACTCTTAAGAGTCTTCTCCAACACCACAGTTCAAAAGCATCAATCCTTCGGTGCTCAGCCTTCTTTATGATCCAACTCTCACATCCATACATGACTACTGGAAAAGCAATACCTTTGGCTATATGGATCTTTGTCAGCAAAGTAGTGTCTCTGCTTTTTCATATGCTGTCTTAAGTTTGTCATTCAAAGCTTTTCTTTCAAAGAGCAAGTGTCCTTTTATTTCATGGCTGCACTCACCATCTCCAGTGATTTTTGAGCCAAAAAAAAAATAAATAAAGTCTGTCACTGTTCCCATTGTTTCCCCATCTATTTGCCATGAAGTAATGTAACTGGATGCCATGATCTTAGTTTTTTGAGTATTGAGTTATAAGCCAACTTTTTCACTCTCCTCTTTTACCTTCATCAAGAGGCTTTTTAGTTCCTTTTCAATTTCTGCCATAAGAGTGTTGTCATTCACATATCTGAGGTTATTGATATTTCTCCAGCAATCTTGATTCCAGCTTGTGCTTCATCCAGCCCAGCATTTTGCATGCCACAAGTTAAATAAGAAGGGTGACAAATATACAGCCTTGGCATACTCCTTTCCCAACAAGAAACTTTACACCTGTTGAACAATTCCCCATTTTCCCCACTCCTACTTCTGACAATCACTAGTCTACTCCGCTTCTTTGCATCTGACTATTTTAGATACCTCACATAAACGGAATCATGCAATATTTGTTCTGTGACCTGGTTGCTCAACTGGAAAAAAATTCTCCTGATGATACAGGAGATGCAAGAGATGTGGCCTTGTTCCTTGGGGTGGGCGACCCCTTGCAGAAGGAAATGGCAACTCCCTCCAGAATACTTGCCTGGAAAATTTCATGGACAGAGGAGGCTGTTGGGCTACACTCCATGGGGTCACAAAAAGTCAGACATGACTGAGCACTCATGCTCACACATGGCTTATTTTACCTAGCATAATGCCTTCAAGGTCCATCCATTTTCCTGCACACAGCAGATTTTTTTTCTTTTTAGAGGCTGAATAATATTCTGTATACATATACTACACTTTATCCATTCATCCATCAGTGGACATGTTTCAGCTATTTTGAATAATGCTACAATGAATGTAAGAGTGCAGCTATTTCTTTCAGGCACATCTCCTGTGCCTGATATCATCTCCTTTAGCTGCATACCTAGAAATGGAATTGCTAAAATACATGGTAGTTCTATTTTTAGTATTTTGAGGAGTCTTCATATTGTTTCTCATAGTGGTAATCATTTTGCATTTTCACAACAGAGTGCAAGGGTTTCAATTTTTTCACATCCTCACCAACACTCGTGTTTTGTTTTTTATTAATGGCCATCTTAACAAGTGTGACCTCATATCTCATTGTGATTTTGGTTTGCATTTCTCTGGTGATTAGTGATGTTGAGCACTTTTTCATTTACCTGTGTCCATTATCCTGTTTTCTTTGGAGAAATATCTATTCAATTTCCTTGACGGTTTTTTGTAAATCAGGTTATTTATTTATTTTACTATTGGGTAATAAGAGTTCCTTGTTTGACTAGATTGTTCATTTTTCTACCTATAAATAATGTTTTAATTCTATTAATTTTTTAGGTCTGATATCAGACAAAGTAAGATCTCTGAACTTTCTTATTCTTCTTCAACATTATCTAGATACTCTTAGATTTTGCATTTTCACTTGTCATTCTACTAAAAATCTGCTGGGAATATGATTGAGGTTATACTGAATGTATTAATAAATATGGGACAGAACTTTCCAATAGTGAGTCGTCCAATTCAGTAGCATAATATTTTCCTCAACTTATTTACATCTTCTTTCATACCAATCAAGAATGTTTTGTAGTTTTTTATCTCTTTATCTTGTGCATATTTTCCTAAATTCAGTTCAGCTCACTCAGTTGTGTCTGATTCTTTGTGATTCCATGGACTTCACTGTCCAACATTCCACACTCCAGGCTTATTTGTACATCATGAACTCTCAGAGCATACTCAAACTCATGTCCATTGAGTTGGTGATGCCATTGAACCATCTCATCCTCTTCCATTCCCTTCTCCTCCTGCCTTCAATGTTTCTTCCCAGCATTAGGGTCTTTTCCAATGAGTGAGTTCTTTGCATCAGGTGGCCAAAGTATTGAAGTTTCAGCTTCAGCATCAATCCTTCCAATGACTATTTAGGACTGATTTCCTTTAGAATTGACTAGTTGGATCTCCTTGCAGTCAAAGGGACTCTAAAGAGTCTTCTGCAATACCACAATTCAAAAGCAATTACTTTGCCATCAAAGGTCCATCTAGTCAAGGCTACGGTTTTTCCAGTAGTCGTGTATGGATGTGAGAGTTGGACTATAAAGAAAGCTGAGCACTGAAGAATTGACGCTTTTGAACTGTGGTGTTGTAGAAGACTCTTGAGAGTCCCTTGGACTGCAAGGAGATCTAACCAGTCCACCCTAAAGGAGATCAGTCCTGAGTATTCATTGGAAGGACTAATGTTGAAGCTGAAACTCCAGTACTTTGGCCACCTGATGCGAAGAACTGACTCATTGGAGAAGACCCTCGTGCTTGGAAAGATTGAAGGCAGGAGGAGAAGGGGACGACAGAGGATGAGATGGTTTGATGGCATCACTGACTCAATGGACATGAGTTTGAGTAAACTCTGGGAGTTGATGATGGACAGGGAGGCCTGGTGTGCTGCAGTCCCTGGGGTTGCAAAGAGTCAGACATGACTGAGTGACTGAACTGAATGGAGCAGCATTCTTTATAGTCCAACTCTCACATCCATACATGACTACTGGAAAAACCATAGCCTTGACTAGATGGACCTTTGTTGGCAAAGTAATGACTCTGCTTTTTAATATGCTGTCTAGATTAGTCATAGCTTTTCTTCCAAGGAGCAAGTGTCTTAATTTCATGGCTGCAGTCACCATATGCAGTGATTTTGGAGCACCCCCAAAATAAAGTCTGTCATTGTTCCCATTGTTTTCCCATCTATTTGCCATGAAGTGATGGGACTGATCTTAGTTTTTGAATGTTGAGTTTTAAGACAACTTTTTCACTCTCCTCTTTTACCTTCATCAAGAGGCTCTTTAGTTCTTCTTCATTTTCTGCCATAAGGGTGGTGTCATCTGCGTATCTGAGGTTATTGATATTTCTCCTGGAATCCTTGATTCCAGTTTGTGCTTCATCCAGCCCACCATTTCACATGATGTACTCTGCATATAAGCAGGGTGACAAAATACAACCTGGACATACTCCTTTCCCAAATTGGAACCAGTTTGTTGTCCCATGTCTGGTTCTAATTGTTGTTTCTTGACCTGCATACAGATTTCTCTAGAGGCAGGAAAGGTGGTCTGGTATTCCCATCTCTTTATGAATTTTCCACAGTTTGTTGTTATCCACACAGTCAAAGGCTTTGGTGTAGTCAGTGAAGTAGAAGTAGATGTTTTTCTGGAACTCTCTTGCTTTTTTCATGAACCAACAGATGTTGGCAATTTGATCTCTGGTTCTTCTGCCTTTTCTAAATCTATCTTGAACATCTGGAAGTTCTCGGTTCACATACTGTTGAAGCCTGGCTTGGAGAATTTTGAGCATTACTTTGCTAGTGTGTGAGATGAGTGAAATTGTGTGGTAGTTTGAACATTCTTTGGCATTGCCTTTTTTTGGGATTGAAATTAAAACTGACTTTTTCCAGTCCTGTGGTCCCTACTGAGTTTTCCAAATTTGCTGGCATATTGAGTGCAACACTTTCACAGCATCATCTTTTAGGATTTGAAATAGCTCAACTGGAATTCTGGCACCTCCACTTGCTTTGTTAATTGTGATGCTTCTTAAGGCCCACTTGACTCCACTGGAGAAGAAAATGGCAAGCCATTTCAGTATTCTTGCCTTGATAACCCTATGAACAGTATGAAAAGATTATGCTTACCTCGTTTAAAAGATTTGAGAGAATTTTCCATCTTTACATTCTTGAAAATATTTTTCTATATTTACATATTTTAGGAACATTTCTATATAGAAGAAAAAATATTCTCAGGATAGAAAAATAAGATTGCCAGTTTTTCTTTCTTAAAATGTTTGAAAATATTCAACATTGAATAAATTTAGGCCTGTAGATTTCATTTTGGGCTATGTTTCAATTGCATGATTATATTAATGACTGCAAGATTTTCCAAATTGTCTACCTCTGTTTTGTCAACCTAAAATGTTGTGATTTTTTTAATAGGAACTTTTAACATTTGTAATGCTTCTTTCTGTATTTTCATGTCTGTAGGCTCTTTAGTGATGTTTTCTTTTTCATTTCTGATTTTAATAACCTATGATTTTTCTAGCTTGAATTGACTTTATTTGTTCTTTTTTAAAAAATATTTTGTCCAACAACCAACCTTTGTCTTATTTCTTTTCTTATAGCTTGTTTTTTATTTTATTAATCTCTGATCATATCTTTTCCTTCCTTCTATTTTCTTTGGCATTAATTTGATATTCATTTTCTAATTTCTTGAGGTAGAAAATGTTTCATTGATTTTCAGCCTTTCTCCCTTTCTTTTGATATATAAATTTCAAGCTATAAACTTTTTTAAAGCATTGTTTAACTGAAGTGTAGAAATTTTAGCTTACATTTTAAATTCACTATAATCAGATAAAATTGTCTGAATAAGTTCATTTTTATGAAATATGCTAAATTTTATTTTATGCCCCAGTATGTGTGTGATAAATTATGGTACCACAATATTTCATGTGAGGTTGAAAAGAACAAATTTTACAATTTTACAGTTGTTGAATATAGTGTCTTAAATGTATCTCTTAGGTCAAGCTTTTTAATTGTATTATTAAAATAATCTGTATACTTCATGTACTTTTTCTGTTAGTTACTGAGACCTAAGTTAAAGACTCACTCTACAGTTGTAAATTTGTCTATCCCCCTTTAAATCTGCTAATTTTGTTTTATATTTAGAAACATGAATTTATAATTATATCTTCCTGATGCATTGACTATTTTATCATTATGCTCTCTTTATCTCTATTAATGCTTCTTGACTAAAAGCTATTCTTTCTTATGATAGTAAAGCTGAATCAGCTTCTTTTATTTAAAAATTAGACCCCAAAATGAATAATAATCAGAACAATATGGTACAGGCATCAAAACATAGAAAAAATGAGTAGAACTGATAGCCAAGAGGTAAAATCTAAGCAATGGATATTTGACAAGGAAGTCACAAATACTTAATGTGGAAAAAAAAATAATCTCTTCAATAAATGGTGCTAGGGAAACTGGAAGTCCACATGCTAAATAAATAAATAAATAAATATAATTATATCCTAAAAATCCACTTGAAGTTAATCTTGACAATAATTTTTTTGGAAATGATACCAGAAGCCAAACAACCAATTCAAAAAATAAATAATGGGACTATATCAAGCTAAAAGATTTCTGCACAGCAAAAGAAACAATCAATAAAATGAAAAAGCAATGCATGCAATAGGAGAAAATATTTGTGAACCATATATCTCAATATTTAACATATATAAAGAATTCACATGAGTTAATATCAAAAAGACCCAAACATTCTGTTTAAAAATGGGTAAGGAAAAACATTGGACAAAATTCAACATCATTTCATGATAAAAATTCTCATCAGATTTGTATAGATGGAGCATATCTCAGCATATTAAAGACTACTTATGATAAACCTATAGTTAACATCATATTCATAGGGAAAAGCTTTCTAAAATCACAAACAAGACAAGGGTGTCACCTCTAGTGACTTATAATAAACATTATGTTGAAAATTCTAGCCACAGCAGTCAGAACTAGCTCTATCATTTCTTTTTGATGCCTTCATTGGAATACCTTTGTGAAGAGATATCTTCCCTTTTACTCTTTGGTTACTCAGTGATACTGTTCATACATAAAAGGCAGATAAATGCTATTTTTTATTGGAATATGATTGCTTTACAATGTTGTGTTATTTTCTGCTGTACAATATCATGAATCAAACATGTGTATATACATATACTCCCTCCCTCTTGAGTCTCCATCTCACCCCCCAGCACCCCCCTTCCCCCTCCAGGTCATCACAGTTCAAACTACTGCACAGTTACACTCTTTTCACATGTAAGCAAAGTAATGCTCAAAATTCTCCAAGCCAGGCTTGAACAGTATGTGAACCGAGAACTTCCAGATTTTCAAGCTGAATTTAGAAAAGGCAGAAGAACCAGAGGTCAAATTCCCAACATCTATTGGATCATTGAAAAGGCAATAGAATTCCAGAAAAACACCTACTTCTACCTCATTGACTATGCCAAAGCCTTTGACTGTGTGGATCACAACAAACTGTGGAAAATTCATAAAGAGATGGGAATACCAGACCACCTTTTCTGCCTCCTGAGAAATATGTATGCAGGTCAAGAAGCAGCAGTTAAAACCGGACCTGGAACAGACTTGTTCCAAATTGGGAAAGAAGTACGTCAAGGCTATATATTGTAACCCTGCTTATTCTATGCAGAGTACATCATGGGAATTGGTGGGCTGGACGAAGCACAAGCTGGAATCAAGATTGTCAGGAGAAACATCAATAATTTCAGATATGCAAAAAATACCACCCTTATGGCAGAAAGCAAAGAGCCTCCTGATGAAGGTGAAAGAGGAAAGTGAAAAATTTGTCTTAAAACTCAACATTCAAAAAACTAAAATCATGGTATCTGGCCCCATCACTTCATGGCAAATATATGAGGAAATAATGGAAACAGTGACAGACTTTGTTTCTGGGCACTCCAAAATCACTGCAGATGGTGACTGCAGCCATGAAATTAAAAGACAGTTGCTCCTTGAAAGAAAAGCCGACAAATCTAGACAGCATATTAAAAAGCAGAGAAATCTGCTTTGCTGTCAAAGGTTTGTCTAGTCAAAGCTATGGTTTTACCAGTAGTCATGTATGGATGTGAGAATTAGACCATAAATAAAAATTGATGATTTTGAACTGTTTTGTTGGAGAAGATTCTTGGGAGTCTTCTCAATACTCCTTGAATATTCATTTGAAGGACTGATGCTGGAGCTGAAACTCCAATATTTTGGCCACCTGATGTGTAGAGCTGATTCATTAGAAAAGATCCTAGTGCTGGGAAAGATTGAAGGCAGGAGAAGGGGGTGACAGGAGATGGTTGGATAGCACCACCAATCCGATGGACATGAGCTTAAGCAAGCTCCAGGAGATGGTAAAGGACAGGGATGCCTGGCATGCTGCAGTCCATGGGGTCACAAAGAGTTTGACACGACTGAGCGACTGAACAACAATAAGGTCCTCAGAGTGCCAAGCTGAGCTCCCTGTGCTATACAGCAGCTCTTTTACACATGGTAGTGTATGTGGTCAATGCTACTGCCTCAATTTGTTTCCCCTTCTTTTTCCCCTAGTTCTATTTTTTTGTCTTCTGGTTTTCAAGGTTCACGATCCTTATCATTCGATTTGAACATGGTACATTCATATTTAACTAATATATTTAAATATGCTTCACCAATTTTAATACATTGCCATTATTTTAATTTAAATTCAAATTGTCCAATCTTTAGCCAGTGAGAGCCTTTCCAAGTTAGCTTCTGAGTTCTTTTGACATACTCTAGTGACCTCTGTCTGATAGTGTCCTTGGTATCTGCTGTTAAAAGATACTCCTAGCTCATCTTATACATTTCTATATTGGATTTGGAATTAGCCATTCCTGTAAGAAGTCTTGATTTCTTTTAGTGACAATGGTATTTTAAGTTTGTTTTTTTTTTAACCAAACAATTAAAGATGCACTTTAAAGGATGCGCATTACTATCAGGTCGGTCATTGTTAGCTGATCTACCTTTATATCTTTATGAATTATTTTTTTATTCTATTACTTTTAGGTGATATGATAATTTGAAGATGACACCAAATAGATCCTAATTCAGAAGCTTAGAAGTTAGTAAGCAAACAATTAAAATGATAGGTGTATAAAAATGGTTATAATGAGACACTGATAATGAGACTTATTTATATGTATCAGATACTATTCCAGATTTATCCTTAACTTGACTCACTGAATTATCATAAGAATTCTATGAAATAGACATTATTATTATTACTATTTAATAAAGAAACAACAAAGTAAG
This sequence comes from Bos mutus, assembly GCF_027580195.1. Lineage (NCBI taxonomy): Eukaryota > Metazoa > Chordata > Mammalia > Artiodactyla > Bovidae > Bos > Bos mutus. The sequence continues at coordinate 7,594,332 of NC_091619.1, read as the reverse complement.
TTGCTCAAGGTCACATAACAAGGAATGGGAATTTTCAAAGCCAGACAGTCTGTACCCAAGGCCCATTTTCTCTTTTAAAAGACAGGTTTATTAATATATAGTTTGGATATCTTATAATTAACCCATTTAAAGTATAAAATTAAACAGTTTTTAGTATACTTACAAATATGTACATTAATCACTACATTCAATTTTAGAATACTTAGAACAAATTTAAATCAACCTCAACAGAAGTCTTGTGTACTTTAGTTATTATCACCTTCTACCTCTCTGTCATGACTTCCAAGTTTTAGGTAGCTACTAGTCTGCTTTATAAATTTTCCTATTCTGGACATTTCATTTAAATCAAATCATATGTTTTTTGTAACTGTCTTCTTTAATTTAGTATAAGGTTGTACAATATATCACTATAGTATATGTAATAGGTATTATATATAACACTATTTTAGTATATATAAAATACTTTTATAGAATACTGTTGTGTGAGCAAATATAGGATATATTACATGTAATAGGCAATACATTAAATATATATAACACTGGCTATTGTTTTTAGTACTATCTCCATAAACTATAGTCATATGTCAGTGAAACACACTTGTACCTCATTCTTTTTCTCTGTCATATTTCTTTTTAACTTTTTGCTACCTGTTGGAAAATGGGAGTAAGAACTCCTTAAAAATGATGATACACAAAAATGATGGGATACATTAGCCAGGAAAAGGTGACAAGTAATCATTGAGAACACAATGGATTTGAACGTCTCTGACCACCTCGAATGTGTCCTACTCTGATTGATATTTTTTTCTCCTGAACTTCATCCCCTATTACTCACTACTCTTGATGAAAGAGATAAACGAATTTGCAGTAAATATGATGCTATTTCATTCTGAGGAGCAAGTTAAAGGAGAAATTGATTCTGAAATCTTCTCAATAGGCAATGATTAATGAATCTAATATATATTGTTAATTCACCACCCATTTCCCATCCCCCAACTTCTAACTTCTAATATTCTGATCCAATTGATTAAAGCCAAATTAAAGGAGGCTATAACCACAAATACAGCTTTAATTCTTTATTAATTTTAATCATAAGCAACCTTTCTATTGAAACCATAATGCATTATGAATGTGTTCACAGATCGGGGATAATATGGCAGTGATGACATTTCTTGGACCCTTTTTTTTTTCATTATGGTTTAGCATCAACTTGTTCAAACAGAAAAGAGCGGACACTGATTAAATATCAGAGTTGGACTATAATGAAAGAAAAGTCCATAGCAAATAAGTAGTGATTGTTTTAAATCAAATGTGTGGGAGGGTGGATTTCAAGTGATAGCTCAGCAGTTACACTCCTAATCCCAGCTGAGGCCGCCATGTGATTTTTCATTTGGCTTACAAAACGGAGCTGGATTTCAGCAAGTCCCTGCTGGCTGACCCATGAGCCAAGCACCACATGCCTCTATCTTTGGCATCTGACAATATTGTTATTAATATTACAAGCTTAGGGGGAAAAGCCACTGATGGTAACTTCTGCTTTGTAAAATTATGTTAACTCATTAAAGTCCTGAATCCTTCTAGACTTCTTTTAAGTGGGGAGTTTGAAATAGAGTGATAAATTTCTCTGTGTATTAAGAAATGCCAGAATTTCAATTTGCAGCATTAATGAAGTCAAGAACAAGAGTTTCTACCTCCAATTCACCTATTACAGCAGGTCAGAAACTTTTAACGTCATCTCATTAAATGCAGATGCAACCAGCATGTTGTTTTATTTGATTTTGTGCTTTAAACTAAGGTAGGTGTACCTCACATTGCCTGACAGGAATGCATAGGAAGGGTATACCAGGCAACATACTTTTTATGACCAATGACCAGAACTTTTTGCCCGAACTCTGACTTATTTTTACCTTTCACTTAGAGTGTGCCATGTCTGTAGCACTTTCTTATTTCCTGATCTATATGTTTGAGTGAGCTTAGGCCAAAAGTGCATGACAAAGTCACTTAAAATATCAGAATGACCCTACATACTCAAATATTATGTCTGAAAATATGGTTAAACATGCTGACTTAAAAAAAAAAAAAAGCCAAAATTTAAACTCTGCTTGTTGAAAATTCTCATGATCAGTAAGTTCGTGAAAAATTGGGGGGTGAGTTGCATGGAGAATACTATATATTTTGTTTCTCTCATGTTTCTGGAATTATGTTGTATACTTTACAGGCATTATCATATGTGAATTTTGGGACTGTCATTTGTAGTTTCTAATCAGATAATTAAAGTGGAAGGATTTTTGAATTAAGAATCAGATCTGTTTCAAGGTCTATCTCTTCTTATTGTACCTTTTTGTCAAGCTGTTTTGCCTTTCTTTGCTTTTGTTTTCCCACTTCAAAAAATAAGATTAATGATATAATACTGTCAAACATCATTTTCAACTTTCCATTTCTTTAATTCCATCAGCCTCTATAAGATGCATTTCTTAATGATTTTACAGAACCATTTTTTAAAACTTTTTAAATTATGTTTTTAATTTGCCTGCCTTTTCTTTGGCAATATCCTCCCTAATTCCGTATGATCCTAGTGGGATAGAAGGAAGCATATGGCTCAGCCTAGGCTAATCATAAATTGTACTTCCCTGAAACCAGTAATTGGTTCAAGGGGTGCATATGGGTCACATGCAAACCAACAGTCTTTCCAAATAATTTTATGAATTAGAAGTAAAGAATTGCTTCTTTATACTTTTGTAGATTGTAGACTCAGTGCTACTTTAATCTTCCCCATGTATAAACACAAGATATGACTCTAGCAAGAAACAATGAGACATTCGCATAAAGAGACTTAAAAGGAAAGCGAGAGGAGAGAGACAGAGAGATTATAAGCTGATGCTAGTAAAACAGTAAATCCAACCTGCTTCACCCCTCAACCCTCCTGTTACGTTAGTCTTTAAATTGCATTTTTTCCCCTTCCCAGTCCACTTCTTTTCGTCAGGGGAAGTTATATGCTTAAACTATTTTGAGTTGGTTTCTCTCACTTTCTTTTGAATCCATTCTATACAACCATAGCTATATAATCATTCTTCAGAAAATGTGCAATGCAAAAAATGTTATCCATATAATGTATTTCCAGGGTGGGGGTGTGGGGCTTACAGATCATATCATCAGTTTAATAAAACTGCACTTTTATGTAGACCCTTATAAGTTACAAACAAGTTTTCTGCAAAGTCTTATACAACTTTTATGAGAACACTGAAAGTTTTATATTATCATTTCCATTTTGCAGATAAAGGAGGGGAAGCTCAGAGGTGTTAAGAAGTTGCCTATAGTTACATTGCTAGGAAGTAATGACAAAGCCAAGTTCAGGATGACTTCTTCTAGTTTTGCTTCTTAGAGAGAGCTCAGGAAGTAGCACAGACAGGAAAATACTCTTTCTAAGTTCTTCCACTTGCAGAATAGCAGAAGTAAAATTTAAGGTCATGATGAAAATTTACAATAATTCCTCATATTATCCCAGCCAACTTCCCATTTCTAATTGATTTTTCTCATGTTACTTTTCCAGCTTGTGAGCTCTGCTCAAACTGATGGTTTAAAAACTTTCCCCTTGAAGATTTAATGACTCCAAATCTGCATTTGATTACTTGTTTCCATTGGAGTTTGTGTGTGTGCGATGGCCAAGACAGAAGAGCAAAAAGAAACCTTGTTGGTCATGCATTATGTATCTGCTGCCACTGGATTTGGGCTGAGACGGAGACTGTGACGTCTTCACCAGGCTTAGCATTTACTTTGAGCCGCTTGCTTTGTTTGAATATACATTCTTCAGACAGTGAGGGGTTTAACTCATGAGTCAACCATGTACAATTACTCACACTATAAATTCCAAGAAAAGTCAAGGAGATTTACTTTCTGAGTTTGATCTTTAAGCGGCCAATAGATTTCATCTTCTTGTAAAGGCAGCTAAAATCCTTTGCTTCCCCTTTCCCTGTTTATCCCATCCTATATCAGTTTCTCAGATGAGATCAGGGAGGGCAAGTACCACAAAGCTAATAAATTATATGGTAACATAATTAGGAGAAAAAAATTAAACTAAGTGGGGCAAGGGTGATACATCTGAGTTTTCCATAATTAGTTGTGTAATCCTAGATTAACCACATTGTTCCTCTATCCTCAGTTTGTAAGATGAGTCATTGATACTAGTGATTCAAAAGACTCATCTCTTTTCAAAAATTCTATAAAGTAATAACAACAGAGCCATTTATTTCACATGTAATATAATTTGTGTCCTGCAACGTGGTTTTTGTCTTTGTTTTTTATTTAATTTATTGACTTTTAATTAATTATTCGTTTTTGAGATTGCATCCAAGTACTACATTTCGGTTTTTCCAGTGGTCATGTATAGATGTGAGAGTTAGACTGTGAACAAAGCTGAGCACCGAAGAATTGATGCTTTTGAACTGTGGTGTTGAAGACTCTTGAGAGTCCCTTGGACTGCAAGGAGATCCAACCAGTCCATTCTAAAGGAGATCAGCCCTGGGATTTCTTTGAAAGAATGATGCTAAAGCTGAAACTCCAGTACTTTGGCCACCTCATGCGAAGAGTTGACTCATTGGAAAAGAATCTGATGCTGGGAGGGATGAGGGGCAGGAGGAGAAGGGGATGACAGAGGATGAGATGGCTGGATGGCATCACTGACTCGATGGGTGTGAGTCTGAGTGAACTCCGGGTGTTGGTGATGGACAGGGAGGCCTGGCATGATGTGATTCATGGAGTTGCAAAGAGTCAGACAGGACTGAGCGACTGAACTGAACTGCATTTCGGACTCTTTTGTTGACTATGATGGCTACTCCATTTCCTCTAAGGGATTCCTGCCCACACTATTAGATATAATGGTCATCTGAGTTAAATTCACCCATTCCAGTCCATCTTAGTTCGCTGATTCCTAGAATGTTGATGTTCACTCTTGCCATCTCCTGTTTGACCACTTCCAATTTGCCTTGATTCATGGACCTAACATTCCAGGTTCCTATGCAATACCGCTCTTTACAGCATCGAACTTTGCTTCCATCACCAGTTCCATCCACAACTGGGTGTTGTTTTTGCTTTGGCTCCATCCCTTCATTCTTTCTGGAGTTATTTCTCCACTGATCTCCAGTAGCTTATTGTGCACCCACATGCAGAGTACATCATGAGAAACGCTTGGCTGGAAGAAGCACAAACTGGAATCAAGATTGCCAGGAGAAATATCAATAACCTCAGATATGCAGATGACACCACCCTTATGGCAGAAAGTGAAGAAGAAATGAAGAGCGTCCTGCTGAAAGTGAAAGAAGAGAGTGAAAAAGTTGGCTTAAAAGTCAACAGTCAGAAAACTAAGATCATGGCATCCAGTCCCATCACTTCATGGCAAATATTTGGGGAAACAGTGGAAACAGTGTCAGACTTTTTTTTTTTTTGGTCTCCAAAGTCACTGCAGATGGTGACTGCAGCCATAAAATTAAAAGATTCTTACTCCTTGGAAGGAAAGTTATGACCAACCTAGACAGAATATTGGGATAATGGCATTGAAACATGTATAATATCATATAAGAAACAAATTGCCAGTCCAGGTTCAATGCAGGACACAGGATGCTTGGGGCTGGTGCATTGGGATGACCCAGAAGGATGGTATGGGAAAGGAGGTGGGAGAGGGGTTCAGGATTGGGAACATGTGTACACCCGTGGTGGATTCATGTTGATGTATGGCAAAACCAATACAATATTGTAAAGTAAAAAAATAAAATAAAGAGCACACCACCTCCAAAACAAACAAACAAAAAAAATGAGGATATGAAAAAAAAAAAAAAGCAGACATATCACTTTGTCAACAAAGTTCCATCTAGTCAAGGCTGTGGTTTTTCCAGTGGCAGAGTATGGATGTGAGAGTTGGACTATAAAGAAAGCTGAGCACCAAAGAATTGAAGCTTTTGAACTGTGGTGTTGGAGAAGACTTGAGAGTCCCTTGGACTGCAAGGAGATCTAACCAGTCCCTCCTAAAGGAGGTAAGTCTTGCGTGTTCATTGGAAGAACTGATGTTGAAGCTGAAACTCCAATACTTTGGCCACCTGATGTGAAGAACTGACTCATTTGAAAAGACCCTGATGCTGGGAAAAATTTAGGGCAGGAGGAAAAGGGGACGACAGAGGTTGAGCTGGTTGGATGGCATCACCGAGTCAATGGACATGGATTTGGGTGGACTCCAGGAGTTGGTGTCGGTCGTGGAGGCCTGGTGTGCTGCAGTTCGTGGGGTCGCAAACAGTTGGACATAACTGAGCGACTGAAATGAACTAAACTGAACTGAATTAGTATTGAAACAGAGCCCTAGATAAAAAGTTTTTTTTTTTTTTTTCCAGATTGGGTGAAAATATAATACTTTAAGGATGACATAAATGTAAATTCTTGTTTAAATGGTTTATTTTAACCACCTGGTTCAAATTATCTATGAAACTATTGTGTGAGTATGCATGCCTTTTAACTTTCTGGAGATAGCAAAAAATCTTTCTGAATAAGATTTGAAGTTACTGGAAATTTCAGTTCACAGTTTTATTGGAGATTATTGTTCCTATAGCTTTATTAGGATATTGGTGGATGGCGTATTTGGTGTAATTTAGTTTAAAATACTCCCACTCCTTATTTTCTAGGAGCAGATATAATGTACAGCAAGCAAAGCTACTATTATAAAATTGAAATAGCGTAATTAATTTGGATGTCAGAAACCATGTTTCTTTTATATATGTGTATTTGACCCTTTGTGACCCTTTGGACTAGAGCCTGCAGGCTCCTCCATCCATGAGATTCTCTAGGCAAGACTACTGGAGTAGGTTGTCATGCCTCCCTCCAAGAGATCTTCCCAACCAAGGGATGGAACCCACATCTCTTACGTCTCCTGCATTGGCAGACAGGTTTTTAACCACTTGTGCCACTTGGGAAACCTGGCTCATAATATTCTGTAGATCAAAATTAATTTTCACAAATTTTTAAAAATATATTTAGGCATAAAAAACAAGGTACGATTTGTTGAAGTGTAGTTCTATTACTCTGTTGTTAGGACACAAACACTTTTATGACTCTACATTCTATTCCCTTGTGGTTCAGCTGGTAAAGAATCCGCTGGCAGTGTCGGAGACCTGGGTTCGATCCCTGGGTTGGGAAGATGCCCTGGAGAAGGGAAAGGCTACCCACTTCAGTGTTCTGGCCTGAAGAGTTCCATGGACTGTATAGTCCATGGGATTGAGAAGAGTCAGACAGAACTGAGCTTCTTTCACACTCTATTAATGAAAGTGCAGTTATCTCAGCTTGTCACCCAAGATCCGTCATAATCTGACCACCTCTAACATTTAAAACATATTTTAACTAAATTCTAGTAACCTAATAATCTCCAGCCAAATACTACTCCATCATTTATTCAATACTTTCCCATTTATATGCCTTTTGCTCATGTTCTGTTTATTAAAAATCTACACTTGTTAAAGTGTGGGCTAAATGCTACTTCCTTCATGAATCTATCCCAGATATGCCTAATGAAAACTAATTCTTCCTTCCCTCTGTTATCTGTGTTCTCACAATATTCTATTGGTACTATTTTTGGGCATATAACACAACTACTTTATAGAATGTCTAATGTTAGAAAGCTGATATAGAATTGCCATCTGATGAAAGGATGGCCAATATATGAAAACTAAGAACTCATAAAACAGATTTAATAGGAAATTATTATTTTCATAGCAAGAAGACTCTCAGGCTGACAAGATAATTTGCTGTGAAATTCCTTGAATTACAAATGCTTGTAATGTACTGAATATTAACACAGATTTAACTCAATTATGTACAGCACACACCTATTGCATACATTGTGATAGTAAAAAAAAAAAAAAAAAACAAATGAAATCCATTTTAGTTCATAAAAGTCTATAACCTGGAATCAAAGGGGGTAGTATAGCCACCATTGCTTTTAAATGTGTACAAGAGTTTCATGGAGTCTATTACCACACAGAGTTGAGATTGTCTACATTACAAGGGGATCTCAAATCCTACCTACTATTTGAATCTTTGAGCTGGGTCATTGTCATTTTATTAAACTACAAATAGCCTTGCCTTGCTCAGGAAATATAAACAACAAGAATTCTGTTGGACAGAAGAGTTGGTTGCTTTATGCTGATAGAGTGAGGGAACAAGAAAAATCTTCATCTGCTATCATGAGATATTTGGACACCAAACTTTCCAAATAGTCAAATATATATCTGAACATGATACCAACTGCTATCATGGGATATTTAGACACTAAACTGATAATTTTTTCCCCTCCCGCTCAGATCTGTTTTCCTCCTTTTTCTGTTCCTTTTTGAGACTCAGATGACTACAATCCCTAGTCTCTCTTACTCTCTGACTTCAAGAGTTTACCAAAACAGGTACAAGATTGGAGTGTGGGTGAAAGAAAATATCCAGGGCATCTTGGCTCCTCTCTCTTTACTTCATATGCTATCTCTGGATGTGGCTGTGTCGCCCCTCTGCTTACACAAGAGAACCACTTCATTTCTGATCTTTGCTTCTGTCAGGAAAACATATCACAGTTATAGCTTGATCTAGTGATCCTGGGTCCTGGATGTGGTAACATGTTCTCCCAAATATGTGGCAATGACATCTTGTTTTTCCTAATGTCTTGTTTGCATCACTATATTTTGGCTTCTCAGTTCACTTGTAGAACCAATTTCCTATGTTGTATTTCTCCTGTGTGAAATATATAGAGTGGTTTCTGATTTGATCCTAGTTGAAACCTTCAGTTCCAAAACATTGCCACAAATTGCCTCAGAAATGAAACCTATTATGCTCTAGGTGTGTGTGTGCACTTAGTCATGTCCAGATCTTTGGGTCCCATGAGCTGTAGCCATCCAGGCTCCTCTGTCCATGGGATTCTCCAGGCAAGACCACTGGAGCAGGTTGCCATTGCCATTTCCTCCTCCAGGGGATCTTCTCCACCCAGGGATCAAACCCACATCTCTTGCATATCCTGCATGGGAAGTGCATTCTTTACCTGCTAAGCCCTCAGAGTGGGTTTCCCCGAAGACTCAGTAGGTAAAGGGTTTGCCTGCAATGCAGGAGACACAGGAGATGCGGGTTGGATACCTGGGTTGAGAAGATCCCTTGGTGGAGGAAATGGCAGCCCATTCCAGTATTCTTGCCTGGAAAATTCCATGGGCAGAGGAGCCTGGTGGGCTGTAGTCCACGGGGTTGCAAAATGTTGGACACAGCTGAGCATACACATACATTATGCTTTAGGTATATTTACATATATTATGAGTCTTCCAACAACCCTTTGAGACACATCTCATTGTTCTCATCTTATGATGAGGCTGGAATTTTAAAAGTTACATACCTTATCTGAGAACTGAAAGCTTGTAATGCCCAAGATAGGATTCATACTTGGCTTTTCTATTTCCAAATGTTTCACAAATGGGGAGAGGATAAGAAACTCAGAGTAGATCCATAAATTTTACCTATTTCCAAAGAGAATTGTTTGTAACTCTAAATTAGAAGATGTTTTCACCATCTTCCTACTCCTCATCTTGGAATTAACTTATGGGGATTTTGAGATTGAAATTAGAGTCAAAGAAGCTCTTCCTGAAAAGCCTCTGTGGTTTCAAATATAAGATGGTGTAGGCCAGGGTCATATGAAATACCATCATTAGTGATCCTAAGCTTCAGATTCAACTATTATACTTTTCAAATGCAAGGGTAATTGAGGGAGTTTAAAACTATCCAATCTTGAAATCAAATATTTTTCTGCAATAAGAAATATAATGTCTGTTATTTGCCCTTGGAATTAGGATTTTGTTAATTTGTTCATTCATTTACTTATTCATTCACTGAGTCTATGAATACTTTTTGAAAACTCCCAGTCAGATGCTGCAAATATTTAGTTCAAAAAGTGGACATAATAATATCATAAATAATGCATGTATACATAAGATCCTTCCTAGAAACAAAAGTCTATCCTCAATTTCCATCTCCTCCCTACATTTTTAAAGCCAAACTGCTGAGACTACTCACTCTCTTGTCTTAGTTCCTTCCTCCTACGTATTGTTTCAGTTCAGTTCAGTTCAGTTCAGTCGCTCAGTCCTGTCTGACTCTTTGCGACCCCATGAATCGCAGTACTCCAGGCCTCCCTCTCAGTCCTTCTAGCCTTGGTTCTATGGGTCTAACTTTCTCCTTGACAAACGCTGCATTTCCTTTAATGTTCTCCAAGTTCTGAAAACCCCAATTTCCTCTTGCAGTAACACATATGTGTATGCATTTATTTCTCACTTCCAACACAGAAGTTCAGTAACTTCTGGGGTCATGAAGCCTTAAACCTTTTGTTCACTTTTGAAATTGAATATTTGCAGCATCTGACTGAGCAATTCATTATCTGGGAAATCAAAATAAATTCTGTAAAGAAATAGGGTATACACTCATTTCGATTTGTGGCTCAAACTGATCAGGAATTTCAAAGGAGAATCAAGATCCTGGACATTGGTGGAGTGGTGAGGGGGATGTGGTACATGACTATCTGAAAGAGGCTGTGATTATGTTCTTTATGACCCTAGATGGTGGGTGATGGGTGCAAAATTAGTACAAGAAAACCCTTTATGCAACACATAACTTTATAAAAATGGATGGGTACTCTTTGGATCTAGTAACTTTTTTGTGCTGCAAGTCCATATAAGCATAAATGAGATTCCACATGGTAAGACTATCACAGAACAGATTTAAACACTGGGTTTAGCCAGTTGGACTTAACGATGATTAAGTTACCTTGTAACACTAAAATTCTAACCCAAGGCCAACTGCATGCCTATATTTTTTTTTTCTTAGAAACTTTTCCCTCTGCCAGTTTGTCTATGTAATTTTAGAATATATTACTATTCCCCAAAGCTGGCTTTTTGATGTGTCCTAAGTATCTATGGACTTCCCTGGTGGCTCAGTGGTGAAGAATTTGCTGGCAATGCTGGAGACCTGGATTCAGTTTCTGGGTTGGGAAGATCCCCTGAAGGAGGCCATGTCAACTCACTGTAATACTCTTGCCTGAAGAATTCCATGGGCAGAAGAGCCTGGCAGCTACAGGCCATAGGGTCGCACAGAATCAGACAACTGAAATGACTAAGCAGCAGGGGTAGCTGCTGAATATGAATATGGGATATTAATATCAATTATGTGATAGGCTAGAGAAAAATAAGAGGGAAAAAAAAAGATAAATTCCTTTAGCTCAGCTTCATCCTTTTTCACAACCCAGCAAGGGAATCTCCAAGCAAAATATCTACATGTCTCAAGTAGAGTTGTGCCAAGAGTCTTTGTGAAAATCTGTTGCGATAGAAACAAAAAGTCCTGGTTCCTGGAGAGAATTATCAGAGCCTTGCCTGAGTAGTTGTTGATGGAGGCCCATCACCCAGGGCAGCAGATAATATGGTTGCCTGTTGGAGTGAAACCAGCTCATTTGCATGTCACAAAGTTGGCAGCTCTATGTGCACATGGCACATTAAACTTTTACCTTATACATGTCAGGATTGCTTGGGCCACTGCCACCTTCTCCTCCTTTGCTCTCCAGTTTCCATTATCTTTCTTTTTTTTTTTTTTTTTTACATTTTTTTTTAAATTTTATTTTTAAACTTTAAAATATTGTATTAGTATTGCCAAATATTGAAATCAATCCACCACAGGTATACCTGTGTTCCCCATCCTGAACCCTCCTCCTCCTCCTCTCCCCCCACCCTCCCTCTGGGTTGTCCTAGTGCACCAGCCCCAAGCATCCAGTATCGTGCATCGAACCTAGACTGGCGACTCATTTCATACATGATATTATACATGTTTCAATGCCATTCTCCCAAATCTTCCCACCCTCTCCCTCTCCCACAGACTCCATAAGACTGATCTATACATCAGTGTCTCTTTTGCTGTCTCGTACACAGGGTTATTGTTACCATCTTTCTAAATTGCATATATATGTTAGTATACTGTATTGGTGTTTTTCTTTCTGGCTTACTTCACTCTGCATAATAGGTTCCAGTTTCATCCATCTCATTAGAACTGATTCAAATGTATTCTTTTTAATGGCTGAGTAATACTCCATTGTATATATGTACCACGGCTTTCTTATCCATTCATCTGCTGATGGGCATCTAGGTTGCTTCCATGTCCTGGCTATTATAAACAGTGCTGCGATGAACATTGGGGTACACGTGTCTCTTTCCCTTCTGGTTTCCTCAGTGTGTATGCCCAGCAGTGGGATTGCTGGATCATAAGGCAGTTCTATTTCCAGTTTTTTAAGGAATCTCCACACTGTTCTCCATAGTGGCTGTACTAGTTTGCATTCCCACCAACAGTGTAAGAGGGTTCCCTTTTCTCCACACCCTCTCCAGCATTTATTGCTTGTAGACTTTTGGATCGCAGCCATTCTGACTGGCGTGAAATGGTACCTCATTGTGGTTTTGATTTGCATTTTTTTGATAATGAGTGATGTTGAGCATCTTTTCATGTGTTTGTTAGCCATCTGTATGTCTTCTTTGGAGAAATGTCTATTTAGTTCTTTGGCCCATTTTTTGATTGGGTCATTTATTTTTCTGGAGTTGAGCTGTAGGAGTTGCTTGTATATTTTTGAGATTAGTTATTTGTCAGTTGCTTCATTTGCTATTATTTTCTCCCATTTGAAGGCTGCCTTTTCACCATGCTAATAGTTTCCTTTGTTGTGCAGAAGCTTTTAAGGTTAATTAGGTCCCATTTGTTTATTTTTGCTTTTATTTCCAATATTCTGGGAGGTGGGTCATAGAGGATCCTGCTGTGATGTATGTCGGAGAGTGTTTTGCCTATGTTCTCCTCTAGGAGTATTATAGTTTCTGGTCTTAGGTTTAGATCTTTAATGCATTTTGAGTTTATTTTTGTGTATGGTGTTAGAAAGTGTTCTAGTTTCATTCTTTTACAAGTGGTTGACCAGATTTCCCAGCACCACTTGTTAAAGAGATTGTCTTTAATCCATTGTATATTCTTGCCTCCTTTGTCAAAGATAAGGTGTCCATATGTGCGTGGATTTATCTCTGGGCTTTCTATTTTGTTCCATTGATCAATATTCTGTCTTTGTGCCAGTACCATACTGTCTTGATAACTGTGGCTTTGTAATAGAGCCTGAAGTCAGGTAGGTTGATTCCTCCGGTTCCATTCTTCTTTCTCAAGATCGCTTTGGCTATTCGAGGTTTTTTTGTATTTCCATACAAATTGTGAAACTATTTGTTTTAGCTCTGTGAAGAATACCATTGGTAGCTTGATAGGGATTGCATTGAATCTATAAATTGCTTTGGGTAGTATATTCATTTTCACTATATTGATTCTTCCAATCCATGAACATGGTATATTTCTCCATCTCTTAGTGTCCTCTTTGATTTCTTTCACCAGTGTTTTATAGTTTTCTATATATAGGTCTTTAGTTTCTTTAGGTAGATATATTCCTAAGTATTTTATTCTTTTCATTGCAATGGTGAATGGAATTGTTTCCTTAATTTCTCTTTCTGTTTTCTCATTATTAGTGTATAGGAATACAAGGGATTTCTGTGTGTTGATTTTATATCCTGCAACTTTACTATAATCATTGATTAGTTCTAGTAATTTTCTGGTGGAGTCTTTAGGGTTTTCTATGTAGAGGATCATATCATCTGCAAACAGTGAGAGTTTTACTTCTTCTTTTCCAATTTGGATTCCTTTCATTTCTTTTTCTGCTCTGATTGCTGTGGCCAAAACTTCCAAAACTATGTTGAATAGTAATGGTGAAAGTGGGCACCCTTGTCTTGTTCCTGACTTTAGAGGAAATGCTTTCAATTTTTCACCATTGAGGATAATGTTTGCTGTGGGTTTCTCATATATAGCTTTTATTATGTTGAGGTATGTTCCTTCTATTCCTGCTTTCTGGAGAGTTCTTATCATAAATGGATGTTGAATTTTGTCAAAGGCTTTCTCTGCATCTATTGAGATAATCATATGGTTTTTATTTTTCAATTTGTTAATGTGGTGTATTACATTGATTGATTTGCGGATATTGAAGAATGCTTGCATCTCTGGGATAAAGCCCACTTGGTCATGGTGTATGATCTTTTTAATGTGTTGTTGGATTCTGATTGCTAGAATTTTGTTAAGGATTTTTGCATCTATGTTCATCAGTGATATTGACCTGTAGTTTTCTTTTTTTGTGGCATCTTTGTCAGGTTTTGGTATTAGGGTGATGGTGGCCTCATAGAATGAGTTTGGAAGTTTACCTTCCTCTGCAATTTTCTGGAAGAGTTTGAGCAGGATAGGTGTTAGCTCTTCTCTAAATTTTTGGTAGAATTCAGCTGTGAAGCCTTCTGGACTTGGGCTTTTGTTTGCTGAAAGATTTTTTATTACAGTTTCAATTTCCGTGCTTGTGATGGGTCTGTTAAGATTTTCTATTTCTTCCCGGTCGAGTTTTGGAAAGTTGTACTTTTCTAAGAATTTGTCCATTTCTTCCACGTTGTCCATTTTATTGGCATATAATTGTTGATAGTAGTCTCTTATGATCCTTTGTATTTCTGTGTTGTCTGTTGTGATCTCTCCATTTTCATTTCTAATTTTATTGATTTGATTTTTCTCCCTTTGTTTCTTGATGAGTCTGGCTAATGGTTTGTCAATTTTATTTATCCTTTCAAAGAACCAGCTTTTGGCTTTGTTGTATTTTGCTATGGTCTCCTTTGTTTCTTTTGCATTTATTTCTGCCCTAATTTTTAAGATTTCTTTCCTTCTACTAACCCTGAGGTTCTTCATTTCTTCCTTTTCTAGTTGCTTTAGGTGTAGGGTTAGGTTATTTATTTGACTTTTTTCTTGTTTCTTGAGGTATGCCTGTATTGCTATGAACTTTCCCCTTAGGACTGCTTTTACCGTGTCCCACAGGTTTTGGGTTGTTGTGTTTTCATTTTCATTCGTTTCTATGCAAATTTTTATTTCTTTTTTGATTTCTTCTGTGATTTGTTGGTTATTCAGCAGCGTGTTGTTCAGCCTCCATATGTTGGAATTTTTAATAGGTTTTCTCCTGTAATTGAGATCTAATCTTACTGCATTGTGGTCAGAAAAGATGCTTGGAATGATTTCTATTTTTTTTGAATTTACCAAGACTAGATTTATGGCCCAAGATGTGATCTATCTTGGAGAAGTTTCCATGTGCACTTGAGAAAAAGGTGAAATTCATTGTTTTGGGATGAAATGTCCTATAGATATCAATTAGGTCTAACTGGTCTATTGTATCATTTAAAGTTTGTGTTTCCTTGTTAATTTTCTGTTTAGTTGATCTATCCATAGGTGTGAGTGGGGTATTAAAGTCTCCCACTATTATTGTGTTACTGTTAATTTCTCCTTTCATACTTGTTAGCATTTGTCTTACATATTGCGGCGCTCCCGTGTTGGGTGCATATATATTTATAATTGTTATATCTTCTTCTTGGATTGATCCTTTGATCATTATGTAGTGACCATCTTTGTCTATTTCCACAGCCTTTGTTTTAAAGTCTATTTTATCTGATATAAGTATTGCTACTCCTGTTTTCTTTTGGTCCCTATTTGCATGGAAAATCCTTTTCCAGCCCTTCACTTTCAGTCTGTATGTGTCCCCTGTTTTGAGGTGGGTCTCTTGTAGACAACATATGTAGGGGTCTTGTTTTTGTACCCATTCAGCCAGTCTTTGTCTTTTGGTTGGGGCATTCAACCCATTGACATTTAAGGTAATTACTGATAAGTATGATCCCGTTGCCATTTACTTTATTGTTTGGGGTTCGAGTTTATACACCATTTTTGTGTTTCCTGCCTAGAGAATATCCTTTAGTATTTGTTGGAGAGCTGGTTTGGTGGTGCTGAATTCTCTCAGCTTTTGCTTGTCTGAGAAGCTTTTGATTTCTCCTTCATATTTGAATGAGATCCTTGCTGGGTACAATAATCTGGGCTGTAGGTTATTTTCTTTCATCATTTTAAGTATGTCTTGCCATTCCCTCCTGGCTTGAAGAGTTTCTATTGAAAGATCAGCTGTTATCCTTATGGGAATTCCCTTGTGTGTTATTTGTTGTTTTTCCCTTGCTGCTTTTAATATTTGTTCTTTGTGTTTGATCTTTGTTAATTTGATTAATATGTGTCTTAGGGTGTTTAGCCTTGGGTTTATCCTGTTTGGGACTCTCTGGGTTTCTTGGACTTGGGTGATTATTTCCTTCCCCATTTTAGGGACGTTTTCAACTATTATCTCTTCAAGTATTTTCTCATGGTCTTTCTTTTTGTCTTCTTCTTCTGGGACCCCTATGATTCGGATGTTCGGGTGTTTAATATTGTCCTGGAGGTCTCTGAGATTGTCCTCATTTCTTTTAATTCGTTTTTCTTTTATCCTTTCTGATTCATTTATTTCTACCATTCTATCTTCTAATTCACTAATTCTATCTTCTGCCTCTGTTATTCTACTATTTGTTGCCTCCAGAGTGTTTTTAATTTCATTTATTGCATTATTCATTATATATTGACTCTCTTTTATTTCTTCTAGGTCCTTGTTAAACCTTTCTTGCATCTTCTCAATCCTTGTCTCCAGGCTATTTATCTGTGATTCCATTTTAATTTCAAGATTTTGGATTAATTTCACTATCATTATTCAGAATTCTTTATCAGGTAGATTCCCTATCTCTTCCTCTTTTGTTTGGTTTGGTGGGCATTTATCCTGTTCCTTTATCTGCTGGGTATTCTTCTGTCTCTTCATCTTGTTTAAATTGCTGAGTTTGGGGTGTCCTTTCTGTATTCTGGCAGTTTGTGGAGTTCTCTTTATTGTGGTGTTTCCTCACTCTGTGTGGGTTTGTATAGGGGCTTGTCAAGGTTTCCTGGTTAGGGAAACTTGTGTCGGTGTGCTGGTGGGTGGAGCTGTATTTCTTCTCTCTGGAGTGCAATGAAATGTCCAGTAATGAGTTATGGGATGTCTATGGTTTTGGGGTGACTTTGGGCTGCCTTTATTTTGGAGCTCAGGGCTGTGTTCCTTGCTGCTGGAGAATTTGCTTGGTATGTCTTGCCCTGAAACTTGTTGGCCCTTGTGTGGTGCTTGGTTTCAGTGCAGGTATGGAGGCATTTGATGAGCTCCTGTCAATTAATGTTCCTTGGAGTTAGGAGCTCCCTGGAATCAGGGTTTGGACTTAAGCCTCCTGCTCCCAGTTATCGGTCTTATTTTTACAGTAGTTTCAAAGCTTCTCCTTCTATACAGCACCATTGATAAAACATCTACGTTAAAGATGAAAAGTTTCTCTACCGTGAGGGTCACCCAGAGAGGTTTACAGCGTTATATGGAGAAGAGAAGAGTGAGGAGGGAGTTAGAGGTGACCCAAATGAGATGAGGTGGAATCAATAGAGGAGAGAGTGGGCTATTCAGTAATCTCTTCCTTATGTGCACTTCACAACTGGACCGCTCAGAGTTGTTCACAGAGTTATACAGAGAAGAGAAGAAGGAGGAAGGTGACAGAGGTGGCCAGGGGGATAAATGGGGGGAATGAAAAGGAAGGAGACAGATCCAGCCAGTAATCAGTTCCCTAAGTATTCTCCACTGTCTGGAACACACAGAAATTCGCAGCGTTGGGTAGAGTAGTGAGGGGTTAGGGAGGAGACACAGGCGACCTGGTGGAGAAAAAGGAGAGTCCAAAGGCAGAGAGAGCAGTTAAGCCAGTAATCTCGCTCCCTAGTGAAAACTGGGTACTGAAGATTGTGTTCTTAAAGGTACAAAATTGGTAACAAATACATAAAAGCAAAAATTAAAAATCTAGACTAGAGTTTGGAATTTCAAAAATACAATGTTAAAGAAAAGAAGGAGAAGAAATAGAGAAAAAACGAACAAACAAAAACAAAAAAGGTCGCGAAAATTATAAATAAAATATAGGTACAAAATTGATAACTAATACCAAAAAGCAAAAGTTAAAAATCTAGAGTAGAGTTTGGAATTTGAAAATACAATGTTAAAAAAAAAGAAGAAGAAAAAGAAAGAGAGAAAAAAAACAAACAAACAAGAACAAACAAAGTAGCATAAATTATAAAAAAAATACAGGTACAAATTTGATAACAAATACCAAAAAGCATAAATTAAAAATCTAAATTAGAGTTTGGAATTTCAGATATACAATGTTATTTAAAAGAAGAAGAGAAAGAAACAGAGAAAAAGAAAAAGAAAAAAGAAAAAGGGTCATAGAAATTATAAAAAAAAAAAAAAAACTATAGGTACAAAATTGATAACAAATACCAAAAAGCTAACATTAAAAATCTAGAGTATAGTTTGGAATTTCAAAAATACAATGTTGAAGAAAAGAAGAAAAAAAAAGTTCAAAAAATTATAAATATATATATATATATATGAAGTTTGCTTTAAAAAAAATAGGGTCTTCTTTTTTTTTTTTTTTGCAAAGTAATCGGTTATAAAAGTGGAAATTAAAGGAATAATAGAGGACTTAAAATTTTTTAATTAATAAAAAATAATAAAAAAAAAAAGAAGGAAAGAATGATCGTACAAATAGTAAAAATATATCTAAGACTTTCTCCAGTTTTGTTGTGAGTATTGTGGGTTCAGTTCATTTTTGGCTAGTTCCTTGGTCCGACTTATATTTCTCAAGATCTATAGGCCCCTTCCTATGTAGCTGGTAGTAACCACAGGGTTTTAATCTATTGCCTGTAGCTTCCAAGGCAGTTCCCTCTGTTATAGCTTCTTCTGTTTGCTGGTCTCTTCAGTGTCTGGTTTCCGCCCTGACACAATGGGGACAGTGGAGGACACTTTTTTTTTTTTTTTTTAGGCTCACTTGTTCAGTCGGGCTGAGCGGAGGTAGGGAGGGATGCTGCAAACAAATAACACTGGCGTGTGCTCGCAGTGCCTCAGCCATGCTGGGTCTGGCCCCCGTTCACAGCGTGTGTAGCCTCTCTGCCCACGCTGCTCAGGCTCTAGGTTGCTCCGCTGGGAACCATCCGTGGCCGGCCCTGGGCTGCCTGTACTTCCCAGGTCCAAGCCGCTCAGGTTCAGGCACTCGGGTAGTCCTCAGAGGCGCAGACTCTCAGTTGGGCCTGAAGTTTGTGCCCTTCCCAGACCCGAGCAGCTCAGGTGATGAGGTGTTTGGCGTGCGCAATTGCTGCAACTTATTGCCTCCCCGCCACTCGGTTATCTAGGTGTGCACCGGCACACCTTCTCAGGCAGATGTTGACCGTCCAGACCCCCAAGAAGTTTTAGTTAGCAAAGAAGCCTGCTTACAGTTTTATAGATAATGTCTCTCTGAGGTTGTGATTGTCCCCTTCCAGCTCTAGCTGCCTATCACCTGAGGGGGATGGTCTGCCGCCGGCTATCTCTGTTCAAATCCTTTGTCCGTGCACGGGCCTGGCGGTGTCATAGGTTAGGGCTGGCTTTTTGCTGGTAGATATCCCACAGTTTGGTTTGCTAGCCCAAATTATTTCGCTCAGATAGCGCTCGGGGTACTCAGGCCAGATTCTTGCGATGCAGCCCGCGCCGCGCCTCCCTGCCCAGCCCCCGCTTGCTAATGGCGGATACAGGCGTCTGCGCTGCTTCTCCGCTGGGGGAGTTACCACAGGGCTCACAATGTGCGGGTTTTAATTGTTTATTTATTTTTCCTCCCTGTTATGTTGCCCTCTGTGCTTCCAAGGCTCGGCACAGATTCGGCAGTGAGAAGGTTTCCTAGTGTTTGGAAACTTCTCTCTTTTTAAGACTCCCTTCCCGGGACAGAACTCCGTCCCTCCCTCTTTTGTCCCTTTTTTTGTCTTTTATATTTTTTCCTACCTCCTTTCAAAGACTTGGGTTGCTTTTCTGGGTGCCTGATGTCCTCTGCCGGCATGCAGAAGTTGTTTTGTGGAATTCACTCGGTGTTTAAATGTTCTTTTGATGAATTTGTGGGGGAGAAAGTGTTCTCCCCGTCCTACTCTTCCGCCATCTTAGCTCCTCCCTTCCAGTTTCCATTTTCTTGCTCTGGTTTTCACATCACTTCTACACAGACCATGGGGAATGGTCTCTGTTTTCTGTCCTTTGTAGAGCCCTTTTAGCTTTCTTTATTTTCACACTACCAACAAAACAAGTTCTTACCCATAAGTCTAACTTACAGGTCTAATCTTATCCCATAAAATCTACCAGGACTCACCACTCTATTTCATGTGCACCATATTCCTTTAGGACCTATGAAATCCCCCAGTTACTCAGTCTGCTTTTGCTTCTCTTCCCTTGCCTAGAATGTCCTATACCCTGCAATCTTTATGTGTCTCACTTCTACCTATTCTTCAAGATTCTGCTCATCTACAGCTTAGAGAACCCACTGTTTATCTAAGCAGCAAGGAATGTGCTGATGAAAAAAAGCACCAGCACCATGGATAAGGTGTCCTCTACAGGCCAAAGCTGATTGTAAGATATGTCATTTCAGAACAGTACCCCTGATATGAAAAGAATTGCAAAATTTCAAACTAATAGAAGACATGGGATGGTTCTCAATGCAAGTGGAATTATCATGAGGAATGGCAAGATTAGAATTATAGTTGGAGCCAATAAGAGTATTCTTAAGTCTACAAAAACAAATGATATAAAACATGGGTAGTTCAGGGTTTACGGTCAGATATGCCAATAAAATTTCACAGTCCCTTGTCTAATTTCCAGATATGAAACAATATTCAAATTGAGGCTCCACTGACTGGAGGATAAGCAAGGTCCCCAAGAAGGACCCTGGAATATCATGGCAAGGGTATAATGATCCCCAATAATCCGTCCTATCGTACTATCAACAAAACAAGGATCCAGGTCCATTTATTCAGAAGATATAAGCTGGTAAATATTTTAACATTTTGAGGACCATTGAATATAGGGTCCAGAATCACATTAATACTTAGGAACTTGAAGAATGTTTCCTTTAGGCTAAGACATATGGAAACTCAGTCAGTTCAGTCTCTCAGCCATATTTGACTCTTCACAACCCCATGGACTGAAGCATGCCAAGGATTCCCTGTCCATTGCTACTCCTGGAGCTTGCTAAAATTCATGTCCATCGAGTTGGTGATGCCATCCAACTGTCTCATTCTCTGTAGTCCCCTTCTCCTCCTGCCATCATTCTTTCCCAGTATCAAGGTCTTTTCCAATGAGTCAGTTTTTTGCATCAGGTGGTCAAAGTATTTGAGCTTCAGTTTCAGTATCAGTCCCTCCAATGAATATTTGGGACTGATCTCCTTTAGGGTTGACTGGTTTGATCTCCTTAACTGTCCAAGGGACTCTCAAGAGTCTTCTCTAAAACCAAAGCTCAAAAGCATGAATTCTTCAGTGCTCAGCTTTCTTTATGGTTCAACTCTCACATCCATTCATGACTACTGGAAAAACCATAGCTTTTATTAGATGGACCTTTGTTGGCCAAGTAAGGTCTCTGCTTTTTAATATGTTGTCTAGATTGGTTATAGCTTTTCTTTCAAGGAGCAAGTGTCTTTTAATGTCATGGCTGCAAGAATCATCTGCAGTGAATTGGGAGCCCAGAAAATAAAGTCTGTCACTATTTCTATTGTTTCCCATCTATTTGCATTAGGTGATGGGACCTGATGCCATGATCTTAGTTTTATGAAAGTTGAGTTTTAAGCCAAATTTTTCACTCTCTTTCATTTTCATCAAGCGGTTCATTAGTTCCTCTTCATTTTCTGCCGTAAGGGTGGTGTCATCGGCATATTTGGGGTTATTGATATTTCTCTCAGCAATCTTGCTTCCAGTTTGTGTTTCATCCAGCCCAGCATTTTGCATGATGTACCCTGGATAAAATTTAAATAAGCAGGGTGACAATATACAGCCTTGATGTACTCCTTTCCCAATTTGGAAACAGTCTGTTGTTCCATGTCTGGTTCTAATGGTTGTTTCTAGACCTGCATACAGATTTCTCGGGAGACAGGTAAGGTGTGTCTGCTACTCCCATATATTTAAGAATTTTCCAGTTTGTTGTGATCCACTATAGCATAGTCAGTGAAGCAGAAATAGATGCTTTTCTGGAACTCTCTTGCTTTCTCTATGATCCAACAGATGTTGGCAATTTGACCTCTGGTTCCTCTACCTTTTTTAAATCCAGCTTGAATGTCTTAAAGTTCTCAGTTCATGTACTGTTGAACGCTGGCTTGGAGAATTTTGAGCATTGCTTTGCTAGTGTGTGAGATGAGTGCAATTATGCAGTAGTTTGAACATTATTTGGTATTGCCTTTCTTTGGGATTGGAATGAAAACTGACATTTTCCACTTCAGTGGCTACTGCTGACATTTCCAATTTGCCAGCATATCAACTGCAGGACTTTAACAGCACTATCTTTTAGGATTTGAAATAGCTCAACTGGAATTCCATCACTTCTACTAGCTTTGTTTGTAGTGATGCTTCTTAAGGCCCGCTTGACTTCGCACTTCAGGATGTATGTCTGTAGGTGAGTTATCACACCACTCTGGTTATTTGGTCATTGAGCTCTTTTTTATCTAGCTCTTCTGTGTATTCTTGCCAACTCTTCTTAATGTCTTTAGCTTCATTTAGGTCCATATAATTTCTATCCTTTATTGTGCCCATCTTTGCATGAAATATTCCCTTGGTTTCTCTAATTTTTTTGAAGTGATCTCTAGTCTTTCCCATTCTATTTTTTCCCCTCTATTTCTTTGCATTGATCACTGAGAAAAGCTTTCTTTCCTCTCCTTGCTATTCTTTGGAACTCTGCATTCAGATGGGTATATCTTTCCATTTCTCCTATGTCTTTCACTTATCTTTATTAGTAAGCTATTTGTAAGGCCTACTCAGACAATCATTTTGCCCTGTTGCCTATCTTTTTCTTGAGGATGGTTTTGATCACTACCTCCTGTACAATGTTATGAACCTCTGTCCATAGTTCTTCAGGCACTCTATCTAGAAGATCTAATCCCTGGAATATATTTGTCACTTCCATTGTGAAATTGTAAGGGGTTTGATTTAGGTCATACTTGAATGCTTGGTTTCCACGTCTTTCTTCAATTTAAGCCTGAATTTGGCAATAAGGAGTTCATGATCGGAGTCACAGTCAGCTCCCAGTCTTGTTTTGCTGACTGTGTAGAGCTTCTCCATCTTCGCCTGCAAAGAATATAACCAATCTGGTTTCCATGTCTATGTGTAGAGTCATCTCTTGTGTTGTTTGAAGAGGGTATTTGCTGTGACCGGTTCATTCTCTTTGCAAAACTCTGTTAGTCTTTGCCCTGCTTCAAGGCCAAACTTGCCTGTTATTTCAGGTATTTCTTGATTTCCTACTTTTGTATTCCAGTCCCCTACAATGAAAAGGATATCTCTTTTTGGTGTTAGTTCTAGATGGTCTTGTAGGTCATCATAGAACCATTCAACTTCAGCTTCTTCAGCATCAGTGATTGGGGCATAGACTTGGATTACTGTGATATTGAATGGTTTGCCTTGGAAATGAATGGAGGTCATTCTGTCATTTTTGAGATTGCACCCAAACGCTACATTTCAGACTCTTTTGCTGACTATGAGGACTACTCCATTTCTTCTAAGGGATTCTTGCCCACAGTAGTAGATATAAAGGTTATCTGAATTAAATTCACCCATTCCAGTCCATTTGAGTTCACTAATTCCTAAAATGTCAGTGTTCTCTTTTGTTATCTCCCTTTTGACCACTTCCAATTTGCCTTGAAGACGGACCTAACATTCCAGGTTCCTATGCAATATCATTCTTCATAGCATCAGACTTTACTTTCATCACCAGTCATATTCACCACTGGGCACTGTTTTTTTGTTTGTTTGTTTGTTTTTTTGTTTTTTGCCTCAGCCTCTTCTTTCTTTCTGGAGTTATTTCTCCACTCTTCTCCAATAGCATACTGGGCATCTACCAATCTGGGAAGTTCATATTTCAGTGTAATATATTTTTTGCCTTTTCATACTGTTCATGGGGTTCTCAAGGCAAGAATACTGAAGTGGTTTGTCATTCCCTTCTCCACTGGACCACATTTTGTCAGAACTTTCCACCATGACCCTTCTGTCTTGGGTGGCCCTACATGGCACGGCTCATAGTTTCATTGAATTAGACAAGGCTGTGATCCATGTGATCAGTTTGGTTAGTTTTCTGTCATTGTGGTTTCCATTCTGTCTGCCTTCTGATGAATAAGAATGAGAGGCTTGTGAAAGTTTCTGGATGGGAAAGGCTGGTTGTGGGGGAATCTGGGTTTTGCTCTGATGGGTGGGGCATGCTCAGTAAATCTTTAATCCAATTTTCTATTGATGGATGGGGTAGTGTTACCTCCCTGTAGTTTGGCCTAAGGTCAAACTATGGTAGGGGTAAAGGTCAGTTCAGTTCAGTTCAGTTGCTCATTCTTGCCCAACTCTTTGTGATACTATGGACTGCAGTGCAACATGCTTCCCTGTCCATCACTAACTCCCGGAGCTTACTCAAACTCATGTCCATCAAATCCGTGGTGCCATCCAACCATTTCATCCTCTGTTATCCCCTTCTCCTCCCACTTTCAATCTTTCCTA
Organism: Bos mutus; assembly: GCF_027580195.1. Taxonomy (NCBI): domain Eukaryota; kingdom Metazoa; phylum Chordata; class Mammalia; order Artiodactyla; family Bovidae; genus Bos; species Bos mutus. The sequence goes on along the minus strand of NC_091619.1, from coordinate 7,569,785 downwards.
GCATCAGGGTGTTTTCCAATGGGTCAGTTCTTCTCATCAGGCGGCCAAAGTATTGGAGTTTCAGTTTCAGCATCAATCCTTCCAATGAATATTCAGGACTGATTTCTTTAGGATTGACTGGATGTTCTTGCTGTCCAAGGGACTCTCAAGAGTCTTGTTCAACACCTCTGTTCAAAAGCATCAGTTCTTTGGTGGTCAGCTTTCTTTATAGTCCAATTCTGGTATCCATACATGAATATTGGAAAAAACCATAGCTTTCTCTGATGGATCTTTGTTTGCAAACTAATATCTTGGCTTTTTAATATGCTGTCTAGGTTGGTCATAGCTTTTCTTCCAAGGATCAAGTGTTGAAGCAAGGGTTGAAGGTGGTAATTGCAATTGTGGCCTCCTTCAGGAAGACTTACGCCAGCCCACCATGGCTCATAAAAGTGTTGTATCCAGTGCCCCTTTCCCTAGATAGGCTACTGTTGACTCATGCCTCCCCTGGCAACTCCTGGACACTCACAGACAAGTCTGGCTCCACCTCTTGTGGGGTCACTGCTCCTTTCTCCTGGATCCTGGTGTACCTCAGGTTTTGTTTGTGCCCTCCAAGAGGCTGATTCTCCAGTCCTGTGGAAGTTCCACCATCAGATCTCACTGGCCTTCAAAGTCAAATTACTTGGGGGTTCTCAGTCCCTTTGCTTGATCCCCAGTTTTGGAAATCTGTCTTGGGCCCTAGAATTTTTGCGATAGTGCCAGAACTTCTTTGGTATAGTTGTTTTCCAGTTTGTGGGTTGTCTGCTCAGTGACTCTCTGGTGGGGCGAATGACGACCTCCTCCGTGAGGACTTGTGACACATGCTATGCCTCCCAGGTCTGTGGCAACCAGAGTCTCTGTACCTATGGCAGGCTACTGCAGATGTATGCTTCCTCAGGAGACACTAAAACACTTAAAGGCAGGTATGGCTCAATCTCTTGTGGAGTTCCTGAGTCCTGGTGCACACGAGGTTTTGTTTGCACCCTCCAAGCATCTCTGAGTGTAAGGTGTCTGGTCTAAATGCAATATTGCCCTTCCTACCATCTTTCTGAGGCTTCTCCTTTGCCCTTGGACATGGAACATCTTTTTTGGTGGGATCCAACATTCTCCTGTCAATGGTTGTTCAGCAATTAGTTGCAATTTTAGAGTTTTATGGAGACAAGGCAATTAAATATAGTCCTTGCCCAATCCTGAATTATAGTAGAAGACCCACTGTTATTTATTTCCCTACTTTGGGTTTTTGAATCTGTAATAGAAGTAAGCATACTTGGTACTTATCAAAGCTCTCATATTGGTTCTTTGCTTTGGAATTTAAACTGTCATTTTGAAGAAGACCAAATGAAAGCCTCTAAAACTGCCTCCACCCCACACCAAGAGAGTAAATTTAAAAATCTTAAGAAAGTATTTGTAACAGGTCCAGCCTGTGATTTGAGAACTCCAGTTGGATTGGATCATATGGATTGGATCATATGACCAGGCAGAGCCTATGATGTTAGAGGAAACAGTAATGAGAAAAGATGCAGCATAAGGTTTATTGCACGTGTTTACAAATGGATTCAGTTCACTCGCTCAGTTGTGTCTGACTCTTTGCAACACCATGGACTGCAGCATTCCAGGCCTACTTGTCCATCACCAACTCCCGAAGCTTACTCAGACTCATGTTGATCTAGTCCGTGATGCTATCCAAACATCTCATCCTCTGTGGTCCCCTTCTCGTCCTGCCTTCAATCTTTCCCAGCATCAGGGTCTTTCGCAATGAGTCAGTTCTTTGCATCAAGTGGCCAAAGTATTAGAGTGTCAGCTTCAGCAACAGTCCTTCCAATGAATATTCAGGACTGATTTCCTTTAGGATTGACTGGTTTGATCTCCTTGCCGTCCAAGGGACTCTCAAGAGTCTTCTCCAACACCACAGTTCAAAAGCATCCATTCTAATGCACTCAGCTTTCTTTATAGTCCAACTCTCACATCCATACATGATTACTGGAAAAACCATAGCTTTGACTAGACGGACCTTTGTTGGCAAAGTAATGTCTCTGCTTTTTAATATACTCCTAGGCTGGTCATAGATTTTCTTCCAAGGAGTAAGCTTCTTTTAATTTCATGGCTGCAGCAATCATCTTCAGTGAACTGGGAGCCCAAGAAAATAAAGTCTGTCACTATTCCCATTGTTTCCACATCTATTTGCCATGAAGTGATGTGACTTGTTGTGGTCCTTTAATGGACCAGAAACTGGTGGTCCAGAGTCGACGATAAGAAAGTAAAGGAGAGAAAGAAGCTGATATTCCTTGGTTTATGCAGAAAGCCAATAAAGCCCCTGGCACAGGGCTTGCTCTGTTCCCGGAGGCCTCAGGTGCCCTCTCGATGGAGTGAAGGCACAGAGCGCCTTCTTGAGAGGGTCTTAGAAGCCCAGGGAGGAAAATGAACTCAGAGGGTCTCTGCACTCCAAAGAAATAGCCTGAGAGAGAGAGAAAGAAAGAGAAAGAAAGACACGGGGACCAGAGCTCTGATGGAGCAAAGGTGTTTTAATCAACATGGTGTCGGCATATATACTGTAGTTATTTTCAGCAAAGATAAAGATTAAAATTCCAGACTTACAAAACATAGGCAATCCATATTAAAAAGAGAGAGAGAGTTGTAAATAATCACTTTTGCCATATGGTTCACAAGAAGAGGGTACTTATCACCATATAGAAAAACTAACAAAGTAAATGCCTGGATCCCTGAGACCCAGGAGAGGCTTGCCTCTCCTCTTAATTTCTGAATATTCAGGAATGAATAAGGAACAGAGGATTCCTGACAGATCCAAAACAGCACACAGGAAGCCTCCTGTTAAATGCTTCCTGATAGTGACTGAATGCCACGATCTTAGTTTTTCAAATGTTGAGTTTTAAGCCATTTTTTTTTTTCCACTCTCCTCTTTCACTTTCATCAAGATGCACTTCGGTTCCTCTTTGTTTTCTGCCATAAAGTGAAAGTGAAACTCACTCAGTTGTGTCTGACTCCTTGCGACACCATGGACTACACAGACCATGAAATTCTCCAGGCCAGAATCCTGGCTTTTCCCTTCTCCAGGGCATCTTCCCAACCCAAGGATCAAATCCAGGTCTCCCATATTGTAGGCAGATTCTTTTCCAGCTGAGTCACAAGGGAAGCCCCTCTGTCATAAGGGTGGTGTCATCTGCATATCTGAGTTTATTGATATTTCTCCCTGTAATCTTGATTCCAGACTGTGCTTCATTCAGCCGGAATTTCACATAACAATATATAGCCTTGATGTACTCCTTTCCCCAATTTAGAACCAGTCTGTTGTTCTCTGTCCGGTTCTAATGGTTGCTTCTTCTGCTGCATACAGATTTCTCTAGAGGCAGGAAAGGTGGTCTGCTATTCTCATATATTTAAGACCGTTGCACAGTTTGTTGTGATGCACCCAATCAAAGGCTTTGGCATCATCAGTAAAGCAGAAGTAGATGTTTTCCTGAAACTCTATTGCTTTTTCCATGATCCAGTGGATATTGGTAACTTAACCTCTGGTTCCTCTGCCTTTTCTAAATCCAACTTGAACACCTGGAAGTTCTTAGATCACTTACTGTTGAGGTCTCACTTGTAGAATTTTGAACATCACTTTGCTAGGGTGTGAGATGAGTGTAATTGTGACCTAATTAAAATTAAAATCTTCTGCACAACAAAGGAAACTATAAGCAAGGTGAAAAGACAGCCTTCAGAATGGGAGAAAATAATAGCAAATGAAGCAACTGACAAATAACTAATCTCAAAAATATACAAGCAACTCCTACAGCTCAATTTCAGAAAAATAAACGACCCAATCAAAAAATGGGCCAAAGAACTAAATAGACATTTCTCCAAAGAAGACATACAGATGGCTAACAAACACATGAAAAGATGCTCAACATCACTCATTATCAGAGAAATGCAAATCAAAACCACAACGAGGTATCATTTCACGCCAGTCAGAATGGCTGCGATCCAAAAATCTACAAGCAATAAATGCTGGAGAGGGTGTGGAGAAAAGGGAACCCTCTTACACTGTTGGTGGGAATGCAAACTAGTACAGCCACTATGGAGAACAGTGTGGAGATTCCTTTAAAAAACTGGAAATAGAACTGCCTTATGATCCAGCAATCCCACTGCTGGGCATACACACTGAGGAAACCAGAAGGGAAAGAGACACGTGTACCCCAATGTTCATCGCAGCACTGTTTATAATAGCCAGGACATGGAAGCAACCTAGATGTCCATCGGCAGATGAATGGATAAGAAAGCTGTGGTACATATATACAATGGAATATTACTGAGCCATTAAAAAGAATACATTTGAATCAGTTCTAATGAGGTGGGTGAAACTGGAACCTATTATGCAGAGTGAAGTAAGCCAGAAAGAAAAACACCAATACAGTATACTAACGCACATATATGGAATTTAGAAAGATGGTAATGATAACCCTGTATACAAGACAGCAAAAGAGACACATGTATAGAACAGTCTTTTGGACTCTGTGGGAGAGGGAGAGGGTGGGATGATTTGGGGGAATGGCATGGAAACATGTATAATATCATATAAGAAATGAATCACCAGTCCAGGTTTGATACAGGATCCTTGGGGCTGGTGCACTGGGATGACCCAGGGGGATGGTATGGGGACGGAGGTGGGAGGGGGGTTCAGGATGGGGGACACGTGTACGCCCATGGAGGAGTCATGTTGATGTGTGGCAGAACCAATACAATATTGTAAAGTAATTAGCCTCTAATTAAAATAAATAAATTTAAATTTGTTAAAAAGAGAGAAAACTGACCTTTTCCAGGACTGTGGCCTACTGATGAGTTTTTCAAATTTGCTGGCGTGTTGAGTGCAACACTTTCACAGCATAGTCTTTTAAGATTTGAATAGCTCAGCTGGAATTCCATCACTTCCGCAAGCTTTGTTTGTAGTGATGTTTCCTAAGGTCTACTTCACTTCAGATTCCAGGATGTCTGGCTCTAAGTGAGTGATCACACTATCGTGGTTATCTGGATCATTAGGATATTTTTTGTATAGTTTTTCTGTGTATTCTTGCCACCTCTTCTTAATATGTCTTGCTTCTGTTAGGTCCATACCATTTCTGTCCTTTATTGTGCTCATCTTTGCATGAAATATTCCCTTGATATCTCTAATTCTCCTGAGAAGATCTCTAATCTTCCATTCTATTGTTTTCCTCTATTTCTTTGCATTGATAACTGAGGAAGGCTTTCTTATCTCTCCTTGCTATGCTTTGGAAATCTGCATTCAGATGGGTATACCTTTTCTTTTCTCCTTTGCCTTTCACTTCTCTTCTTTTCTCAGCTATTTGGAAGGCCTTTTCTAACAACCATTTTGCTTTGTTGCATTTCTTTTTCTTGGGGATGGTCTTGATCACTGCCTCCTATACAATGTCACAAACCTCCATTCATAGTTCTTCAGGCACTCTGTGTATCAGATCTAATCCCTTGAACCTGTATGTCACTTACACTGTATAACTGTAAGTGATTTGATTAAGGTCATACTGGAATTGCCCGGTGGTTTTCTCTACGTTCTTCAGTTTAAGTATGAATTTGGCAATAAGGAGTTCATGATCTGAGCCACAGTCAGCTTCGAGTCTTGTTTTGTTTACTGTATAGAGCTTCTCCATTTTCAGCTGCAAGAAATATGATCAATCTGATTTCGGTGTTGACCATCTGGTCATGTCCAGGTATAGAGTCATCTCTTGTATTTTTGGAAAAGGGTGTTTACTATGACCAGTGCATTCTCTTGGCAAAATTGTTAGTCTTTGCCCTGCTTAATTTTGTACTCCAAGGCCAGAAATGCCTGTTATTGCAGGTATCTCTTGACTTCCTACTTTTGTATTCCAGTCCCTACAATGAAAAGGACATCTTCTTTTGGTGTTAGTTCTAGAAGATCTTGATAGAACCGTTCAACTTCAGCTTCTTCAGCATTACTGGTCAGGACATAGACTTGGATTAATTTGATATTGAATGGTTTGCCTTGGAAATGAACAGAGATCATTCTGTCATTTTTGAGATTTTGCCCTAGTACTGCATTTTGGACTGTTTTATTGAGTATGAGGGCTACTTCATTTCTTCTAAGGGATTCTTGCCTGCACTAGTAGATATAATGGTCATCTGAATTAAATTCCCCCTTTCCAGTCCATTTTAGTTCACTGATTACTAAAATGTCAATGTCCACTCTTGCCATCTCCTGTTTGACCACTTCCAATTTACCTTAATTCACGGACCTGACATTCCAGGTTCCTTTGCAATATTGTTCTTTATAGTGTTGGACTTTGCTTCCATCACCAGTCACATTCACCACTGGTCACTGTTTTCACTTTGGCTCTGTCTCTTCATTCTTTTTGGACTTATTTCTCCACTCTTCTCCAATCGCATACTGGGTATCTACCAATCTGGGAAGTTCATGTTTCAGTGTCATATCTTTTCGTCTTTTCATACTGTTCATGGGGTTCTCAAGGCAAGAATAGTGAAGTGGTTTGTCATTCCCTTCTCCATTGGACCACATTTTGTCAGAACTTTCCACCATGACCCTTCTGTCTTGGGTGGCCTACATGGCACGGCTCATAGTTTCATTGAATTAGACAAGGCTGTGACCCATGCGATTAGTTTGGTTAATTTTCTTTGAATGTGGTTTTCATTTTGTCTGCCCTCTGATGAATAAGGATAAAAGGCTTGGCAAGCATCCTGATGGGAGAGACTGACAGCTGGGGAAACTGGGTCTTATTCTGATGGGCAGGGCAATGTTCAGTAAATCTTTAATCCAATTTTCTGTTGATTGATGGGGCTTTTTTCCCTCCTTGTTGGTTGGTCTGAGGCCAAACTGTTGACCCATGCCTCCACCAGAGACTCTTGAACACTCACAGGCAAGTCTGGCTCAGTCTCCCACTGGCCTTCAAAGTCAAATTTCCTGGGAGTTTTCAGTCCCTTTGCTGGGTTCCCAGATTGGGAAATCTATTTTGGGTCCTAGAACTTTCTTAACAGTGTGAGCATTTCTTTGCTATAATTGTTCTGCAGTTTGTGGGTCATGTGCTCAGTGGCTCTATGGTGGGACTAATGGTGATGTCCACCAAGAGGGCTTATGCCACAAGCTAGGTGACCCAGGTCTGCTGTAGCCTGAGTCCCTGTCCCCACACCAGGTCACTGATGACCCATGCCTCCACAGGAGACACTCAAACATTCAAAGGCAGGTCTGGTTCAGTCTCTGTGGGACCTCTGGGAATGGGTAAGGTGTGTATCTTCAAGTCATATATGAACACCCACTAAAGAACATTTAATCCAGAAGAGAGACTAAATAGAAAATAGACAGAATGACTCCAATGGCTGCCCTCAGTCAGTTTGTATCCTTGGTCATCCCAGTGATAGCACAATAGGTGCATAATGGAGTAGCCATGATGGCAGGAAATGGAGGTGATGCATGGTCAAGGGGCACGGGCTTCCGCTGACCAAGGCTGATGTAGCTATTGCTACTGGTAGTTGTCCACAATCACCACACAAAACTTATGCTCATCCATGCACATAGCAGCATCTCTCAAAGTGACAATTAGTCACCTGGCAGCAAATTGACTATATTTTACTTCTTTCACCAGAGAAGTGATGAATTTTATTTATCTTGACAGAAATCAACACACATTCTTGGTATGACCTGTACAGCTTCAGGCAGTATGAGTATCAGAGAACTTCTAGAATGTTTAGCTTATTGTCGTGGAATCCTGAGTAACACCACATTTGACCAAGGCAACTATTTTAAGGCAAAGGAGACCTGACCATGAGCTCCACTTTCCTATAGCATACCTAGAACCACATCCAACAGCAGCCCACAGTTAGAATTAAAAAAAAAAAAATCTTTCTTTTGTATTTACCTCTAGAATTTTACAAAAAGAAAGCTCACAACTAAATCCTATTTTTATTGTTTATTTTTGACAAATACTGAAAGAAAAGGATGTTAAACAGTAAAGTTTTACCAAGTATGAAGGAATGAGACTGGGTTCTGATATTACATTTGATTCCTTGAAGCTACTGTAGAATCTTCCTCCTTCAAGACATTGTCCTCTTTGGATTCTCTCTGCATCAGTCCACTTCTCTTGGGAATTGTGCATGTGTCATTTTTCATAGGTTATCCATGTTTGCTCCCTGCATACTAGCTTTCTTAATGGTATATTTCTGCACACCTACTTGGATAAGCTATGAAGTGAAGTTGATTCTTTAAGCATATTAAGGTCTGGGGGCCTTATCGCGCCACTATCTGTTTTTGTAAATACAGTTTTATTGAATCACATTCATGCTCATTCATTTATTTATTGTCTACAATTGAGTTTACACTACAGTGGCTCAGTTGAGTAGTAGCAATGAAGAACTTACCCCATGCAAAGCCTAAAATATTCATTATCTGGACTTTAACAGGAAAAGTTTGTCAATTCCTGCTTTAAACAAATAGTTAAAGATATCAGAACTGATTTTTTGATTCACTGATCTTCATCAGTTTTTAAAGACAGACCTTTGTTTTAGAGAAAAGACACAGACCACTTTGCCCACCCTGAGCAAGCCCAATGATGATGCCATTTTCGTATGTCTCTTTTTCAAAAGTGAATATATTTTTTGAGAGAAAAGGATCTGACAACTTGGTTCTTAAGTGTTTCAAGACTCTATCTCTACCAAGACAGAGACAGGAGAGAAGGACCAGTCTGTAGGCTGAGTTTACTGTAGGCATCTAACAAATCAGGTTTTCTTGAGGTTTGCTATGTCTGGGGTTCAATTTGGGGCGTTTTTTCTATCTTCCTAATACTTGTCTTACAATGAGTGTTCATCCTCTAAAATCACAGCCAGCCACACCCCTCTTTGGGCTGTTTGGAAAGATTCACTGGCAAATGTTTGTCAATATGTCCAGAAGATGGAAGCTCGTTAGGTCTGTGTTAAGTATTATTGATTAAGTGGGACTTCTACTCTCTCTTCACAGTCTTCCCACTAATTATGCCTATGTTTCATTTTTCTAAGTGAATATCAATGTCACAGAGAGGATTTCCCATAGAAAAGCTGAAAGTCCAGTACTATCTCTCCTAAAACAAATAGATTTTTCATTGAAATCAACATATCTTTCAGAATCGAATAGGTTTTCATGGGGCCAATAAATTTCTTCAAAACAATGCATTTTTATTACAACATATTTTTGTTCAAACCAATACTTTTTGACAACCAGATATTAATGACCTGGCCAGAACTATAAATTTACCCCAAACTATGTGTTTTCTCAGCAGAAAATAATTTTTCTTATACAAACACATTTTTATTTGAATCAATCCTTTTCTGAAATCAGATACATTTCTGCAGGGGACACTGAGAACCTCTTTACTAAGAAATGTCATTTTGTTTAAAGGAACATGGCCTGAGTTTTGAGCTTCTCCAGTGACCTAACTTAAACATCTTTATTTTAAAATGTGTGAGGCAAAGACTATTAAAGAAAATATACTTTTTTTTTTGTCATCCAGAAATGCACAAAGGTATCAATAGACACTTCTTATACAGCCTCAAGGAAATAGATCTCTAGTTCCATCTATTGTCAGGGCAGACACCAGTCAGCGGTATCTAGCTTCCTTGAGTGTAGCAGAGACAACAATCATGTTTTTCCTTAGAAATATTCTGTTAATATACTAGCAAATGTACTTAAGAGCTATATTATTAAGGTCCTCTGCAATCAGCAATGCTTGTATTGCTATTTTGTTTTTGTTTTCTTACAAAAATTACCTTGCAATTTTGGATTGTCTTTGTATTTTCCTGAAGACTAGAACAAAGCTACTCTGAGGGGAGCATATTATTAATACCAATAATTTTTATACATTGACCTTTTCTGGAAGCAAGTCCCCATCTTCTTAGATACTGGCTTTCTAACCCTTCTCACATGGAAATCAACTATTCAAACAATTGATTTAAAGATTATAGGGATTTTCTTGTCTCTAAAAAGTTAAAAAATCATAGAAATAATTCCCAAATATACCTTACTAGTTATATGGAATTATAAAAGGTGTATTTCCAGGGCTCTATTCATTCTTGTATTCTTTTCCTTTGCAAGTCTATGCCCAGTTGATCAGCTTAAGGCTTCAACACAGATTCATCAATTCTAGACTGTCTAGGGACTGCCATCTTTGTCTCAACCACAGTAAATTTATGGGACCTGTGTTTCTTGCTACAAGTATGAGCACATTCATTTTTCTGTTTCCGTCTCATTTTCATAAAATAATAAAAGAAAAGCACAAAGGGAACATTCAAATAATTATACAATGCTTTTCTAGACAAAGATAGCTATACAGCTCAAGTTGAAATCTTGGCTAGCTGATTGCATAGTCATTCAAAATAATCAACTCTTACCTAAGGTACAGAAGTCCAGTTTTAGTGTACCAGAGATAATTTAGAGCTAAACAATATATAAGGTAAAAATGCCTGTGTTGTTAAAAAAAAAAAAAAAAAAAGACCTCACTGAATGGAAAAAAGCTTTGAAAATGGAACACTCGGGGTCTTATTAATAAGAACAATTACTATTGTTCAGCATTTACTATGTGCAAAAGGCATTGTGATTAGTATTGCTTATCGTTTTTTTATTTCCATTTTAGGAAAAATCCATAAAATAGGTATGTTTCTTCCCATGTTTAGGAGAAGAAATAAAAGCAAACAATGCAGAGACCCTCTATGTTCAAACTCACATAGTTAATGGGTAAATAATGAGAAAGCCTGAACACAAATCTTGGATTCAGAGTCAGCATGCTATCTGCTAAGTGACCTGGAGCCATCTCTGCCACAAGGCTTGGTTCCTGTTTGCACAGTGTGTTTAAGGATTCCTTCCCTACCTCCTTGGTTTTTTACTGACAGTCAGGTGAAGACATGAAGGGGAAACTGTTTCAAAACAAAAGATTGTAAATATATAAAGTAACACTTGGTAACTGCAAGTTCATTTCTCAAACATGGATTATGTGAATGTGTTTTGGAGACATGGATGGATTTTTTTCCCCACATTTTTTAATTTATTACTTCACTTCAAATGCCTATGTGGGACAGAAAGTTCCTTACTGGCAGTAGAAGAAAATTGTACATCAAGGAGAGAGTTAAGAGGCAGAAAACAGAGCTGAGAGGGCATGATGTAGAAAAGTAATCATCGTGCATTAAGAAACTTTCTAAATTTTAAGTTTTGAAGCATTGTGACAAAACATCTCCTTTGATTTTCACACTAACTTTGAAGTAGGCAGAGCAAGAGGGTAATACTTCGCTTAAAAATGAAGACACTGATGTTTAGAAAGATCAAGTACTTTCCCAAGAACACACACCTTAAATAATTGACAAGGTCAGAGCCATTTCCATGTCACTATAGAGAGAAGTATTTAGCTGACAAACAAAAAGAAGCAGAAAAAATAGTACAAGGATAAGAGACAAATGTATGTAGCATTTATTATATAAAGCATTTTCAAATATTTTACCTCTTTTTTTTCCTTTGAATTTCCCTGATCAGACTCCCAGCTTAGTCTGACCAAGCTACCCAGACTATTGCTGACCAAACCAGGATTGGCATTCATGTTTTCTGACTTTATCTCTAGTATTTATTATAGAATTCTATAATGTGGACGTGGGGTCTGGTTTGAGAGGGCAGAGAATGGGATTTGGGGGAAAGTGGTATTGTACCTGCTGGCCTTCAGGTATGGACTATGCCAAGGAAAGGTAGGGAGACGCCTCCCCTAATGGCCCAGCACCTGGGTGTCTCTAGGAAGACCTGGGAGCTGGGAACTACAGCAGGAGTGGCTGCAGGTATCACAAGCCATGCTTGGCTGAGCCCAACAGCAGACTCACAATCAAATGCTGCCATATGGGCAAGAAATAGGGGCTGGCTATCTGAGCATATGAAGACAAAATCTGGGAGCATACAGGAACCAAACATATCAGACTGATTTCAAATAACCATCTGATCCTCATGAAAATGAAGCCCATCTTTTGAAAATTCAGCTTAATTTAAGAATCATTATATGTATATATAGCACCTATGATATACTAAGTACTGTGGGAACCAAAAATAATGCATAAAACTCAACTTCTCTGAACCTCAGTTCTCTCATCTGTAAACTAAGTGGATTGAAATACATCATTTTCAGAGGCACTGTCAGTATTTCAGGCTGTGATATAGTCTCTGCTTGATGTTATTTATAGTTTGGTGGTCACAAAGGTAGCACGTCCACAGTTGCCAGGCTCTTAGGACTTACTTGGTTCAAACATGAGAAGTAGGGGAGCTGATTCAGGCTGAGACTAGAGGCTCGGTCTTCTAAAGCCAAATCCTCGCTTCTCCCAACCACAACTCAGAAGCTTCCACTGACTACAGTACATGTAGAATCCCTGTGTTGAAAACAACCTTACCAGCCATGAAGTCCAACTGCTCAACAAGTGCATAAACTGCTCTAGGACAGCCTCACCATGTGGACAACTCAGCTGGCTGAACTCCATCACAGAAAATTCATTCAGTGAGGGAGAAAAACTATTCTATTTTTGTAAAACTACACATTTTAGTTTTTTCCCTAAATTGAGCTTCCACTTACTGCCTACCATTTTGATCCATAGAGAATATAATTCATGGCCCCTTTTAGATATCTGACTCATTCATATTTCTTGGCACTGGACTACATAACAGGTTGTTCCAGATGGTTTTGGGGATTAAAAAGGAGACACAATTTGGAAAAAAGCTATGACATCCTTCCGAAGAAATGCTATTCTGTGCCAGCTAAGGAGAGAATGTTGTGCTTCACATGGGGCTGAAGATGGTGGTCAGTGTACCTCAAGACACTTACTCGAGTACAGAATCACTTCCTCCACGTTTTCCTTCCCTCTTTTTCCTGGGGATAAACCACATGTCCCTCCCACTGCTCATAGCATCTATACTCCTACCAAACTAAGATAATTAACTAAAGTAGGGTTTTGTAAGCCCAAGGAAAGAGACAGCCATTCCTTATAATAACATACTTTGTTTTTGCCACAGAGGGTGCTCTGGGAAGGGGCCTATTTTTGGTTCTTCTTCCACCCTACATCCTGCACAGGATCTGAGGCTCCCTCACGTCCTGTCAGCTCCATTAAAGGAAAATCTAGACCAGAGCCTGAGAGGAGGTCAAAGCAGACCCAAAGATTGAGTCTGAAAGACGTGGAGAAGTTTAAAAAACAAAAAGAAAAAAAAATTAAAACAAAGAACAAAAAGCAAGAAGTATATACATTGAGGGAAGGAAAGAGAAGGATAGGAAGCCGAGAAGAAGGGACCCTCCAATTCACACCTCAAGTATCGTCAACACGGACTGAAATGAAAATTGAAGGAAAAAGTAGTGGACTCTTCTGCATTATCCTTTAGGTTTGGTGTGTGCACTTGACTGTCCTATAATCATGCACTGTGATAATGCATCTGGGATAACATGGCAACCCTCCAAAAATTATAGGTATAAGGAATCCTGATCTGGAGAGGAAGATGAAGATAAGTCTTTCCATTGGTATCAAAAGTAAGACACATAGTCACTGTGATATGTAAAGACCAGATCATTATTCATTCATTTATTCATTCTTTAAATAATAAATTCGAATACTTATTATGTTCAAGGAACCTTATAGAAGCCATATTTTATCCTCATACAGACAGCTTATAAGCTATTTGGGAAAATGAGACATTAAATTGCAGCATAAATTAAGAGAAATTTCACAGAGGGATTTAACCTTAAGTAGCAAATGAGTGGTATAAACAATAATTGCTATGAGTTCATGGGAAGATTATACTTTGGAATGATTAGGGAAGGCTATGTTGAGAAGGTTAGGATTCAGCAGGCTTTAATGAATGGGTTGGAACTTAATGAAGAGAGAGAAACATGGAAACATGTCAAAAGTGCAGAGAAAGAAGGAGTGTTTCATATATAAGTAATGAATAGGCCCAGATTTCGCTGAAGTCAATTGTTTTGAAAGTAATTAGTTAAATAATAACCTGGAAAGATAGATTATAGAGGATATGAATATCAGGTGAAGAAAAAAACTGATCAGGAAAGTGACATGCTGGAAATTATATTTTAGAAAGATCATGACATGGGAATAGGAAGCAGTGGCAAAGGATGGGTGGGCAAGCTTGAAGGGAGATGCCCATTAGCAGGACTTCAGAATAAGCCAGGTGGGAGGATTTGGATAGTGAAACTGGGGAAATAGAAAATATATGTTTATAAGTGAATTGTGAAGAGAAAACTAGCGGGATTTGGTGACTGATTGAAACTAAAGGAAGAAGAGACTCAAAGATAATTCAGATTTTGAATTCGTGAATTTTACCATTGATGGAAGCTTTTGGAGACTGACAATGTAAAGGAGTCTGTTGCTGTATAAGAGACTGATACTGTGTAAGAAATGATGGAGTGACTAGAGAAGAATGCGGCATTGAATTTTGAACAGACTTGTGGAATTATCTTCATGCTGTTAAACCTGATAGTCAAAGACTTTCAATAGAGTAAGGATGTCTTATTATCCTTGTATCAGATCTTACTTTCTTCTTAGACCAGGAGCTCTCAGCAATGGCAGTGTTTTACAATCACCTGGAGTGGACGGTAAGCGTCTTTAAAATATTATTATCTTGGGTTATACACTAATCAATTAAATTAGAATCTAGCTGGAGAAGGGGGGGTTGGAATTTAAGTAAATTCATACATTTACTTTTTAAAAGCTAATTAGTAATATCATTATTCAGTAAGATGGAGACCATTGTCTTACAGGTATTTACTACTGCTTTCAGTATTTCTTCCCTGGAGATAAACCTTTAAATGGGAAAAGGCATAATAATAAACATTGTCCCATCTCAGTGACCAGCACTATCAACCAACAATCTAGTTACCCAAACCACGAATGTGGGCATATCCTTGGTTCATCTTCTCCCTAAAACATGAATCTAATTACCAAGTTCTGCAATTCTACTCCTTAAAGACCTTTACAATTTCACTACTTTTCACCTGCTCCATTACCACTTTCTAGCCCAGGTCATTTGTCTTGCAATCCAGATGACGGTAGTTCAGTTCAGTCCAATTCAGTCGCTCAGTCATGTCCGATTCTTTGCAACCCCATGAATCGCAGCACACCAGGCCTCCCTGTCCATCACCAACTGCTGAAGTTTACCCAAACTCATGTCCATCGAGTCAGTGATGCCATCCAGCCATCTCATCCTCTGTTTTCCCCTTCTTCTCCTGCCCCCAATCCCTCCCAGCATCAGGGTCTTTTCCAATGAGTCAGCTCTTCGCATGAGGAGGCCAAAGTATTGGAGTTTCAGCTTTAGCATCAGTCCTTCCAGTGAACACTCAGAACTGATCTCCTTTAGGAAGGACTGGTTGGATCTCCTTGAAGTCCAAGGGACTCTCAAAAGTCTTCTCCAACACCACAGTTCAAAAGCATCAGTTCTTCGGTGCTCAGCTTTCTTCACAGTCCAATTCTCACATTCATACATGACCAATGGAAAAATCACAGCCTTGACTAGATGGACATTTGTTGGCAAAGTAATGTCTCTGCTTTTTAATATGCTGTCCAGGTTGGTCACAACTTTCCTTCCAAGGAATAAACGTCTTTTAATTTTATGGCTGCAATCACCATCTGCAGTGATTTTGGAGCCCCAAAAAATAAAGTCTGGCACTGTTTCCCCATCTATTTCTCATGAAGTGATGGGACCAAATGCCATGATCTTAGTTTTCTAAATGTTGAGCTTTAAGCCAACTTTTTCACTCTCCTCTTTCACTTTCATCAAGAGGCTTTTTAGTTCCTCTTCACTTTGTGCCATAAAGGTAGTGTCATCTGCATATCTGAGGTTATTGATATTTCTCCCAGCAATCTTGATTCTAGCTCGTGCTTCTTCCAGCCCAGAGTTTCTCATGATGTACTCTGCATAGAAGTTAAATAAGCAGAGTGACAATATACAGCTTTGACATACTCCTTTTCCTATTTTGAACCAGTCTGTTCTTCCATGTTCAGTTCTAACTGTTGCTTCCTGACCTGCATATAGTTTTCTCAAAGCCAGGGCAGGTGGTCTGGTATTCCCATCTCTTTCAGAATTTTCCACAGTTTATTGTGATCCACACAGTCAAGGCCTTTGGTATAGTCAATAAAGCAGAAATAGATGTTTTTCTGGAACTCTCTTGCTTTTTCAATGATCCAGCGGATGTTGGCAATTTGATCTCTGGTTCCTCTGCCTTTTCTAAAACCAGCCTGAACATCTGGAAGTTCACAGTTCACGTATTGCTGAAGCCTGGCTTGGAGAATTTTGAGCGTTACTTCACAAGCGTGTGAGATGAATGCAACTGTGTGGTAGTTTAAGCATTCTTTGGAATTGTCTTTTTTTGGGATTGGAATGAAAACCGACCTTTTCCAGTCCTGTGGTCACTGCTGAGTTTTCCAAATTTGCAGGCATATTGAGTGCAGCACTTTCACAGCATCATCTTTCAGGATTTGAAAGAGCTCAACTGGAATTCCATCACCTCCACTAGCTTTGTTGGTAGTGATGCTTTCTAAAGCCCACCTGACTTCACATTCCAGGATGTCTGGCTCTAGCTGAGTGATTACACCATCGTGATTATCTGGGTCATGAAGGTCTTTTTTGTGTAGTTCTTCTGTGTATTCTTGCCACCTCTTCTTAATATCTTCTGCTTTTGTTAGGTCCATACAATTTCTGTCCTTTATCGAGCCCATCTTTGCGTGAAATATTCCCTTGGTTTCTCTAGTTTTCTTGAAGAGATCTCTAGTCTTTCCCATTCTGTTGTTTTCCTCTATTTCTTTGCATTGATCGCTGAGAAGGGCTTTTTATCTCTCCTTGCTATTCTTTGGAACTCTGCATTCAGATGCTTATATCTTTCCTTTTCTTCTTTGTTTTCGCTTTTCTTTTTTTCACTCCTATTTGTAAGGCCTTCTCAGACAGCCATTTTACTTTTTTGCATTTCTTTTCCATGAGGATGGTCTTGATCCCTGTCTCCTGTACAATGTCATGAACCTCCGTCCATAGTTCATCAGACACTCTGTCTATCAGATCTAGTCCCTTAAATCTATTTCTCACTTCCACTGTATAATCATAAGGGATTTGATTTAGGTCATACCTGAATGGTCTAGTGGTTTTCCCTACTTTCTTCAATTTAAGTCTGAATTTGGCAATAAAGAGTTCATGATCTGAGCCACAGTCAGCTCCTGGTCTTGTTTTTGTTGACTGTGTAGAGCTTTCTCCATCTTTGGCTGCAAAGAATATAATCAATCTGATTTTGGTATTGAGTATCTGGTGATGTCCATGTGTAGAGTCTTCTCTTGTGTTGTCGGAAGAGGGTGTTTGATATGACCAGTGCGTTCTCTTGGCAAAACTCTATTAGCCTTTGCCCTGCTTCATTCTGTACTCCAAGGCCAAATTTGCCCGTTACTCCAGGTGTTTTTTTGACTTCCTACTTTTGCATTCCAGTCTCCTATAATGAAAAGGACATCTTTTTTGAGCGTTAGTTCTAAAATGTCTTGTAGGTCTTCATAGAACCATTCAACTTCAGCTTCTTCAGCCTTACTGGTTGGGGCATAGGCTTGGATTACAGTGATATTGAATGGTTTTCCTTGGAAATGAACAGAGATCATTCTGTTGTTTTTGAGATTGCATCCAAGTACTGTATTTTGGACTCTTTTGTTGACCATGATGGCTACTCCATTTCTTCTAAGGGATTCGCATAGTAGTAGATATAATGGTCATCTGAGTTAAATTCACCCATTGCAGTCCATGTTGGTTCTCTGATTCTTAGAATGTCGACATTCATTCTTGCCATCTCCTGTTTGACCACTTCCAATTTGCCTTGATTCATGGACCTAAAATTCCAGGTATCTATGCAATATTGCTCTTTACAGCATCAGACCTTGCTTCTATCACCCGTCCCATCCACAGCTGGGTGTTGTTTTTGCTTTGGCTCCACCTCTTCATTCTTTCTTGAGGTATTTCTCCACTGATCTCCAGTAACATACTGGGCACTTACCAACCCGGGGAGTTTCTTTTTCAATATCCCATTATTTTACCTTTTCATACTGTTCATAGGGTTCTCAAAGCAAGAATACTGAAGTTATTTGGCATTCCCTTCTCCAGTGGACCACATTCTGTCATACCTCTCCACCATGACCCTTCCATCTTGGGTGCTTCCACATGGCATGGCTCATAGTTTCATTGAGTTAGACAAGGCTGTGGTCCGTGTGATCAGATTGGCTAGTTTTCTGTGATTATGGTTTCAGTGTGTCTGCCTTCTGATGCCCTCTTGCAACACCTACCATCTTACTTGGATTTCTCTTACCTTGGATGTGGGGTATCTCTTTATGGCTGCTCCAGCAAAGAGCAGCCGCTGCTCCTTACCTTGGACGAGGTCACCCCTCCTGACCTTGAATGTGGCGTAGCTCCTCCTGGCCACCACCCCTGACCTCAGACGTGGGATAGCTCCTCTCAGCCGCTCCTGTGAGTGTCCAGGAGTCTCCAGGGTAGGGATGGGTCAGTGGTGGCCTGCTGCAGGGCTGGGGGTGTAGCAGTGTAGCAGTACATGCATGGGATCTTTTGAAGGAGGTCACCATTATCTTCATTACCTCAACCATGGTTGAGATGGTAAGTAAAGTGAGATGATGGTAAGTGAAGTGAAGTCGCTCAGTCGTGTCCAACTCTTTGCAACCCTGCGGACTGTAGCGCACCAGGCTTCTTAATCCATGGGATTCTCCAGGCAAGAATACTGGAGTGGGTTGCCATTTCCTTCTCCAGGGGATCTTCCCGACCCATGTCTCCTGCATTGCGGGCAGACCCTTTAACCTCTGAGCCACCAGGGAAGCCCTCTCATCACCCTTTAATCCCATAACAGTGTATAACTATAAAGCTTTGTGTAAAATGCAAATCTGGTCATATTGCTTCCCTGCTTCAAACCTCAGTGGTTCCATAAAGCCATTAATCTGACTTAAAAGATATTCCTTGATTTGTTGTTTGATTCCTTGCTCGGTTTTCCATCTCGCCACTCCTCTCCTCCTCAGTGATTCGCTTCTGGGTGTTTGTTCATAGTGGTCCCTAGGCCTGCAGCACTTCCCCCTTTCCTGCTCACCTTCCCCCTTAATACACTTCTGCTCTTTTCTCTTAACCACCCTTCTCCACTTTTCAGTTTAGATGTCAGATATTTTCACTTAAAAACTTTCAGTGGACCTCCAGGTGTGAATTAGGTATTTCTGTTCTGTGCTTTGACCTTATTGTAACATTTATTACCTTATTTACTTACCTCTGATCCCCACTAATGTATTAATTTTGTAAATACAAGGACTATGTCAATTCTGTTCACAATTTTATCACTAGCAAAATGCCTAGAACATAGTAGGTATTCAGTAAATAATTTGAGTCACCGAGAGATGAATCTCCTACTATTATATTACAGACACAATAACTAATACACATTTGTTCTCACACAGTGAACATGGAGCAAAGAAATAACTGCAAACAATGTTTGTTCATTTTTCATTCTGGTGTCCATACAGGAAACTAACGGAAAAACCAAACATTGTAGTTTTATTTACTTGTGCCTAAAAGCAGAAAAAATAAGAGGATTATTCAAACTTTTTTTTTTTAATTGGCATATAGTTGCTTTACAATATTGTGCTAGTTTCTGCTGGACAATGAAGTGAATCAGCTTTACGTATGCATATATCCCCTCCCTCTTGGACCTTCCACCCTCTAGATCATTACAGAGCACCTAACTGAGCTTTCTCTTCTTCGTAGCAGATTTCCACTAGCTATTCTACACAAGGTATGGTATATACGTCAGTTCCAATCTCCTAGTTCATCCCACACCCTCCTTCCCAACCCTTGTATCCACACAACTCTTCTCTGCATCTGTGTCTCTATACTTGCCCTGCAAATAGGTTTATCTGTACCATTTGTCTAGATTACACATACGTGTTAATATACAATATTTGTTTTCCCCTTTCTAACTTACTTCACTCTGTATTTAAGTGTTTATCTCTTCGAAAGAACATTATTAGTATAAGAAATAGGAAATTCTCATCTTTTGGATGAGAAACAATAGACAATGGAAGAAAAGTAATTAAAAGTGTTGGTAAGGCAGTGACCATGAGAATTTAGCTGGAATAAATGAAATACCAAAATCAAATGATTATACCTATTATAGTTTACCAGTCCTATACATTTACTGAGCCCCCATTTTTGCCACTCTGAATGTTTCTGGAATTTAGATGTCCAAATAAGAGTCATTACATTTTCTTATAAGAGAAAATTAAGATGAAATTCTGCTGCTTCTATGCTTAAAGATTAAACTCCTTCAGGAATATGGGAGGGGAATTAAATGGTTTAGATTTCTTATCATTCATTTTCCTGTTCCTCTGGAACCCAAAGAAGTGTCTGACAATCGGGGTCAAGTGGCCATACACCATCAGGGCTGAGCATGTCGCTTTTGTTCATTTCTCCGTGGGAGGACATTTTAGTCATGCAGCCACGCCCTCTGAGACACAAGAGTGAATTAAAAGTGGATTTAGAGAGCACTCAGTGATGATAAACTGCAGTTCTGCGAGGAATAAATTCACAGCCCAGACTCCTGTCAGGCTGCTGAGGGAGGGACTGAGGAAAGGCGTAGAATTCACCTATACTGGGAAACAAACCCACAATAACCCTGATGTTTTCTTATTCTTAGAGTAGGAGTAAAGACCTAGCTTATAGATCTTAGGTTCTAATGTTAACAAAATGCTGAATTAGAATAAAACCACAAAAAGAGTTCTCTGGAAATTTAATTCTAAGCCACTGAATGGCAAGCATTCTTAGAAGTATGGATGAAAGGGACCAAAAGCACCTGATGTTTGAATCTCTTCTGCACCACTTGGGCTGCCTAGCATGTGCTTTCTGTTGATAGAAGAGTCTTTGACAACCAAGGAGGGGTCACTGAGGGTGATCATCAAAGTCCTGCTTTCCTCCTGATCAACATCATTGGCAGCTCTTTGTCAGCAAGAATTCCACTGCTTCTTCCCAGGACTCAGAACATCATAAGCATATAATAAATGTCACTCTGAGATCCATAGTCTAACCAGCACAGAAGTCTCTGACTATGCAACTCTGATTGTGGAACCATCTGGTGAGAAAATAGAAAGCTTGTCCTTCACAACATCCTTTGAGGGGCTGGGGATTATGAGGGGGCATCACGCATTTCTTCATTCCAGACTTCTCACTGCCACACTTCATCTCTTTTTACCATGGACTCAACTCACATTTCTTGAATTCCAACTGTGAACCAGCATAATCTAAATGTTCTCTCCTCTTGAACATATATATTGAATTCTGTTTTGGTGTCTTCTTAGGTTTCCCATTTAGTCTCTTTATATTTCGTAGGGTGGCCTTCCTTGGAGTCCTTCACTTGAGTGAAAGAATAACAATAAAATTAAGTTTATGAGCTTCTCTCCCCATTAGGTAAAGTATAACCCATCATTACTCCATTGATTGTGGATTTATTGCTGTTTTTTATCTTTGCTTTTCACTTTTTCTTATTTTGATCCATTATTTCTCAATATTTCCACTGAAGTCCTTGAATAAGATAGTGACTCTCCCCACTCAAATTTGGGACTATTTTCAGAGAGAGATATACGTTTTATGTTTATAATTGACCTGAATTTTGCATTCTATGTCATTAAATATGTATTCATTTTAATAAAGCATATTTTATGTGAATATTAATTAAAGTCAGTGTTTTTGATTTCACAATTCTTTCAGAAGATCAAGAGAGAGTTAGGGGGCAGGTACCTTCTATATATATTTTTTAAAGGCTGAAATTCCATTCCTGTAGTTTCCTCTGGTATTTCACAATTTTTCCTTACCTTCTCTGGTACAATCCCCAAACCTGGATGTTTTGGTCCCTCTGTTGATTCCAAGGCCCAGGAGAGTATTTTCTCCAAAAGGCCCATCTGATGCTCAGTTGTTTTGCAACCACATGTCCATCTAAAAAATATTTCTTGGGCACCCATATAGATGCTCTCCAACCATCCATTTACCTTTCTATCTCAGTCCCACATCATACAGCCTTGTACTCCCATGAATGTGGAAAACAAGAAAACACTTCAAAGAATGTCTGACCTTGCGTGAGTGTGCCAAATGACTTAGTGTTACAACTTCTCTGAAACTTCTTTTTTTTGTTGATGAACTTCGACCAAAGAATCCTAATTTTTATGACTGGATCTTCTTGAGCTTCCCATGTACTTGGTTCATCTGCCTCTTTCCTTATTTCCATACATGAGGTAGGTTACAAAAACTATAGGTAATAGAAACTTTGCCTTGCAATTAAGTGTTAAAAAGTAATACTCTTTCCCAAACACATCTCTACCTGCTCAGATTCTTCCTCAAAAAAAAGTGTGACAGTGATGATGAAAGTTCTCTGACTTACCAGATAACAGGTATTGAGTACCTCCTGTATATTATGCATCATTTCATTTACATCTTACCAGTATCCCAATCTTAGCACATGAAGAAATGGATGCTAATGGATGTAATCCATGTGCCATGAGCTATAAAGCTACTTGGGTGGTGAACTGGGATTTGAAGCTTAGTCTTTCTGATTCTACAGCCTGAGTGCTCCAATCCAATCCTAATTACACAGTGCAAATGGTACTTTCCAAGGCAGTTTGTATTAATACCATTTAAGACATTATTTTTCTACATTCTTCCTTCCACTGGAAAGTTATATGGATAAAGAAATAAATAGTGATGAAGAAAGTGAAGCCAGAAGACAAATGGGTAGGACAAAAGATTACACAACCTCAGAAAGAATTTGCAAAATGAAACAACAGAGCTAACCCCTGCCACAAAGAGATGCCAGGAGGACTGATGAAGTAACTGGTGTGAGTTGTTCTGTGTTCCTTAGAAGATGGAGCTTTATAAATAACTGAGGCTACTTTTTTTCTCTAAAAGAGAGTTAAATGAATGTTGATTATTTGCTTAACTAGCACAACTTGACCTTTCTTGCTAGTGAATTTCTTTTCTTCTCATAAAAGGCAAGGCCCTTGAGATCACAGGACATCTTCAACATGTGGAGTTGCCAATAATTCACATTGAGGGTCCCCAGAAAACCATCTTTGTCCCAGACAGCCTTGCCCAGGCAAGCATGCGGAGTGCATGGGATAAGCAAAGGGCTGGGTGCCATGGCATTTGTTTTCCATTGAATAGGATTAGGGATTCTGACATGAATGATTAATCACCACATTGCAGACGGCTGATGAACACAGGAAAGAGTCCACTCAGAATGGATGGTGCACGCAATCTATTCCAAACAGCTGCTGGGTGTTCCTGTCTCTTCCACCCTCCCTACTCTTGCCTCAGATTCCTTATTCCTGGTGTCTCTCTTTCTCTCCTTTCTTTTTTAACTCAATTATCTTTCTCTCTCTCTCCTTTTTTTTTTCTTTTATAATCCTTTCCCCACCCCAGTTCATCTTTGTCATTTTTGGTTCTCTCTCTCTTCCTTCCCATCTTAAATCCCCTTTTTGTCTTACTTATATTCCAAGCTAGTCTTTAGGTATGCAGTCCTGAGTAGGAACACTCTGGGGGTTTTGTAAGGGAGGTACGGGAGAGCAGATTTGAAATCTATGTGGGTAAGTTATAGCTTTTACCACCACAACCCCATAGACAAGGGCAATGAAGAGGAAAGTGTCCTTCCAAGGACCAAAATGAAACATATGAACAGAATTATACCAAACCACATACACAATATAAAACAGGAGTTGTATTTCCAGCTATCTCAAGTTCTAGAGATTTTAACTTCCTTTGGATGGGAGTATATTTGGAGGGAGGCTATTTCCTCCACGTTTGCTCTAGCTTTGTTAAACTTTGGAATGATGTTTCCATTTTAGCCACTTGGGTTTTGGAAAGCTGTGTTTGCTGTGTCTCCCATCACTTAGGAGATGATACCTTCACAACTCCTTGAGCATTGGTGGCCCAGAGCAAGAACTCTGATACTTTTGTTTGATTCCTGGCCTTTCATCTGCCTTTATCACAAATCAGAAGCACCAGGAAAATTTGTGAAAATGCAAACTTCTGCTTCCCATCCCCAGAGTTTCTGATTCAGTAAGTCTAGAATGGGGACCAAAATTTTGCATTTCTAATAACCTTCTAGGTGATCCTGATCCTGCTGGTCTGGAAATCCCACTTTGAGAATCAGTTCCCCTAATAGCTTCCTAGACCTGCCATTCTTCTACATTTATAAATGCATGTGGGGCCTGTGGCCTAGCCTTTATAGCTTGAAAAATTTAGAATTACTTTTCAAGGAAAGAAGTGCTATTAACCAAGTTGACCAAATATCAGAAATAAGTAAATTTTGACCAAGAAAGTCATCTAACACAAAGGTATGAGCTAACAAACAGTCATCTTCCAACTTTTCAGAATCTTTTCCCATATATATCCATTGATAGAGATCCTTCTTCCCTACACTGTACCTAATGAGCATCTCCCTCTGCAACCTCCCCTCAAGGTCTTCATTTTTACTCCATCACACCCAACATGGTGGTGTGTAAGGAAATGTGACCTGCACATTTTTGAGGTATTGCCAACTACCTAAGATTTTAAAGTAATACATACTAGCTGGCCAAACAAATTAGCAAACTGGCAGGACTTCCATCTGCCCAAATTGCAGTGTGACTGCCTGCCACCAGGGGTCCTCTGAGCAGGCTAGGATCAATTAGTGACTGTAATTGAAACAGAATGTCATTATTATATAACTTTGGGCTATTCAAATTTGATTTCACTAAAATTAAATCATGGAACTAGGAGAACTACAAAAAATGGCTGACCAAAAATAAATAAATAAATAAAAGAATAAAAAACCTAAGCTAAAAACAACTAGAGTGAACAAATAATCCATAAGCACTTGATTCAAGTTGGATACTATAGGTAGGTCCCCCTCTACGTACTTTTATTATTCATTTATCACTTTACCTAGATGTGGATTTCTGTACATGTGGTTATAACTGCAAGAGTTTTGAATGGCCTGATTTACAATAAAGTGAAGTGTCTTCAAGTCTTGCCCTCTCTGGGGTATTAGATTTATAAATGCTGTTAGCTCCTTGAAACAAATGATTCTAAATCAAAGACTGACTTTTCAGACACTGCTCCAACAGGCCAAAAGGCTATTGAAGGTGCTGGTTTCTTACAAACTCACACCAAGCAACGTTGTTTATACTGCTGACCCTACCCACTGTAGATAGCCTGGTGGGAGGACCTGTCTCAATGCATTTGAGAATCTACCTCAAGTGTAAGCCTAGAAGGGAAAATGAAGGATATTTGCCTTTGATGAGGAAATATGATCTTACAGCCTGTGGATAGGTGATTGCTGTAATACACGTGGTCCCAAAAAGCTGAGCTGTCACATTTAGCTAATGGATGGAAGCATGAAAAACTTTGGAAATATCAAAGCTTAACATTTTTCCAGTAACATTAATTCACTTACACTGTACATAATTTTTTTAGATTACTCATTAAATTGTTAAAACAGCTTTATATAGAATATGAGAAATATGGTGGCTTGTACGTGACTAAGAGTCTCTCAGGCTTTGTATCTCCTAACATTTTTTTAAGTATAAATTTGTATCTGAGTGCTTTATTAACATAGCTTTTTGCATATAATTTCCCTAGTGGTTTTTTGTTTTAAGAGAAAAGATGACTAGAGCAAAGGAACTGCCATATTTAATAATGTTTGCATTTAAATATTCTACATAGCTTTTGAGGTTAGCACAGTGATGGGGTGTCTGGGTGAGGGGAAGGTAAAGTTCCCAATTGTGTTCCTGCTGTTGTATATTTGGAGGCTTCTTTTTAACCAGACAAACCTGAGCAGACAGAAGAAAAAAATCTTAGAGCTCTCCCACTCTCAACCAGGCACCAAATGATTCCTTTTTACAAAGTGTTGATAGTTTACCAGAAACTTCCCTGGATGAAATCCTTAGACTGGACACAACTTTCTTCATCAGAGAATGGACTTGCGGACACAGGAGGGGAAGGAGAGTAAGGGATGAACTGAGACAGTAGCGTTAACGTATACACACTAACGTGTAAAATGATGCTAGTGGGAAGCTGCTGTATAGCACAGGGGGATCAGCTTGAGGCTCAGTGATGACCTAAAGAGGTGAGACGAGGATGGGGTGGGAGGGAGGCTCAAGAAGGAGGATAAATACATATACCTATAGCTGATTCCCCTATAAGGGGGCTTCCCTCGTAGCTCAGTTGGTAAAGAATCTGCCTGCTACACAGGAGACCAGGGTTTGATTTCTGGGTCAGGAAGATCCCCTGGAGAAGGAAATGGCAAACCACTCCAGTATTCTTGCCCAGAGAATCCCGTGGACAGAGGAGCCTGGCAGGTTGCAGTCCATGGGGTCGCAAGAGTCGGACATGACTTAGCAATTAAAACCACCAGCCAACCATAGCTGATTCACATTGTTGTACAGCAAAAACTAAGACAACATTGTAAACAATTGTATTCCAATTAAAAAATAAAAAAATACATAGAAGCCCTAAAAAATTAAAAAACTATTTAAAATAAACTGGCCCTATTACAAACCTTTAACATAAATGTTATGTTCTCCATCATGTAACTGTAGTAGATCAATGGATTAATCTGTGAGTGGGTGGGAATTGAGCTGTAGTAGAATTTCACTGGAACTTACGTATTTCACGAAAACTCTATTATATAGTTCCACTCATATGTAGATTTGGGACATATGCCTTAAAGTCACAGAATTCTGTTAAATAATTAAAATTGAGTGACAGTTATTTGGAAGTACCTGTAACATTGTTTGCTTTGTGTCCTATATCTTCACCCTTCTGTCCCCATACACATCAAGAAATTCCAGAGGAGAATCTCAGTCTTAGGAAGAATGTCAGCAATGATTTTTGTTCATGGTGCACTGGACATACACGTTTTTTCATTGTGCATTGTAGTGTGAAGCCTCCCAACACTGCTCCAATAGTTTGGGATGCAGGGAATTTTAACAAGCCTCATGAAAAGTTGAAATTTAATGAAGGAACAACACTTTTGTTATCACAAAGCATGATGTAGTGTTCATTGTAATTGGATAGAATCTCACTCTGGGGAAGCAGGGTCTGAAAACCTCTCATCTGCTGTCATGAGAGCTTGAGATTCCAGTATCTTTAACACACACAGTGAATAGCTGGAGCACAGACTGAGGTTCTCTGAAGCCTAGGAAGGGCCCCTTATGCTAGCCTAAGGGCCAGTTCAGGTTCAGGGTGCCTGACAACTGAAGTCTCCAAGAGGAACGCTGTCAGAAAGCTGGCTTGTCCTCTGTCAGGCCAAATATGGACATTAGCCTTAGCAAAGATGGGGGCCAATTGCTGAAGTACAATTTAAAAAGATACTCAGGACATAGGAAATCTGCCCACTCTGTCAGTTACTGGTGAGCCTCAACTTTCATGAACAGTTTAAAATACTCACTGTGTTCCCTCCTCCACAAACAAAAATAGGGGTCACAAGAGAGTAGGGTTAAATTAAATCATGAAAAAAAAAATAGTTCTAATTTTTAAAGTAAACACCGATTTAAGCTTTTCCAGTTCTCTTCCTTAACAACAGAGACAACATTCACTGGCAGTGTGTGCTCTGGAAAGCTGAAATTCTACACCTCTTCAGGCAGGTTTGGGAATGAACTTGAAACACTGATAGACTCTCACCTTTATTTTTTTTCTTCATATCAAGACTTTGTAGGAAGTATTCTTTAATCTTGGAATTTCGAGTATGCAGTGCAGTGCCAAGCACAGAGTATTTGCTTGATAATTTTTTTTTGGTGAAGAAATGGATAAAATACAAAAGTGAGTAATCTTTAAAAAAATGTGAGTTACTATATTGTACACCCACAACATATAAAATTATACAACTGTGCTTCACTAATAAATAATAAAAAAGAAATATATATGTGTGAGTCACTTGCCAACCTCAGTTCTTTACTTGGTTTTACTTAAATATGTGCACTAAAAGGCATTTGTGTATATGTGAGGGAGTGGCCTTTGTGTTTAATACAAGCTATTATTATTATATTTGTGTACAAGATAGAGACGCATCTTAATGCTTGTCTGGCAAATTAAGTTTACTTGATCATGTATACATTTTTCACTGTGTCCCTTCACTGAAAATTATGATGTGAACCATTGTTTTTATGCCACATGTTTGAAAAGTAAGCTTTTCTTATTTCTCATTATTTTCTTGTTTTTCACAGCAAAACGTGTTGATCTACATGTGATGTGTGATAAACTGCAGTATATATGCTGTAATAAATGCTCCTTTTTAAATTTAAATGTTTCATTTTATACTGGAGTACAGCTGATTGACAATTTATGACAGTTTCAGGTGCACAGCAGAGCAACTCAGCCACACACACACATGTAACCATTCTCCCCCAGACTTCTGTCCTATCCAGGTTGCCACATAACACTGAGCAGAGTTCCTTGTGCTATGCAGTAGGTCTTTGTTGGTTATCCATTTTAAATATATCAGTGTGTACCTATAGACCCCAAAATATATACTCCTTACATGTAAAATTCATGATTTCGATTGATATTTATTTCTATAAGATCTGATGAAAGACAAAAGTGTTATACAGCACAGTCCCAATCTAAGACTACCTCCAAGAAGCAATGACTTTCAACTTCTTCGCAATTTCTTTTGGAACTGATTTCCATTCAGTCGATAGCCTGCCTGTACTGGTATTTCTTTTCCTCCCCTCCCCCACACTCCTAGGCATTACCTTTGACTTCATCATGTGTGCGTTTCCCAGGTGGCACCAGTGATAAAGAATCTGCCTGCCAATGCAGGAAACACCAGAGATGCCAATTTGACTCCTGAGTTGGGAAGAACCTCTGGAAAAGGAAATGGCAACCCACTCTAGTATTCTTACCTGGAAAATTTCATAGACAGGGGAGCCTGGCAAGCTACAGTCCATGCAGTCACAAAGAGTTGAACATGACTGAGGACACATTCATGCACACTGTGTATAAAGTGGAAACTGAGTTCACTTGCTTAGACCCCACATTGACATACCTATATCCCATTCTCCATCTTTCCCAATATGAGCATTTCAAATTTTAGTAAAATCTATTGGAAGTGTTCATGAAGATGATGTAATTACTGCTTAGCCACAGATTGCATTGGGAATACACTTTCTCTTGGTATAGTATTTTAATTCTTAATGAGCATTGCCTTGTTTTTCATCTATGATCGTATGACAGATTTGTCTTGAAACCTCTGACAGTTAAAACTACCCCCAGAATGGTCAAATGCCACAAGTAACCTATATGTTCTGATTTGTTTTGTCTTTGTTTGGGGGACATTCTTAGTAAGACATGCCATCCCTGGTTCTCATAGAAAGATTACTCTCCTGGACTAGCACACCAGCATCACCCCAGATGATTGCTTCCTGCCCTGTGTTAAATGTCCATTTCCTTGGTTGTCATATATTCTTTTTTAGTTTCCCTCTTGTGTTGGAGTAGGGTATCTTCCAGAAGCTTCTGAGAAAGTGTATATGGGACATAAAATATTGAGACCTTCTGCTCATAACAGGATCTTTATTCTTCCTTAGCAGCTTATCAGTTCAGCTGAGTAAAAAGTCTAGGTGGATATTTAAGGACATTTCTCTTTTGTCTTTTAACTTCTCCATTGGTGTCTGACTTTTAATAGGATATAAAAATGCCACCTTGATTCTCAACCTCTTGTATGAGACCTATTTTTGTCTTTCCAAAAACTGTAGGGTCATTTCTGGTGTTCTCAGCTTCACCATAGTGGACATTGATGGAAATCTGTTTCCTTCTCCGTGATAGATTCCTAATTAGCCCTTTCAAAGTTTAGACTTATCTCCTTGACTTTGGGGAAATATATTATATTAGAATTTTGGTGATGTCTTCTTTTTCTCTTGTTCTCTTTCTACAACTCCTATTATTCAGATGTTAGATTCTAGGTATTGATCTTCAAATTTTATAAATTCTCTCTGATTTTTATTCCTTTGTCATTTTTCTTTTATTTATTTAATTTATTTTTTCCGATTTCTGGGGGCTTTTTATTCTTTGAAAGTTCCTGTACATAAAATTATGTTCTTACTTTATTCACAGAATCGTTGTCTATTTAGATATGAATTACACTATTTTTTTCTTCTGTCCTCTGTGATTTTCCCTGTTTTCCTCCAAGTTACTTTCTCTCTCTCTCCCTCCCTTCTTTCCTTCCTCTCTTTCTTCTTTTGTCTTTCTTTTCTGTTTGTATGTACTGGTCACTAACTTACCTGTTAAGGGCTTTCCTCAAATGTCTAGTGATTCTGGATTCTGCTGAGCCATTCATTTTCAAGACTAAAATCCAAAAAAAAATCTATTTGTGGATAAAGCTGATAGACTAGTGGCCCTCACAGAGGTGCTATTGGTTGTGGCCTGGTTACCTGTCTTCAGAATGGAGTTCCGCATGTCTCATTTCTTGCCTTCATTTCCTCAGAAACTCGACAGAGTTCTTGACAATAAAACAAAGTTGGCATCTATAAATAATGTATTTTTGTTGTTTAATTTTTACTGTCACACATAAAAGTAATAGGTCTTTATAAATTCGGTTTTGGAATTTTGATGGGAAATATCTAAAGGCAAAACTGGAAGAGAATATTTATAATCTGTCATAATCTTCATGACAGAAACTTAGCAAAAAGTGCTGCTTATAAGGCAGTAACAACTGAATTCTTACATGAGATAACTAGTTGGTTTTTGTCTTCACAGTTTTCTCATTTGATCTATGGGAGCTAATATGAAGCAATACTTTCACGATTTTTAAAATAACCAAAATGTGGGGGACCTCTATGAGTCTAGGACAGGCTGTACTCAGGTAACTCACTTACAATTGCACACACATCTATTTCCTAGTGACTTGGTGATGGCAGGAGAAAAGAAAACAAACAAAAATCCAGCATCTTCTTCAGTACATGAGAATCTTCAGAGTTTAGATGTCAAGACCACTCAGAGTTCTAATTCTAATAATGTATTAAATTGAACTGCCCTTGTGACCTCAAACAGGGAGTGCCCTGATTTTTTTAATAAATGAGAAATTTTGCACCCTCTTTTCATCCCTAACAGCTGTTCTGAGATTGATATCTGCCATTTCTGCCTTCATTAGGGTATCGAGTAATGAGAGCTGGTAGAAGATTTGGTGAAGTTTTAATAAAAGCCTTTATAATACTAGGAACTGTCAGAGCATTTAAAAAATTGACCATTGTATATTGTTGCCAGTAAGAATCTCTTTGTAGAATGTGATTAACAGGTGGATATCAACTCATATTGACACCATGAAACACTGCATTGTTGGTCACCAAAGTGGCAATACAGCACGTCAGAGATGGATGAAGTCATCGTGCCATTCACAATGCCAAGGATACAGAGAGTGTGACTATGACCCTGACTTCAAAGCTGTAAACCTTGCGTCTTTGTCCCCAGTGGAATATACTCTAAATTGGCCAGGATCAAAAAGGATTAAAATACATGAATAAATGGAAAACAAAAAACAACAAAAAAAAACATTCCCAGATGAGTGCTGGACACACACACACACACATATGCACATATACATACTTGAGTGTTAACAGAGAAGGAATTCAAGGTAAGTGGCACAGGAGTTAACAGGCAACAGGCCAACTAACAACTGATTTCAAAATATAATCCAAGATAAAGGAGCTTTCTACAAGATAACTGATATTTATAAACAAAGTGAACAAATGAAAGATGACTTAAAAAGATTCTCTGCTCTACAGAAGGATCAGTCTTGAAACTCCTTTCTTGGGTTGCTTTTCTTAAGGCTTGTGACATGTTTTAGATTATTAATGGATGCAATTGTTAAAGAGCTGGGTTGAGGGAAGAAGAGTATGGGCAGCTACTGCCAGGTGGAGATTAATCAGAAAAAAAAAAAAAAGAGTCTTTGAATTGATAATTTAGGAAACTGGGAAATAGGACATATTGGCAACAGTTTGATTTTTTTTTTAAATAGTTGTTTTTATTTATTTATTTAGCTATGCCAATCCTAAGTTGCAGCATGCAGGATCTTTACTTGTGGCATGTGGAACCCAATTCCTTGACCAGGGATTAAACCTAGACCCCCTGCACTGGGACTGTGAGGTCTGAGCCATTGGACTCAAGGGAAGTCTCAAAAATTTGATTTTTAAGTGACCTTTAAAAAATATGATATTTGGTAATTGGCAAACTACATTCACAAAAAACACGTAAAATCAATATTTATTTCTCAAAGGTTATCCATTGTGAACATGAATGATACTTTGTTAAAGAAAGAAAGTCCTTATTTTCTTCCTTCGTTTACACCAAGTTCTAACACTTTTAAATTACATAATCATAATAAAATTAAGACAGCTAGCAAGAAAAGATTTGTGTGCAGGTGGGTAGCGGGAGCAGACACAGGGTCACCAACTTTCCTTTTTTCACAATGGAGACTTTAAACAAAGCAAAATGTACTATCTTAATAATTTATTTCATTTCACATAATGAAATATGAAAAAAATAAGTACAGTCTCAAATAAAAGGCAGTCCTCTATTAGCTTAAAATAAATTGAATCAAAGATTTTAAGCCACAGTCTTTAGGTTTTTCATCTTGGAACATGCAGGTTAATATTTGTGCATACTACAGCAATGGTTATTGGGGAAAGCTCGTGAACTACCGATTCAGACATTACCAGATCCCTGAAAGTCTGTTGGATCCTGATATAACTAAGTACTGGAGCTAGAAAGGGGCTCAGAAATTACTTTGCTAAATTATTCGTTTTATAGTTAATAAAGGAAAGCTTTGTGTGGCCTAGGGTAGCCAGTGAACTGCGGCTGGAATGGGGTTTCAGTCAGCTCTCCTGGCCAATGACTGTAGGGTGCTCCTATCACGCATCTCTTTGCCTGAGATGCTAACATTTTGGCACAGCTCTGGAGGATGTGGGGGCTCTTAAGAAAGGACTCCTTTCCGTTAAAAGGGTTTCACTATCAAGAAGTATTTATTGGGTACCTGCTCAGAGCAAATCTCAGAAAAGAAGAAGAGTTTTTTGTTGCTGTTGTTTTTTCCCTCCAGTTGAGCATGATGCAGTCTGGAAGCGAGGTCAAGTGCATGAAAATAAACCTAACAATGTGTGACAACACAGGGCTGAACACATCATGAGTAGGCAGACAGCAAGTAGCAACAGGGCATGGGGATATGGAATAGTCATGTGTTTCTGAAAAAACATTTATAGGGAGAAGTATTGCTACTTGAGATTTGGCTTTTAGGCCCAGAATGTGCATCTGGCCGTCTGAGCACTAAGAAGGTGGAGCCTGCTGGACCTCTCACCAGGGCTTTGGGCATCTTTACTCTCTATCGTTTTAGTTCTGACAAGACAAAGAACTCAGGAAGGAGGGAGTTTTGAAGATGGCAGGAGGACAAGCAATGAAACATGCAACACCCCTTTTTCACTCTCATTAAATGCCACAACCTTCACTATTAAATATGCTCTTGACCTTGTGGGACAAACTCTGGAAGCAAATTTCTCATTTGCTGGCCTCTCCCTGGGCCTTCTGCGACATACTGTCGCTCAGACAAGGACTGTTCTTAATGGGTTTATGGGAAAGGCTTGGCCTGCCTTTCCATCTGCACCTTCTGCCGGCTCCCTCTGAAAAGCGCTAGCTTGCCATACGACATTGTCTTGAATTATTTAGATTGGTAAATCTTTCTGCATCTCACATCTTTAGTCCATCTGTTAGCCGGAGCTTTTCCTTTATAGGAAGTGTCCTTTATGCATGCTGGCATCTGTCAGCAGTACACTTCCCTCTTTTATTCATGATCTTCTATGGGAGAGGGTACAAGCTGCAGAAACGCCGCATGCCTGGTATGCATTTCATTTTAATGGAAGATTACATGACTGGGGTGCTGGTTTATTACCTCGCTCCGCATGCATCCATTCATCACCTGGCAGCCCCCTCACCCGGCCTGTTAGAAGGTGCTGGCCCTTCTGCAGCCCTTGGGTCCCAGCTTTATGCAGGAAGTGGGCTTGGTAGGGGAGAGAAAACTGATCCTTTAAACAAAGATGAAAGATCATGAGAAAGAAAAATATATAGTGGAGAATCAAGGGCTGGGGGAGAAGGAAGAGGTCTTGACCTCAGCCAAATACCCAGATACAGACATGGAATTATTTATACAAATCACTAGATGTGTTGAGGAAAATGTTATCATGAACACCATATCTTAGCTGAGTATATTCTTAAAAAATTGTGCTCCTAAATTTATTCAAGTATTTTTTATTTTTCACTCACAGGATAATTAAATCTCAGAATTTCTCATCCACTTTTTTTTAATGCTGCAATAACCTCTATAATGCTGTTTGCCAAATGTAGATTTTTTTCTGTAAGAATCTTCCAAAGAATTTTTAAATATTTTTATGCTATTATTTTGATGTCAATCTAAAAATAGTCAATATAAAGATAACCTAAATAGGATGACCATATATGTTGGTCACGGACTTCTGAAGTGGCTTAGCAGATGAAGAACACATTTGCAATGCAGGACCTGTAGGTTCAATCCCTGGATTGGGAAGATCACCTGGAGGAGGGCATGGAAAGCCACTCCAGTATTCTTGCTGGGAGAATTTCATGGACAGAGGAGCCTGGTGGGCTACAGTCCATAGGGTCACAAGGGATTGGACAAAACTGAAGTGACTGATCATGCACTCACCCAATATGATTTCAGTGCCCATATTAGCAATTCTATTGACTTTTTCCCTGGTACCATGTCAAGCTACTATGGACCCGATGGGGATGAGTCCAGTGAGGAAGAGACCAATATCTATATTTGGAAGATGACTTCTGTCTTACCTCCTGCAATATGGGGAGAAAGCCATCACCTACCTAACAGGGGTAGAAGAGAGCATGGGGGATCAGTTGGACTTCAAATATGCTTTCAAGCAACCTTCCTATTTCAGTCCCCTTGCATCTCTTCCTCTTCTCTTCAGAGATATCAGGTGCCTTTCCAGAGTTCTAAAACTTGAATTAGGTTGCTTTTCCTTGGTCCTTGCTCTGAAGGCTTGAGTTTGTATATTTTTGCTCTGTTAAGTAAGTTACATACAGTCCATATCCATGCTTTTTCCAAAATGCTATCTCTATCTGCTTACCATGTTCTCTCTTCTTTTGAATGTATCAACATATCTTATTAAAAATTATTCCACAGAATTATAGCAAAGTTTCATGAGGGAACAGAAATCATCTGCAATCCATCTTCCAGCTATTTTTGGAGATCCATATATCTGTTTTCCATGGTAGAGTTTTTGGTTTTTTTTTGAGATTTCTGATAATGTGAAAAGCTACTGAGCTCTTCCACTCTACTGAATGTCTTTTCATAGCACAGCTCACTGTTCTCTGGCTTATTTCAGATCCCAATTATTATAACAAATGTAAAATATGAGATCCATGGAATTAAGTCTTTTTTAAAATGTTGCTACTAAAATGACAAAAAGAAGTGATGTAGAAGACACAGTCTTTGTCTTTTCAATGATGATAATCTATTTAGGGTTTTGGTCTCAAGAAATTAGGAGGTTTGCCAGAAATCATTGGAAATACAGATTGCTGCTCTTATTTTCCCTAGCAAGTGAAATCTCAGTTCACCAAATTTGTCCAGTCTTCTGGATAGATAAAATATGGGTAACAGCACCAATTTTCTCCCATTCTATGACCACTCCATTTGAGCTGGAGTGACTAGGTGGTGGAGAAGTCTTGGTTTGCTGGAAAATGTAAACTGAGAATGTTCTCTTAGCCCTGAGCATGAAGACTAGCTTCATGGGTTTCAAATGTGGACAGAGAGTTTCCCACAGTTAGAAGTACCCACTACTTCATTTAATGCTCTGTGGAAATTCTTAATAATTTTTGAATAAGGAATCCCATATTTTCATTTTGTCCTAAGCCCTGTAAATCATGTCATCTGTCCTGCCTGACACACTTCATGAATCCTTTGCAGCTGAGATATTGGAGGGTGACTTGAACCAGTCTGGCCTCCCTCTGGTGTGACAACAGTTGGGAACGATCAAGAAGCTGTTCAAGTTCACAGATGATAAATAACAGGGCAACAGAAGATACAGTATAGATTGGAACTGCAGTTGCAAACACATGTATCCAGGTTCCAGGAAGTCAACCCAAATGTGGGAGAGAGTTGATGTAACAGGATAAAGCTAGTTACTGGCAAACAGAAAGAGCATGCCCTGTCTAAAGACATTCAAATTCAGTTTTTAAAACACTGGGTTGTACTGGACAGAAAAAAAAAGAAAAAGTGGGTCACCAATCTGCAACCTGTGCTTTGCAAATTTGAGACAATTACATATCCATGGTTATTCCCCAAGACATCTGCTTATCTTGTACATTTTTTCTTTTCAGGACTAAGATGTTTCTCAGTAAACGAGGATGTCAAATCCATTTTTATATTGTTTTTTTTTTATTATTATTCCATTGTTTTCCATAGATATATGTGTGTATTTTACACTTAGGACACTTATTTGGCACGAAGCCTGTGCCGAATCCTCCTGTTTCCTTTTAGTTGAGCAGCCTCACCCTTGTCATTCATGTTGTATTTGATATTTTCTGTAACATGATTAGATAATTGTGGTGAAAGCATCATTCCCTGAGCAGATGGGCTGAACATTTAGGGTGAGCCCTGTAGCATGGTGCATGAGAGCACTAGGAACCTGCCAGAAACTGAACAGAGGATGTGTGTGTGTGTATTTGTGTATGTGCATGCACGTGCTCACCAAAAACAAGAGCAACCCCAAATAGCTGGCAAAGTGGCACCGTCCTGACTGTTGCTGCTGCAGGGACTCCTGAGGGACCAGAGAGTTATAATTTTAACAGCTGATCATAGTTCCCTTTAATTTCTGACTAGTATCCAGGCTGAAGGAAGCACATTAGTCTGTATGCCACTCCTTTCCCAATATTAAGTTGATTTGTTAGCTTTCTCTCAGCATGTTTAAACACATGCATCAGAATTGAAATATTGTATCTTGATTCTCAAACTCTCAGGGGGAAAAAAGGTGACTTTTGAGTATCTAAATATATTTATGATACACGCTGCTGCTGCTGCTAAGTCGCTTCAGTCGTGTCCGACTCTGTGCGACCCCATAGACAGTAGCCCACCAGGCTCCCCCGTCCCCGGGATTCTCCAGGCAAGAACGCTGGAGTGGGTTGCCATTTCCTTCTCCAATGCATGAAAGTGCAAAGCGAAAGTGAAGTCGCTCAGTCGTGTCTAACTCTTAGCAACCCCATGGACTGCAGCCCACCAGCCTCCTCCATCCATGGGATTTTCCAGGCAAGAGTACTGGAGTGGGGTGTCATTGCCTTCTCTGTATGATACATGAGATATAACCAAAAAAGTGAAAGACCAAAATTCAAGTTCTTATTCTTCTGTGGCCTAGACTTGCATTAATCACTTAACTTCTCTAACCCTCCATTTCCTTATCTGTAAAATGGGATTATAATTATTGTTGCAAGGATCAGATGTTAAAGGCTCTCCTTGTCACCCAGACTCTTGAGGCATTTATAGTTCAGCAACTCATTTATAGAATACAGATTGGTAAACTCTGTGAAATCCAGATACATGTGAAATCCAGTAAGGAATCTTCTCTGGTAAAATAAGAATAGCTCTCATGAATTAAGTAGGAAATCTACTTTTATCCAAATAAATGCATCTTGTATAAAAATGCGTAATACACCTAAAATTGTACAATTTTGGAGGAAAGAGAATATCAGTTGCTTTGGATGGGGTTTAAAGATAAGAAAGAAAAATAAACTTTATAATCATTGTAGGTTCTCTTAAGATCAAAGATCTAGGATTTAGAGATATAAGTTACATTAGTAGACACTGAATTACTGGAACAACACCCAGAGTCCTGTGAATTATCTCTATTCTTTTCAAACGATACTGATGATGTCATTTGGATCATATAAAACCAAAACCAACCTGTGGCAAGGGCATTCCTGCTCTCTAAACTTACACTGTGTGATAGGTGGTGGTGGTGGTGGCTTAGTCGCTAAGTCGTGCCTGACTCTTTCGACACCATGGACTGTAGCCTTCCAGGCTCCTCTGTCCGTGGGCATTCTCTAGGCAAGAATATTGGAGTGGGTTGCAATTTCCTTCTCCCGGGGATCTTCCCCACCCAGGAATTGAACCAAGGTCTCCTGCATTGCAGACAGATTACTGACTGAGCTATGAGGGAAGCCCACGTGATACATAAGGTCTATGAAATTCTACCTGCTCCAGTTATTTCTCTAAGATGTCAGTGAACTTTATCTTTAAGAAATGAACTGCTCTGAAAAGACCAGGGCACCCGGGAACCTCCTAAGAAATTACATGAGGTTGAGTAGGTTTGTATATGAAGTAGAGTTGCGCACCACCTCCCATTTTATCTTCCTCAATTAAAACTATATGATAGAATGAATAATAACCCCCCAAATAACAGGCAATAATTTCTGAAACCCATGAATATTACCTTATATTACAAAAGAAAATTTTAAGTATGACTTAGTTATGAATTTTGATATAGACACAATGCCCTGGATGATTTGGATGGACCCTGAATATCTTTAAAAGGAAGTTGGATATGTAATGACAAAGGAAGCAAGAGGTTGGAGTGATGTAAGGAAAAGACCAGAATTCAAGGAATATAGGCAGTTTCCAGACCCTAGAAATGCAAGGAAATGGAAATCCCCCAGACCCTCAAGAAAGAACAAGAACTGCCAACACCTTGACTGTAGCCCAGTGAAACTGACTTTGCTCTGCTAAACTGTAAAACTGTAAGATAAGTTTGTGTTAAGTCACCACATATGTGATAAATTGCCCAGCATCAATAGGAAACATATATATACTGGTCTCATCAATTTTTACTCTCTTAAAAATTATCAACAGGTAACTTATAATAATATCTAAAATATATTGAGCACTTACTGTGTGCTAGGCACTAAATTCAGTATAATATTTACATATGATTATTATTATTTATCTGCCTGATAAAGCCTCAGCATTGATATTAGTACTATTAACATTTTATAGAAGAGGAAAACAAGGCTAATAAAAGCTAGGAAACTTCTCCAAGGCCAACAGATAATAACATTTCTGGTTTTATTTATTTATTTTTTTTGTATCTGTCTTACCCCAACTATTAGGTTGTAGCCTTCTTGAAGGCAAAATTTGTATCTTAACCTCCTTCATTCCAATCACTTCTTATCAGAGTCTCTAAATTCAAATGAAAATAAAAATGAAACCCACCTGAAACCATGATGTTAGCTAATAAGAAAATAATTTTATATGTAGAAATTTAATCCACACCCATCTGTTCAGAATTCTGCTCATTACATAAAAGAAAGTGCATCTGATTTCCCTTATCAGTCATCTCCACTGTGTTTTCTTCTGTTTTGTGACTATGACCATAGAAGCATCTCATCTTTAAAACTGTATTCACTTATTCACTTATTCTTTTTGTTGGCTGCCCTCCCTGCTCCCACTTTCTTTTTGTGATTCAGTCAGAGGAAGTAGATTTCTTGCAAGAGATCTGTCATGCAGAAGCCAAGTGCTTCTGGTTTTTCATTAGATGCTGATGGTGTTAGATTTAAAGTTGACACCAAAGCCTAATTAAACATTATGCCAGTGCACATATTCTGCAAATTAAGACACAACACATTACAGAGCCCAGTAGAGGAAGGATAAGTTAAAAAGGAAGCTGTCAACATGCAAAGGACCCTGTTAAGTGCTTTAAATACAAATTTTGAATTTAAAATGCAAATGGGTTGAAACCTCTTTTCCTTTCAACTTGGAAAGGAAGATTAGTGGAGTAGAGAGAGTTTTACTTCAGTTTTGGCTAATTATTGAGTTTTGACTCAGTGGCAATCAGAGTACATTACAGTAGTCTTAGAAATGGCAAGAGGAACTAGCCCACAGCTACAACTCACTTGCAGCTCCTGGTTAGCTGAATGAAGAGCAGGAAGCACACCAACCCCATCAATGTTGACAAGTCAACACATGCACTGAAAAAGAAAATAAGTTTTCAGATCGAAACAGGGAGGGCCACTGGCACTCTTCAGATCTGCACAGCTGTGGAAAAGTTCTAAACCTGACTTCATCAAATTGGGATGGGTGGAGTGTTGGGAAAAGCCAGAGAGATTTTGAAATCTGAGATGATGAACTCCAGAGCAACAGGGCCAGGATCAGAGCTGGGTATATTGGCTGTGACAATCTGAGTTTTAGGAGAGCAATGGGAAGGAATGATGTAAGAGATGGAGAGACTGGGGCACTCTGCTCTGCTTCACTGGATCCCACCTCCATGCCTACTCCCATTTTTCTCAATCATGTATGAAGAGACAGTAACCAATAAAAAGCTGAGATGAGGTTCCTCTATATACACCAGCATGTAGTTATTGTTCTACATTTACTATTTTTCAGTCTTTGAGGTGTTACTTAAATTCATCCAGCAAATACCAAGTCTTTAGTACATTTATGTTATGGATAAAATAGAAAGTGTTTGTTCTGCTGAAAGAACTTGCATTTGAGAAGTGAAAGACATCTACCTTACAAATTGTCCTTCCAAGAGATAAATGCTTCAGTAGAGAGTGACAGAAAGTGATCCCGTCTAGCAT
Source organism: Bos mutus (assembly GCF_027580195.1). Taxonomy (NCBI): domain Eukaryota; kingdom Metazoa; phylum Chordata; class Mammalia; order Artiodactyla; family Bovidae; genus Bos; species Bos mutus. The sequence goes on along the minus strand of NC_091619.1, from coordinate 7,529,056 downwards.
GGAGATGAAAAATTCCTCTGAAGTAGGTTAGGAAAACCTCAAAATGACCAAATATTTGAGCTAGATCTTAAAAAAAAAAAGTAGAATTTGAACTGTTAGACCTGATGGAGAGAGAAAAGCAGACTGAGGTACTTTGAAAATAATGTTTAAAAGTAAAATCACTGAAAAAACTAAAAGGGGTAATGCAAAAGACAGGTTTATTAAACTCAACCAAAAGAATCATGACTTGGTTCCTTTCTTTTCCAAGTTGTTTATTCTATTGTATCTGACTGTAAGCCATTCATATATTCTTTCAAGGGACTTAAATCGCAGGATTGACTATTTCAATTTTCAATTACTTTCTTCTTAAAAAATAAAATAGACTTTGGAGGCAGAAATCTGATTGAACAACTAATCCAAAAAGTAGAATATAGTTGCTTTTATAATCTTTATTAAAGGATCATTAAGATTCAGCTGTTTCAGAAAGACTTCCATAAGCCTTGCCTTCAATCTTGCTGGGAAAGATTGAAGCTGGGAGGAGAAGAGGATGACAGAAGATGAGATGATTGGATAGCATCACCGACTCGATAGACATGAGTTTGAGTAAGCTCTGGGAGTTGGTGATGGACAAGGAATACTGGCATTCTGCAGGCCATGGGGTCACAAAGAGTCGGATATGACTAAGTGACTGAACTGAATTGACTGAAGTCTTGGCCAAAACTCCATGCCCATAATCAACCCAATTAATTTTGTTTCCACTATATTCAGTTCTCATCATATGGGCAATAATCTGTTAAATAAATGGAAAACACATACTTGTATGTACACACACACACATACACACACACAGTTTTCTACTCTTAAGGAAGTTAACATTCTGATAGAAGGGTTTGAATACATGAGAAAATTACAGAGTATTATATGATAAAATATTAAATTGAATGAAATCAGTGCCAAAATGTATAGCAAAAGACAAATTCTGTGGGTGGCAGAGATAGAAGAAATCAAAATTGGAAAAGCTTAATTGCAATTGGCTCAAGTTAATATTTTTTTTAATGCATAAACACCATCATTTCAAAGAAGATTTGATATTTTATTGTGGTTACTATATGAAAAGTGCAAAGTGACATAATTTTTTAAGTGCCAAATTTTACCTTATTTGAAGTTCCAATCTTTAAAAACTGTTAACATATTTAGCTGTTTAATTTTCTTATGATTATGCTGGGAAAACCGATTTTTCAAATTCATCTTGATTTCTAAGGTGACTTAAATATAATTTACTAAATAACATAATAGTAGGAAAATTGAATGGTACTTAATGGATTTTGCTAACTGAAATAATTAAATGATAATTGCTTAATAATGTCAAATTATTTTCTGCTGTACAGTTATTAATTATATGTGAAGATGAATAGTTTATGTTTTTTTGGCAACTACAATGATTCAATAAATTATTTAAGTGTCCAACTAATTGTATTGTATTCAATAATAAGATAATAACTGATTGAAAAGTAACAGATGAACTTCACATTCAGCAAGCAATACTACATGGAATAAAAATTTATATTAAATCAAGAAAATGAATAAATCATATATAACAATAGTCTGTTAAAAGTAATTTCTTTTTTACTTTAAAAAAATGAATTAGAATGCAGCTTTGTGCCTGTAAACATTTTTTTTCCTGGGGCGGGGGAGGAGGGGTGGAGTTTGAAAGATATTACATAAACCCTGCCTGCCTTCTGTCAATGCAGTAAAGCAGGGGTCCTTCCCCATCACGTAGGGATGCAAGCAAGACAATGACATGTAACCTGAATTCCTTTGTGAGTCTGGTGAAGGCTAATAAATAATGGGATTTACAATTAATTATTACTGATGAGCCAGACAGGCTGAGACATAATTCCCTTAAGCATTTCCCAGTCACAAGAACTATTTTCATGGGCAAATTCTCATTTTCCACGTTGGGAAAACCTTCCATCTTTCCTTCACTAGTGGTTCTATCCTTGATAACAGTAGTCCTTAGAGAATCATAGACACTAGAATTGGACTGGATCTTAAAATTCATCTAGCTGCAGTGTCTCCCAAGTGCAAGACAGCATCTCCTCTTGGTGCTGTCAGTACACTGCATGACCATCCATGTGGGACAGGCCTGTGCATCCATGTGGGAGAAGAAACCTCAGACAGATGTCCATGCTTTCCTCTGGCAGCAAGGCTTGCCACAGAATCTTCTCCACTCAGTACAGTGAGTACAGTCTCAAAGTATGACTGATGAAAATGTCCTAGAGGAGAGAGTAGGAAGAGAGAGAGGAGGAAGAAGAAGGCAAATTATAAATGGAGGAGTGGAAGGTAAACACAAACCCTGTACAGAGGGAGCAAGTTCTGATCATGTGAGGAAAATTAACTCTATTATACATAGATACTGGAGAAGGAAATGGCAACCCACTCCAGTATTCTTGCCTGGAGAATCCCATGGACAGAGGAGCCTGACAGGCTACAGTCCATGGGGTCTTAAGAGTCGGACACAACTTAGCGACTAAACAACCACTGCCATATATAGATATGATAGATTAGACAGACGATAGATCTTTCTAAGGAATTAATCTTCCTTAGAATTCTTTAGTCATATGATAAAACACTGTCTTTATCTATGCCTGCCATTATTATGAGGGCCAAATGCAAATTTCATATTTTATAGGCCTAAACTCATTTTCTTCTGTAAAGTTTCTGAATTTTTAATTAATATTTCAGTATAAAATTAAGGGTATTCTTGGGTTTCCCAGTTGGCCACAGTGGTAAGGAATCCAACTGTCAGTGCAGAAGACACCAGAGATGTGAGTTTGATCCCTGGGTTGGTAAGATCCCTTGGAGTAGGAAATGGCAAGCCATTGCAATATTCTTGCCTGGAAAATTCCATGGACAGATGAGCCTGGCGGACTACAGTCCAGAGGGTCACAAAGAGTCAGACACACAGTGAGCACACACTGCACCTGGAAAGAAATCAAAATATGAATAATCTTTTATAACGAGATAATGTATCTTTACCAAGTCCTACTCTCCAGAAGTACAGATTAACAAATTTTAATCTGCATTCTTGAATTTGGAGTGGGGTGGGGTTGGGGGGAGGACAGGGGCAGGAGAAGGCTATAAAAGCAGTTGAAGAAAATTTATACATGGGACTCCCTGGTGGTCCAGTGGCTAAGACACTGTACTCTCAAATCAGGGGGCCCAGGTTTGAGCCATTATCAGGGAGCTAGACTCCACATACCACAAATGAATTTGCATGTTGCCACTAAGACCCAGTACAGTCAAATTTTAAAAATAAATTACGCAAAAGAATTATCAATAAGATATTCTGAAATTTTTTCAAACCCTAAAAATGCAGCTTCCTTACTTAACTATTTTTTTTAATAGCAGCATAATATTCTGTTTTGAATTTGCACCATTTAACTAACTTGCAGGTGATTGATGCTTATAGTGTTTTCAGTTTTTTTATAATACAAGCCAGTTGAATTTTTAAAATATTCAGAATGCTGAATCGAGAGTCAGACAGTACAGACACTATTTGCTAAATAATAGGCCAGAGCTATGTGATAATAAGGGCTTCCCTGGTGGCTCAGATGGTGAAGAATCCGCCTGTAAGACGAGAGACATGGGCTTGATTCCTGGGTTGGGAAGATCCCCTGGAGGAGAGAATGGCAACTCACTCCAGCATTCTTGCCTGGAGAAGCCCCATGGACAGAGAAGCCTGGCAGACTGCAGCTCATAGGGTTGCAGAGTCGGACACAACTGAGCGACTAAGCACAGCACAGCACAGCACATGTAATAATAAACACAAGTGTGAAAACAAGAGAATTAATGTTCTTTGTTTGCCTAGCAGTCAATTAAGACAGCAACAGAGGTGATTCAACTGATTGCAACATTTAAGGCTAATTGGAAAAAAAATTCAAAAATGGTAACTCTGCTTCCTTTGCCATTCCACAAAGGCAATGTTCCTTTGTGACCTTGGCGAGGCTTTGCCTCTTTCTACTCCCTTCTGGAAAGTGATAATAAATCACATCATCTTAGAAACATCACTGTGTGACGTTTTACACAGTTTGCATTCATAATACATCATTTATATTAAAGAGAATAACTAAGATGAACTTGTATGATATTAAATGGACAGTGTCATTGCACCAATTTCTGAAGCTTGTTATACACATTACCTAGTATTGAGATGAAAAACAACTATTTATTCCTAGATTCTATACTTTGAAATTAAGGTTCCTTACACAATTCTTTTCTTATTCTTATTTACCTTGAAATTTCACTGGCTAATTCACTCAGTCATTCACTAGATATGTTTTTAATGCTAACTATGGGCCAATCACCCTGTCAAGGGTAGAAATATAAAGATTAACAGTTCTTAAATAGTCTGTATCTCCACATCGTTCAAAAAACATTCCAAAAAGGCGAGCTAGTATTTATTCTCTTTGCCATTTTACACAATTAATCCTGATTTATTTATTTATTTTTTTTAGATTATTCTGCCTCACACTTTTCAACCATGCTCTTATCTTTACGATTTCAGTTTTAAGAGGTAGCAGATAGTTCAAGGAAGATGGGAACTGGAAAGGGCTTCACCAAAGAAATTGAAATATATATTATAAGTGCAAAGGGTTTAAACATGGCAGTGATGTGATGATACCAGGGACTTATGAACTGGCAGTAGAGAAGACTGGAGAAAGAATTTCTTTATAAAACAAAAGAGAGATGATGGAGAGCCTGAAATGATGAAGGCTGGTGAAAATGGAAAGGAGAAATAATTGTAGAGGTATTTCAGAATAAGAATCAGACAGACATGGAGACAACTGAACGTAGGAGTGAGAGGAAAGGGCACACAGATTTTTTAAAAGCCCATTCCTGTTTTCTTTTCTTTTTTTTTTTTTTCCTTTTATCACCTCAGGAGGGGAAAGGGTGTTCTTTATCTGTGAATTGTGTCACTCTCACCACAGAGCCTGGTGTTATGTGTGTCCCCGTAAAACATCCCAGCTTCCATTAAACAAAGTGCTCTTCTTAAATGCCTTCCTTGTAAGACCTGGCTGCCCTACCCCAAGCCATTAGTGGGAACAGAACGTTAATAAGGAGGGACTGTGGTATCTCTAAGAGACGTTGACCTCCTTCAACGGAAGCAGGGCACCCATTACAGTGTAATGATAAATCACAAGCTTTTCCCTTCCATTATTTTCCTAGAAGACTCGTCTCTGAATGCATAAACATACTGAAGGGAGGAAGGAAAAAAAAAACAAAAACACAAAAAACACAAGCAACAGATTAACAGAAAGGTGAAAATAAAAGAGAGGGAGCAGACAATCAGCAGACTCCCAGTGGGATTTAAAACAATAAATGCACCGTACACATCCACATATATATGCATACAGTGAAACTTTAACATAGCCTTGTAACAAAAAAAAAATCTCCAGAAAACTGTACAAATGTACTCTAAGACATAAAGGTCTCACACAGAATTATAAATATAAGTGACATCTCTAGGATACTTATTGTATTTAATATTATGGTGCTTTTCTCTTTATTGCTGTAAATTCAAAGGCAATCTAAACCAAAGGGTGGGAGAAAGCATAAATAATCAATAAATTAAAACTAACCAGTCTTTAGGCTCTATCAGTGATATCCTCACATTGAATAAGAATCCGCTTTCAGGGGAAAACATTTTCTAGGTTCTCCTCTTAATGCATTGACCAAGAACCTATATTGAAGTGTAGACCACTCTTGCTGACCATACAATGCTATCAGTTCAGTTCAGTTCAGTCGCTTAGTCGTGTCTGACTCTTTGTGACCCCATGAACCGCAGCACACCAGGCCTCCCTGTCCATCACCAACTCCTGGAGCTCACTCAGACTCACGTCCATTGAGTCAGTGATGCCATCCAGCCATCTCATCCTCTGTCATCCCCTTTTCCTCCTGCCCCCAATCCCTCCCCGCATTAGAGTCTTTTCCAATGACTCAACTCTTCGCATGAGGTGGCCAAAGTACCGGAGTTTCAGCTTTAGCATCAGTCCTTCCAAAGAAATCCCAGGGCTGATCTCCTTTAAAATGGACTGGTTGGATCTCCTTGAAGTCCAAGGGACTCTCAGGAATCTTCTCCAACACCACAGTTCAAAAGCATCAATTCTTTGGCACTCAGCTTTCTTCACAGTCCAACTCTCACATCCATACATGACCACTGGAAAAACCATAGCCTTGACTAGACGGACCTTTGTTGGCAAAGTAATGTCTCTGATTTTGAATATGCTCTCTAGATTGGTCATAACTTTCCTTCCAAGGAGTAAGCGTCTTTTAATTTCATGGCTGCAGTCACCATCTGCAGTGATTTTGGAGCCCAAACAAATAAAGTCTGACACTGTTTCCACTGTTTCCCCATCTATTTCCCATGAAGTGGTGGGACCGGATGCCATGATCTTCGTTTTCTGAATGTTGAGCTTTAAGCCAACTTTTTCACTCTCCTCTTTCACTTTCATCAAGAGGCTTTTGAGTTCCTCTTCACTTTCTGCTATAAGGGTGGTGTCGTCTGCATATCTGAGGTTATTGATATTTCTCCCAGCAATCTTGATTCTAGCTTGTGCTTCTTCCAGCCCAGCGTTTCTCATGATGTACTCTGCATATAAGTTAAATAAGCAGGGTGACAATATACAGCCTTGATGTCTTCCTTTTCCTATTTGGAACCAGTCTGTTGTTCCATGATAAGATCCCTTAGTAATTATTGCTAACGACATGCTGTTTTATCAGCCACAGCATGTGCCTCTCACGTGACTTTTGCCTCTGTTGCCAAGTTGCTACAGTCATGTCTGACTCTTTGTGACTTTATGGACTGTAGCCCACCAGGCTCCTCTGTCCATGGAATTCTCTAAGGCAAGAATAATGAAGCGGGTTTCCATGCCCTCCTCCAGGAGATCTTCCTGACCCAGGAATTGAACTTGCTTCTCTTATATATCCTGCATTAGCAGCCAGGTTCTTTACCACTAGCATCACCTGGGAAGTCCTTTGCCTCTAGAGCCTAGGATATACCAGCCAAACACTAAAACAATTTTCAGAGGTCTAAGAAGATGACTACTGTTCTGTGGAAACAAGATCAATTAAGAAGCATGATTAGAGTGAATAAAACAGATTCCAAGGTGACTGATATGAATAATAAGAATGTTTATAGTTGTTTATGTAAATTGAAGAACTCACTGTGAGTGTATGGATTAGTTGGACTGTCCCCACCTAGCTCAGGACATCAGTCTCCACCTAGCTCAGGACATCAGTCTCTACCTTTGACTTTTACTTCCTCTGCCTCTGATAGCAAGAGTTTCTTGTTTAGACTAGATTGCTCTATATTTGGAGAAGGCAATGGCAACCCACTCCAGTACTCTTGCCTGGAAAACCCCATGGACAGAGGAGCCTGGTGGGCTGCCGTCTCTGAGGTCGCACAGAGTCGCACACGACTGAAGCGACTTCACTTTCACTTTCATGCAATGGAGAAGGAAATGGCAACCCACTCCAGTGTTCTTGCCTGGAGAATCCCAGAAACGGGGGAGCCTGGTGGGCTGCCATCTCTGGGGTCCCACAGAGTCGGACACGACTGAAGTGACTTAGCAGCAGCAGCTCTATATATTCCAACCTATCTTCCATCGATGACTGTGGCATGACTGGAATGACTCTTCTCAAGTTTTGGAATTTCATTTCCCCTTCCAGTTATATCTAGTATAAATCCTTTAGTCTGGTTTGTTTATTGAGTCCCAGGGCTCTTATAACAGAAACATTCACATAGATGAATGATTGGAAGTTGGACTTTAAGACGTTGGGATCAAAGGAAGCCTAGTTGCTCACAGCTTTTTGTACCTCTAGATATATGTCCCTCTGTTTCGTCTCCTAGTAGATATCTGGCTGCAGGTCAGGAAGCAACAGTTAGAACTGGACATGGAACAACAGACTGGTTCCAAATAGGAAAAGGAGTACGTCAAGGCTGTATATTGTCACCCTGCTTATTTAACTTATATGCAGAGTACATCATGAGAAACGCTGGACTGGATGAAGCACAAGTTGGAATCAAGACTGCTGGGAGAAATATCAATAACCTCAGATATGCAGATGACACCACCCTTATGGCAGAAAGTGAAGAGGAACTAAAAAGCCTCTTGATGAAAGTGAAAGAGGAGAGCGAAAAAGTTGACTTAAAGCTCAACATTCAGAAAACGAAGATCATGGCATCTGGTCCCATCACTTCATGGGGAATAGATGGGGAAACAGTGGAAACAGTGTCAGACTTTATTTTTGGGGGCTCCATAATCACTGCAGATGGCGACTGCAGCCATGAAATTAAAAGACATTTACTCCTTGGAAGGAAAGTTATAACCAACCTAGATAGCATATTCAAAATCAGAGACATTACTTTGCCAACAAAGGTCCATCTAGTCAAGGCTATGGTTTTTCGAGTGGTCATGTATGGATGTGAGAGTTGGACTATGAAGAAAGCTGAACGCCAAAGAATTGATACTTTTGAACTGTGGTGTTGGAGAAGTCTCCTGAGAGTTGCTTGGACTGCAAGGAGATCCAACCAGTCCATTCTGAAGGAGATTAGCCCTAGGATTTCTTTGGAAGGAATGATGCTAAAGCTGAAACTCCAGTACTTTGGCCACCTCATTCAAAGAGTTGAGTCATTGGAAAAGATTCTGATTCTGGGAGGGATTGGGGGCCTGGAGCAGAAGGGGATGACAGAGGATGAGATGGCTGGATGGTATCACTGACTCGATGGACTTGAGTCTGAGTAATCTCTGGGAGTTGGTGATGGACAAGGAGGCCTGGCATGCTGTGATTCATGGGGTGGCAAAGAGTTGGACGTGACTGAGTGACTGAACTGAACTATCTGGCAGTTGTTTCCAACAACTCCCCTGAACCCCTTGTTTGCCCCATCTAAAGTACCTCTGTTAGCTTTGGAGATCCAGATCCACATAGATGTGGGGAGTTTGGACTGACCTCTGGCTGCAGAAATGAAGTGCATGACCTAGGTGAGTCAGTTAGTACATCCCACTGCTTTACCCTCATATCCTGGCCAGAGAGATACTTTTAGGACTAGGGATGTACCCTAAAGCAGTTCAGTCAGAATGAATTTCAGGACTTCTTCTGGGGATGTTGGGATGAAGGTATCATCTCTCTTCTGCTGATGTGAAGAGGGAAGCCTCCAGCTGCTCTGTTGCATCTCTCTTGGAGCGACAAGCAAGTCAGGCATGTGATGCATCCCCCAGCAGGTAAGACAGAGCAAAGAAATTGAAACAAAATAGGACTCTACCCCTACTTCTGGAACTTTCATTCATTTAGGGCATTAAATTAAATTTGAACCTAATTTGAATCAGGTTTTTTGCCATTCACATTCAAATAAACAAAAATTGACTTGACTTGTGAGGAGTAGTTTGTACTCGTGGCTACAATATAGGTTTTGGTCAATATCTTTCATAAGATTTGTGTATGATTTGCAAATAGTAAGTACATTTCCAATGTGTTCTACCTTTAAACAAAAAGGAACTGACACATTGAAGTGCATATTCCAAAGTTATTGGTCAATTTCTTTTTTTTTTTCCTCTAAAAGACATCTATCTTAAAAATTATTGTTTAAAATTATTCTTCCAACATATTAGGTGTACCCTATTTCCATGACACCAACCTTTTACAATTTTATCAAAAAATTGTTCCCCATCTCCACTCTCTTTACTTCATGATTGCTTTTTGGTTTTGGGTCCATAGCTCTTATCATGACAGTTACCGATACCCCCTCACTTTCTTTTAGTAAGAATTGCAGTTAGCATCACTTGCATGGTAAAGGACCATATCATCTTTGGCTTGAGCCGAGGAATATTTCCTCACAGACTATTGATTTATGCCTCAGATTTTTCAAATATTCTCTAATAGAGCTTTCCATCAATAGCTGTTTTATATGTACAAACTATTCATTACTTTCTAATAATTCAGACTCCTTTTCCTTAGCTTTGTTGCTAACATCTATTTTTTTGACCATACGTCAGTTCAGTAACTCAGTCATTTTTAAGCTATCATGATTTTCATCCCTTTTCTGATTTATTAGCAGGCTACTCTCTCTCTAGTATGCCTTTCTTCCTTAATATATTTGAGAAAGACTCTTTGACCCCAACTGTCCTGAATGTTTTACGTGCTTGCTGGCCAAGGCTTTTGCAATGGGTGCAGTTTTATGAATCTCGATATAAGCTTTGCTTTTTAAAGATGCCCTTTCAGTTCATTTAAATAAAATGTCTCCAGCTGTATTTATGCTATGAAACCATTTGTAACCCTCTCCTCCACTTTGGCCCCAAACATTTTTCATTCTCAGACCTCTAGATTGCAGCCCCAATGGCTCTTGTATTTGTACTTTTCTGTGAACCTATAATAGCACTATTTTCAAGAACTGTCAATTGCTTATTTTGGATCTTTCCTCTATTCTGAGTTGTTAGATCAAAACACTGGCGTCATAAGCAGCCACCCCGTGGTAAACCCTCTGCCCCAAAGCCCAGACAGTATCTCCCACCATGAATTTTCAGTTTATGGTGACCAGAGAGAAACCTACTTAGTATGCATCAGGGGTCTTAGTATGCATCAGGCATCACCAGAAGCTGTTGTGACTGCCAAAAGGGCTACTTTGGGGCTAAGGTATGCGGCCTACAAGACTTATGGCTGGCTGATTTAAGGGCTGAGGGACTTGTCCCACAAGAGCTAAAAAGCAAGAGACTATTTTTTAAAACTATATTTTCAATATGGGAATGACCAAATTAATCAAGTCCCTTCCTAGGTAAACTGTTGATTCCTTATTTTGTCTTTTCTCCACTATTTTGCTTTATTTTCCACTTTCTTTTTCTATTCTTCCGTGACGCTGTTAGAATACTCATCCACTTTCACAAACGGGTAGAGGATACCAGTTTGAATATCTTCTCACCTGCAACAGAGCATGTACCATGCTCATGAAACTGACAAACACTGTGTGGTTAGGTTGGATTAGGTAAGAAGTGCTGTCAGTTCCGGTAATTACTCTAGGAACTCATTATGCTAGGCAGCATTATATTTTAGGTTATCAAATAGCAACATGGAGCATCATTTGTTTGATCATGAAATGGAGAAAATTCAGTTCAGTTCAGTTCAGTCACTTAGTCCTGTCCAACTCTTTGCAACGCTATGGACTGCAGCACACCAGGCCTTCCTGTCCATCACAACTCCTGGAGCTTGCTCAAACTCATGTACATGGCATCAGTGATGCCATCCAACCATCTCATCCTCTGTTATCCCCTTCTCTTCCTGCCTTCAATCTTTCCCAGCAACAGGGTCTTTTTATTGGAGCTTCAGCTTCAGCATCAGTTCTTCCAATGAATATTCAGGATTGATTTCCTTTAGATTGACTAATTTGATCTCCTTGCAGTCCAAGGGACTCTCAAGAGTCTTCTCCAACACCACAGTTCAAAAGCATCAATTCTTCAGTGCTCAACTTTTGTTATAGTCCAACTCTCACCATGCATAACTATTAAAGAAACCAAAGCCTTGACTAGATGGACCTTTGTTGGCAAAGTAATGTCTCTGCTTTTTCGTATGCTGTCTAGGTTGGTCATAGCTTTTCTTCCAAGGAGCAAGCATCCTTTAATTCCATGGCTGCAGTCACCATCTGCAGTGATTTTGGAGCCCAAGAAAATAAAGTCTGTCACTGTTTCCATTGTTTCCCCGTCTATTTACCATGATGTGATGGGACCAGAGCCATGATCTTAGTTTTCTGAATGCTGAGTTTTAAGCCAGCTTTTTCACTCTCCTCTTCACTTTCATCACGAGGCTCTTTAGTTCTTCTTTGCTTTCTGCCGTAAGGGTGGTGTCACCTGCATATATGAGGTTATTGGTATTTCTCCCGGCAGTCTTGATTCCAGCTTGTGCTTCTTCCAGCCCAGTGTTTCTCATGATGTAGTCTGCATATAAGTTAAATAAGCAGGGTGACAATATGCAGCCTTGACCTACTCCTTTTCCAATTTGGAACCAGTTTGTTGTCCCATGTCCAGTTCTAACTGTTGCTTCTAGACCTGCATACAGATTTCTCAGGAGGCAGGTAAGGTGGTCTGATATTCCCATCTTTTTAAGAATTTTCCACAGTTGTGATCCACCCAGTCATATACATGTAACTCCTAGTAGGAAAAAAAAAAAGTGATCCAGAGCCAAGTCCTTCAGAGAAATCTTACGATCAAGCTGGGAATAAAGATACCAACATTGAGTTCAGAGAGACAAGAAAAATATTTTATTTTGGAAGTAGAGCCAAAAGTAAGAAGTTAGAGTTTTAAAATGGATAGAAAGTTGTTATGGGATCAAAAGAAGAAGGTTGTCCTTAGGGTAATAAATGGATCATATATATGATACTAAATATTATTAGATAAATCCTATAAATTTATGAGATTATAGTAGTTGATCAACAGAAAGAAAGTTTATAAATGCCTTGGATTAATAAGTTTAGGGATAAAAATATTTCCATAGGTTTTACAGTAACCTATATGTAGCCGTCACTCTGTGGTATTGATTTCTCTGGTGAATGACACCATTTAAACTTCTTTAAAAATATTTCTGAAATATGTGCTAGCCTTCTTGGTTCAATTTCTTACAAAGTAACACATGAATGTGCCTTACAGTAGCTACCAATGATACCAGGAAAATTTTGACTTTTCCTTGACCAAGGGCAGAAGAATAACACAATTACATTTAAACTAGAATTTATCTGTACCCATATGGTGATTTTACAAGACAATCTTTGTGCTTAATTGCTCAGTGGTGTCTGACTCTTTGCAACCCCATGGACTGTAGCCCACCAGGCTCCTCTGTCCATGGGGATTCTCCAGGAAAGAAAACTGGAGTGAGTTTCCATGCCCTCCTCTAGGAGATCTTCTCAACCCCAGGATCGAACCCAGTTCTCCAGCATTGCAGGCAAATTCTTCACTGTCTGAGCCACCAGGGAAGCGCAAGATAACTTTAAGTCGTAAACACAGTTTCTTGTCCATTTGTGCTCTAAGAGCATGATTACCAATACCATAGTTTTTAAATGACTAAGTGTTCCCTGCTATAGAAATTATTTTCTTTTTTTAGTAGATCATGATGACCTATTGGTCAATAGATGATAAATTGGCAATAATCTAATAAGCTTGTCCGTGGTTAATTTGTTGATTCTATCTTAGATAGAAAGAAATTTTCAACTGAAATTAAGCGTAAGTCACTTAAATGTTTGAGCTCATGGGATGTCAGAAATCTAAATTTAATAATTAACAATATTAATCATAATTTTAAAGCACATGGTGTCCTAATTGCAACTTGATATGCTAGATTGGATCCTGGAATCAAAAAAAAAAAAAAAAAGTGGAAAACTGGTGAAAAAAATAAAGCCTGTAGTTTAGTTAATAGTAAGGTATCACTGTTAAATTCTTAGTTTTGAGATATGCACTGTGGTTATGTAAGATATTAACATAAGGGAAACTGAATAAAGAATATATGGGAACTCTTTGTACCATCTTTGCAACTTCTCTGTAAATCTAAAAGTACTCAAAAATAAAAAGGGTTCTTTTTTTTTTTTTAATCAAATGATCAATGTAAAGCAGAGAACATAATGTGATTGCTGTCATCACTTCTTTGTTATTTCCCCTTGGCAACATTCATCCCCTCTTTTTAAATGGTTTAATTTGATTCTTTCTTTTCCCAAAGGCAGAAATTAATAATAAAAAAATTAGGCAGTCAGTTCTGTAGATATCAATAATATATGTATAGGAGACATTTGTATTAAAACAAAAAGCAAACAAAACAAAGAAAGAAAAAAAGCAATAAAGCAAACTACAAAAGCTCAGATTTAGCTCCCCTTCCTCTTGCTATCTAAACCAAATTCTTGGAAAGGTCAAGGACATTGGTTCTTGAGTAAGGTCAGGATTCATTAAAGCCATTTGTCAGGCTCCCCTTGTACCTGACCTAGAATCCTCTTCGTGTTTCCTCCATGGAGTAGCTACAGGTGCTGTCTAGGTCTTGGTCTGGACACCTAGTTCTTTTGACAGCTGCAGACTACTTTGGTAAGAACAAGCTTCAGTGGAATTCAAACTTGAGCCCACCTTAAAGACCTGGGAAATGGTGGTTGCTCAATAATGTTACCAGATGAATAAATTAGATCGAACAGTGAGCTGAGAGTAGAAGAAGAGACCAAAGGCCTCTGCCGCTCTGATCTGCCAAACACCCTGTCCCTGACCCAGACCTGATCCCTGCACATTGTCCTATGCTCACAGAACTATGACTCACCACTGGATATTGTCTTGCACAAGGAACTGAATTTTCTTTACCCATGAACTTCCTAAGAGGCAAGTTTTTTGCTTTTTTTTTTCCAAGACAGAATAATAATACTTTGGGGTTAGAAAGGAAGAATTTCACAAGGACCTTGATTCTTGCCTTAAATTGGAGAAAGTCAATTGGCTGATGAAAGTTTGATTTGGTATTAATAACACAACTTTACATATGCTTGTGTGTCATGAAGCATAGTGGCAAAGTACCATAATTCTAGGATGAAATTCCTTTGGAACTAACAAATGTCAAATTGCTGTATGGGCCTATTTCCTGACATCTTTGCAGTTAAAAAAGCTATTGAAGAAAATAATTCTGTGACAACCTATAATCTATGACAATTTCTGCCATTGCTGTTTGTAGCTCTGTCCTTTGAAGCTACTCTTTTGTATGGTCAGCAGTAAGAATCTCTACATTTCTGTGCAAGGAGAAAAAGGAAAAGAATTGAGGGACTGAGGACTTCCCTGGTGGTCTAGTAGTTAATTAAGATTCCATGCTTCCAAAGCAAGGGGCACAGGTTCAATCCCTGATCAGGGAACTAGGATCCCACATACTGTGGGTATGGCCAATAAGTTAATAAAACAATTTGAAAAAGAACTGTGAGACTTAAGAATCCAAATGAAGGAGCCACGGTTAGGCATTTGTTAAATATCTCTACTTTTCTGCTTGGCCTATCTAGGTGATAGTTGTTGCTACATTATGTTTGATAAAAACAACAAAAAGTTTTCAAAGTTTTGAGATTCATTGTGGACCTGCTATCTATGCATGAATGAAAAAGAGCACCTATTTCTTGGAAAGATTTCAAAGTAGAGACCTCTCTGCACACCCCAGCAATAAATTTAATCCCATAATTAACAACGCATTTTTGTCCTAAAGCATTCTAGTCTGTTAAAATACAACTGCCCTTGGGAGAAGTGGCATATTAAACTTTAGAAGCCATGTGGATTAGTTTAGCAGACATTTTTGGAGGGTTTGACGAAAAACGAAAAATGAGATGAACAGTCAAGGAAGATGCATCCTCAATGCATTTGACATGTTTTCACGTTTAATCTTCACATGACCCTAGCTTCATTTTTTCAGATGTGGACATGGTAACTCACAACTATTAGGCAAATTGCCCAAGGACACTCAACTGGTATAAAGGAGTCTGGGATTTAAATCTGGTGCATCTGACTCCCAAGTCTGGGCTGTTCAGGTTAGAGCAAGCTTAGACTACGCAGAGTTGCAAGTCAAATGGAGGATAGTGAATGCAGTGGGGCAGGAGGGTTGGGGCTGGAAAACAAAGAGTGGTCTTTTGTAAACAAAGGTTGCTGGCTCTCAAAGTCCTTACTGGGTTTATTTCAGCAAAATCTCTCTCTTTTCATTTCCTAAGGTTTTTTGTTTGTTTTGCAGTCTTTTATGGAGCCAGATTAGTGCCGTGATTTAGTTGATGGGCTCTGGAGTCAGACTGAGACCTAGGTTTTCATGCAGTGCCTGCATACTCAGTGTGTAACTTGGAAAATATATCTACTTCTTTCTTTTTTTGTTCCCACATTTGTAAAGTGCAAATATTAATCAAAACTTTTTTCACAGAATTACTGTAATGATTTAAAAAAATATTGCTTAAATGTAAAATGCTTAACACCAAGATTGAGACAGAGTAAGTGCATGATCAATGTTTGCTGTTATTTCTTCAGGGAAAGAAAGATAGGTGAGTCATATCCATAAGGATCAGATCAGTCGCTGAGTCGTGTCCGACTCTTTGCGACCCCATGAACCGCAGCACACCAGGCCTCCCTGTCCATCACCAACTCCTGGAGTTCACTCAGACTCACGTCCATCGAGTCAGTGGTGCCATCCAGCCATCTCATCCTCTGTCATCCCCTTCTCCTCTTGCCCCCAATCCCTCCCAGCATCAGAGTCTTTTCCAATGAATCAACTCTTCCCATGAGGTGGCCAAAGTACTGGGGTTTCAGCTTTAGCATCATTCCTTCCAAAGAAATCCCAGGGCTGATCTCCTTCAGAATGGACTGGTTGGATCTCCTGGCAGTCCAAGGGACTCTCAAGAGTCTTCTCCAACACCACAGTTCAAAAGCATCAATTCTTTGGTGCTCAGCCTTCTTCACAGTCCAACTCTCACATCCATACATGACCACTGGAAAAACCACAGCCTTGACTAGACAAACCTTTGTTGGCTAAGTAATGTCTCTGCTTTTCAATATGCCATCTAGGTTGGTCATAACTTTCCTTCCAAGGAGCAAGCATCTTTTAATTTCATGGCTGCAGTCACCATCTGCAATGACTTTGGAGCCCAGAAAAATAAAGTCTGACACTGTTTCCACTGTTTCCTCATCTATTTACCATGAAGTGGTGGGACCAGATGCCATGATCTTCGTTTTCTGAATGTTGAGCTTTAAGCCAACTTTTTCACTCTCCTCTTTCACTTTCATCAAGAGGCTTTTGAGTTCCTCTTCACTTTCTGCCATAAGGGTGGTGTCATCTGCATATCTGAGGTTACTGATATTTCTCCCGGCAATCTTGATTCCAGCTTGTGTTTCTTCCAGTCCAGCATTTTCATGATGTACTCTGCATATAAGTTAAATAAACAGGGTGACAGTATACAGCCTTGACGTATTCCATTTCCTATTTGGAACCAGTCTGTTGTTCCATGCCCAGTTCTAACTGTTGCTTCCTGACCTGCATACAAATTTCTCAAGAGGCAGATCAGGTGGTCTGGTATTCCCATCTCTTGAAGAATTTTCCACAGTTTATTGTGATTCACACAGTCAAAGGCTTTGGCATAGTCAATAAGGCAGAAATAGATGTTTTTCTGGAACTCTCTTGCTTTTTCCATGATCCTACAGATGTTGGCAATTTGATCTCTGGTTCCTCTGCCTTTTCTAAACCAGCTTGAACATCAGAAAGTTCACGGTTCACGTATTGCTGAAGCCTGGCTTGGAGAATTTTGAGCATTACTCTACTAGCGTGTGAGATGAGTGCAATTGTGTGGTAGTTTAAGCATTCTTTGGCATTGGAATGAAAACTTACCTTTTCTAGTCCTGTGGCCACTGCTGAGTTTTCCAAATTTGCTGGCATATTGAGTGCAGCACTTTCACAGCATCATCTTTCAGGATTTGGAATAGCTCAACTGGAATTCTATCACCTCCACTAGCTTTGTTCATAGTGATGCTTTCTAAGGCCCACTTGACTTCACATTCCAGGATGTCTGGCTCTAGGTCAGTGACTACACCATCGTGATTATGTCGGTCGTGAAGATCTTTTTTGTACAGTTCTTCTGTGTATTCTTGCCACCTCTTCTTAATATCTTCTGCTTCTGTTAGGTCCATACCATTTCTGTCCTTTATCGAGCCCATCTTTGCATGAAATGTTCCTTTGGTATCTCTGATTTTCTTGAAGAGATCGCTAGTCTTTCCCATTCTGTTGTTTTCCTCTATTTCTTTGCATTGATCGCTGAAGAAGGCTTTCTTATCTCTTCTTGCTATTCTTTGATAGATCCTTCCAATCTTTATCAGCCAAGGACCTGTCCCAGACTCTAGGACAATAAGGCTTGATTTTATGGTGGTTTGAAATTTCCTTTGTTTTGGGTGGCTTCCCCTTAACCACACCCCCTCCCCTCACCGCCATATAAGGCTTCTCACATCTTATTACAGTCCTAGTACCTTCCTACCCATGAATATGAAGCAGAAAAACACCTTATTTGAGAAAATTTGCAATTTTCTCAGAGAGGCAAAGGGAGACAGGCAGGGAAGAGGTCTGTAACCCCTGAAGGATCTGGAAGGAAGTTTATTTCAAATGCTGCCTTTTCTTCATGGATGATCAAATATTTCCAATTTCCCCTTGCCATTCTACTTTCTTGTACTGTAAAGGGTATGGGAAGGAGGAGTTAGTAAATGGTAAACAGTAAGCAGGAGGTTTTCCAAAAGTACTAGAAACATAATTTATCTGTGAAAAAGTGAGGTTATATGACATAGAGAAGGTAAAACTTTTCACTGTCAGTCAGAAAACTGTGGTCACACTAAGGCATACCATTCTTTTAGAGTTTACAATTTTAAATAGAGGGAAAGATCTTTTGCGGTACTTGAATATTGCCGCTGAAAATGGATTGGATTGGTTTGGGGGTGGCTGGGAGGAGAAGAGGGGAGAGAGAGCTGAAATACAAAATAAAACAAAGCTGAAACACCCAGGAGAGTCCCAGCCCTTTAGCTTGTAATAAGTCAGCTTTTGTTAGCTTGGCTTTTCACTATTAAGCACTCAGTTCATCTCCATTGATTTGTAATGAGGCTGGGAGGCTCACAAAGCCTTAATCAAGCCAGGATCCCTTTAAAATGGACTCTTCAGTGAAGAGAGCTGGCAGATAGCATCTGCTGAGGAGCTGTGTTGGAGAGAGCTCACTGTCTCCATTGTGAGGCTTACACCAGGCTAGAGAATGGTGTAGGGGCTTCATTAGTCTGATAAAAACAGACAGGCCAACTTTTCATTAGAAGGATGCACAAATCCACTTTACTTGGCTTTCCTCCTTTACATTATAAGAGCATTATCAGGCTCAAGCTTATGGGACTCATTATTCCACACAAACACCAGAAAGGGAGGTGGGGAAGCTGAGCCCTCCCTCTTCGACTGGCATAGAGGGCTCTGCGAACTTTTTAAAGCAAAAACCTTGAATTAACCAGAGGCCAAGGTTTCTAACCCCATGAAATAAAGATCCATGAGATCATTTTCTATCATTTTCCTGCTGTCAAACAAAAGAAAATGGTAGAACTTTTG
Source organism: Bos mutus (assembly GCF_027580195.1). Lineage (NCBI taxonomy): Eukaryota > Metazoa > Chordata > Mammalia > Artiodactyla > Bovidae > Bos > Bos mutus. The sequence goes on along the minus strand of NC_091619.1, from coordinate 7,509,943 downwards.
ACCATTTTCAGTAAGGGTCATTATTTTAAGATTTGTGCTTCAGAATTTGGGATTATAGAGATATTCTAATGCTGATATGTTTCATGCACTCTGCTCTAGTTCTAGTAAGATGGTTGAAAGCAAGTTAAATATATTGCTGTTTTTTTGTGTGTCATATTACATTATGAAATCACAAGTAATATAAAATTTCATAGTAGATTTAAACTACACTTTGAGGGTGGAGGCAGTTAAATAGTGACTTGGATCAATGTACCTCCTTTAACTTTTGTTAACACTTTTTTTTTTTTTAGTTTTGACTCTGCCTTCTGCTAACTCTATCTCTCTATTTTATTCACCTTTTCCCCCTTGTTGTTTGAACGCTTTGCTGTCTACTAAGCTGAGAATTGACACTGCCTGTGTGCTCCTGTCACCTAACTGAAAAATCCTGGATCTTCTTTTCCCTCACCCCTTTGTATATAATGACATATATTGTTTAATGCTGTATTTTTTCAGGTGCCTCTATTTTAAGCCATATGCTGCCTTACTTTCTTGTTTTGTTCTTAGACTAAGGCTCTGTATTTTGTAAAATAATTATAATAATAATATGCTTTATCAGCATGGTATAATCCAACTTTTGCAAGGTACATTTATCCAAAATAAATACTGTCTGAATAAATTTCCCATTTGCAAAAATAGTAGCACTCTGATTTACTTTTTAATAATTACATTGAAATCTCTACAGGAGATAGCTGATACAGTCAAGGTAAAGTGTTGGCTGTAATCCAGGGGGTCCCTAATCTCCAGGCCATGGACTGGTACCTCCTGTCAGGTCAGCAACAATATTAGATTAGAAATAAAGTGCATAATATAACACAGGGAGCTCAGCCTTGTGCTTTGTGATGACCAAGAAGAGTGAGATGGGTGTAGGGGAGGGGAAAGCAAAGAGGGATGGGATAGGTGTATACTTACAACTGATTCGTGCTGTTGTAAGGCAGAAACCAACACAGCATTGTAAAGCAATTATTCTCTAATTAAAAATTAAAATAAAAAAAATACATGTAATGCATTTGAATCATCCTGAAAGCATTCTTCCTACTATTTCTAGTCTGTGGAAAAATTGTCTTCCATAAAACATGTCTCTGGTGCCAAAAAGTTTTGGGACCTCTGCTCTAATCTACTTCTCTAGATTAAACAGATATCTTGATTCCTAGGCCAAGAATGACCCATTGCTTCATGGGAAAAAATTCAGGTTGAACTTGGGGGAAGCTGGCATCTACATAGAAAAATGAGGATTTATTGCATTTCATGCCACATCTGAGGCTTCACCTGGAACTTCCTGGTGTCATCATGCATTCATCTGTGTGCTGCGGGCTTCCCTGACGGCTCAGACGGTAAAGGATCTCCCTGTGATGCAGGAGACCCTGGTTGGATACTGGGTTGAGAAGATCCTCTGGAGAAGGGAATGGCAAGCCGCTCCACTATTCCTGCCTGGAGAATTCCATGAACAGAGGAGATTAGTGGATTACAGTCCATGGGGTTGTAGAGTCAGACATGACTGAGTGACTAACGCACACCAAAAATGGCAAGGCTCTGAGCCTGCTTTTAAGGAATTTTAGCTTCACCACAGATGTAGGCTTCACTATTTCATCATATATGTTAACAATGGGGGCTTCCTGGTGGCTTAGACGGTAAAGAAACTGCCCACAATGATGAAGATTCAAGTTTGATCCCTGGGTCCAGAAGATCCCCTGGAGAAGGGGATGGCTACCCACTCCAGTATTCTTGCCTGGAGAATTCCATGAACAGAGGAGCCTGGTGGACAACAATCTATGTGGTCACAAAGAGTCAGACATGACTGAGTAACACACGCACACATTGATAATAATACTCCTTTATCTGGTCCTCCTTTTAGTCCTGTAAGGGAGGAAAACAAATTAATTTTTTCTCTACTCCATTAGATTCAAAAGATGGACTGTGTGAATTAGACCCACAAAAGACAGATTTAACAGGAGGGGAAAATAAAAGAGAGTTTATATACACATACAATGTGATACTTGCAGGAGAAATCAGCAACAAGTAATTTAAAGAGCTGTTGAGAATTTGGGGCCCATGTGCTGTTTTAGTAAAAGGAGATAAATTTGTGGAGAAGTGACTAGATGAAGGAAAAGGGGTTTGTGTTTCAAGGGATGGTAACTTGGGGGAAGGTAAATATGTGGGGGAAATTAATAGAAAATGAAGATGATTTTAATAATAAGTTTTTATGTGTATGTGCAAACCCATCTTGATTCTTACTTTCAATTTCCAGTGGTAAGTTTGTTCTCTTCTTAGAGGAGAAGGGAGAAGAATCAACTTCACAAAAGGAAATTTGTGTTTTGCTTTTAGGCAGATAAGTGGAGCCCAAGAAGATCATTTTGCTCCTGTGCCTGCTTAAATCCCTTTAGCCCCAAATAATCCTTATGCCAAAGTGGTGTATTCTGGAGTGGTATATTCTGATCTGCTGTCATGCCTTTTAAGATGGGACCTGTGCTTTAGATAGGCCAATGTTTAACACAGTGTTTCATGTTGAAGTTATGTAATCAACTCACATTTGCAACAGCTGTGATGATAATGATGACGATGATGATGGTAAAGCAACTCAATCCATTCTCATCTGTCTTGCATTTTCAACTTCTGACTTGAATATGACAAAAGCTGAGGGGCCAAGATGTCAGCTCTATCCATTGTCAGAGATGAGGTGACTTGGCACTTCGGGGCAAATTTATCCAGCTCCTAGAGGATTCCTCTTTGATCTCAGGACATTTCCTGAATCGGGCACTAGGATCACTCAGCCCCAGAAATACCAAACTGTGAGGTGCACGGTTCTCCAAACTGGGATGTGACAAGTTGGAAAGCAGACGTTGTGCCTTTTTTTTTTTTTTTTTTTTTTTAGAAATGTCTGACTGAGTTTACTAGACAAAGCCCTCATTTTACTTCTAAAGGTGTAGAATTTGGGGCACTTCCTGGTATAAACAGATAATAACCTGCTTGATGAAGGAAGAACCTACCTTCCTTAACCTGTGTAAATATTTGTGAAAGCCTATCAATTTCTGCTATCTGAATTCTTATCTGAGATGAGAGTTCCCTATGTTTAAAAAAGAATATAAAACCCTCACCCTTCCTTAAACTTTTTCTGAGCTGGAACTGCCATAAATTTTTATTACAAATCCATATGCTAATCAGACATAAGCCTGGGCCTGAACCAGTGGGAAATTAGTAGAGATTTACAACATCTTCTTGAGACCATACCTGGTACAAACCTACTCAAGACAAGTTAGTTGGTCTGAATGTTAGTTTTCTTTTCTCAATCAAGAGTTAAATTCCCTTTCTTTTATGTAACTGGCACTGCATGGCCTGAGGTTCTTTGTTTCTTGTATTGATAAAGTTAATTGGCTCTCAATCCTGAAAACAACCTCTGATTTGGCACTTATCCCATGAGAAATGGAATGTGGTATGGAGATCAACAGGTGATAAATTGAGAAATTATGGATCATACCTTCAGCTTTGTTATTTTAATTGCTTTTAACGTCATTGTGAAGGGAGACCAATCCAGCAATGGTCAAGTACTCAACAAAATAAAGTGAGAACTGAGGGTATGCCTCCCAGAATAGGTGAGCTCTGGTATGAAGTGTATTGCGGTCAAATCATGTGTAACTCCAGCTTTTTCAAATATTAGCTATGAAATGAATAAAAGCATTGTGGTCTTGAAGATGCCAGGTCTCTTAAAGTAGCTCTGATTCTAATGCAAGATGTGAATGGATGAATATCAATACCTGGGGAAGGTCTAGATGGATGGGCAATTTCACAGACTGCTTTATACTCTAGCATGGGATTGGTAAGCAAACAAACAGTGCTCCCAAGACTGTACAGAAATGGCTGAGAACAGTTGGATTATTCTCTAAGGATTTCTCAGCTTGGACAAAGAGACCCCAGAAACTTGGACCTTGACCATGGTGGAACTCAGATATTTCAAATCACCTAAAATCACCTAAAATCAAAACATGCTGAGACCCATCAAACCAGATATCCTTTTCCCTGATGTCATTATTATTCTGGTGAAAAGAACAGGAAAAAAAGCAAAGAAAAGAATACAAGAAACAAGAAATGCAGTTAACCAATTCAATTTTAAATCAAAAAGGATGGTTTATACAAATTGATAAATTTTAGTTCTCTGCCACAGGAGAAAGGTATTTATCTGCACACCTAAATCTTGTGACTATAAGAACTCCTGTAAGATCAAAAAGGTGAGTATGTTGTGGAAGAAAAATGAGGGATCCAGTAAAGCAAGAATTGAGAAGGAGGCTCAGAAAGTGTCACCATGATGATTTTTTAGGATACTGTTGAGAGATTTTCAACATATTGGTAGGAATAAAGAGCATGCTGAGAGTGAACAGGGAATGAGGACCTGAAGATAACTAACTAGGATTGGAAGAAAAGAAATAAAATTGGAGAATATCTGTAATAGGACTTGGGGTCAAATGGAGTGTGAGACTAATTGAATGTTTATACATTAAGGACAAAGCCAATAGAGAGATAAAAGAAGCCATAGGAAAAAAAGAGAAGATATCTTAAAGGAGGTAAGGGATATGGGATGGAGTGACATATAGATTGGTTATGGAGAATGGGAAGAGATTGGTTTTATTTCCTCAGACAGGAACTTTATATAAAGGAGAGTGAGATATTGAGGGAGTTAATGGTTAACTGCATTTCCAGCAGCAAAAACTTTCAACATCTAAACTAGACACCCTTGCATGGTATCTATCTCATTTTGGTGAATACTTTTTAAAAAATATATATTTATTTTATTTATTTGTTTGGCTTCCCTTGTAGCTCAGTCAGTGAAGTGTCTGACCACAATGCAGGAGACCTGGGTTCAATTCCTGGGTTTGGAAGATCTCCTGGAAAAGGAAATGGTAGCCCACTCCAGTATTCTTGCTTGGAGAATGACATGGACAGAGAAGCCTGGCAGGCTACTGTCTGTGGCGTCGCAAGAGGAGGACACAACCAAGCACACAGCACTAGATCTTAGTCGTGGTGCACAGGATTTTTAGTTGCACCATGTCGAATCTTTTTTAGCTGAGGTGTGTGGGATCCTTGAGTTGAGGTATGTGAACTCTTAGCTGTGACATGTGTAATATATTTCCCTGACCAGGGATCGAACCCAAGCCCCCTGCATTGAGAGTATGAAGTCTTAGCCACTTGATCACGAGAGAAGTCCCCTTTGGCAAATACTTTCAATGTCTTTCTCTCTTCTAGCATCTGAGTTCATGACATCTTATAAAAAGTTTCTGAAACCTCTCCTATAGCTTCTTACTCTCTCTTTCAATCTTCTCTGTCTTTCGTATTCTCCTCTGACCTCTCATGGATTCACACCTCATTTCCACTGCTCTGCTGGAATCTTCAGTTATTGTCCATCAACTGTCCATCAAGTTTTCACCTGGGTAATTTCCTGCTATTCTACCATAGTGAAGGTCACAGACAAGGCACACTACACCACATGTCCCAGGATTCTAGTCCCACTCCGGGACTCCACTTATATCAGAGGGGTAGAGGCACAAGGAAACCCTCTTGCTGCTATTTTGTTTAAAAAAAATAAATAAATAAAAACAAACACTCATACTTTCTTTTTTCCTTTATCTCCCTATTTTCTTAGCATAATGAAAGTTTTTACTATTAACTACTGACTACCTTGGGACTTTTGGGGGCATACAAAATATTCAGGAAATTATAAATAATAGAAAATCTGAGATTGAGCCTATGACACTCTATTTCCTTCCCTGGAATGAAAGAGATGCTGTTGCTTCTCTTTACCTCTTCTAGAAGTTGTGGTCCTTCAAAGAACCACAAAGAAAGCTTCAATAAAAGAGGACTGTATCAAAAGCTTGACAGCAGTCACTCAGTGTAATGACCAGGAGATGGTTTTTTTTGTTTGTTTGTTTGTTTGTTTGTTTTAAGGTGGAGACTCTGCATCATAATAGTGTTGAATTTCATGGCAAGAGAAGCACCCTGGTCTATATTATAGCTTAAAATCTAGGAGAGTTTCACAGGATACTTGTTGGTTGTTCATAAATGAAAAAAAAAAAATTAACTTATGGGGGTCACATTTCCTCACCTGAACAGTTTAGGCACCGAAGAACTGACGCTTTTGAACTGCAGTGTTGGAGAGTCCCTTGGACTGCAATGAGATCAAACCAGTCCATCCTAATGGAAATATATCCTGAATGTTCATTGGAAGGACTGATGCTGAAGCTAAAGTTCCAGTACTTTGGCCACCTGATGCAAAGAGCCAACTCATTAGAAAAAAACCCTGATGTTGAGAAAAATTGAAAGCAGAAAGAGAGGGGGATGATAGAGGATGAAGTGGTTGGATGGCATCATTGACTCAATGGACATGAGTTTCAGCAAGCTCCAGGAGATGGTGAAGGACAGGGAAGGTTGCAAAGAGTTGGACACACCTGAGTGACTGAGCAACAACAACAACCTCTTATTTTGTCATCAGTTCAGTTCAGTTCAGTCGCTCAGTCTTGTCTGACTCTTTGTGACCCCATGAATCGCAGCATGCCAGGCCTCCCTATCCATCACCAACACCCAGAGTTCACTCAAATTCACATCCATCGAGTCGGTGATGCCATCCAGCCATCTCATCCTCTGTCATCCCCTTCTCCTCCTGCCCCCAATCCCTCCCAGCATCAGAGTCTTCTCCAATGAGTCAACTCTTCACATGAGGTGGCCAAAGTACTGGAGTTTCAGCTTTAGCATCATTCCTTCCAAAGAACACCCAGGGCTGATCTCCTTTAGAATGGACTGGTTGGATCTCCTTGCAGTCCAAGGGACTCTCAAGAGTCTTCTCCAACACCACAGTTCAAAAGCATCAATTCTTCGGCGCTCAGCTTTCTTCACAGTCCAACTCTCACATCCATACATGACCACTGGAAAAACCATAGCCTTGACTAGACTGACCTTTGTTGGCAAAGTAATGTCTCTGCTTTTCAATATGCTATCTAGGTTGGTCATTACTTTCCTTCCAAGGAGTAAGCGTCTTTTAATTTCATGGCTGCAGTCACCATCTGCAGTGATTTTGGAGACCTAAAAAATAAAGTCTGACACTGCTTCCACTGTTTCCCTATGTTTTTACCATGAAGTGATGGGACCAGATGCCATGATCTTCGTTTGTCATCAGTGGGCTATAAACCACAGAATATTCTGCAATCTAATAACATTATTTATGGCTGGCTGGTACTCATGCCATGCCATATTCAGTCACTAAGTCATGTCTGATTCTTCACAACCCCATGGACTGTAGCCTGCCAAACTTCTCTGTCCATGGGTTGTACAGGTAGGAATACTGGAGTGGATTGCCATTTCCTCTTTAGGGAATCTTCCTGACCCAGAGATCAAAACTGCATCTCCCATGTCTCCTTCATTGGCAGGCCAATTCTTTACCACTGAGCCACCAGAGAAGCCCATAGCTGATTGGCACTTTAGCCTTAAATTTATGAATAATTATTATGGAAATTTGTCTTCCTATTCCTCTAATATTTAAAGCAGAGGCAGTTCTGATTGGTCAGCTTTGGACCTTCTTTTTCTGTGGTCATCCTGGTCCTTCAGGACCTCCTAAGAGTGAGGGGCCAAATTCCAGTTTGGAGATTTCCTCCATACCCACCTTATCAAATAAGCTGGAGGAGAGGGGAAAGGAAAAAAAGAGAAATTTATAAAAGTTATTTGTATAAACTCAACTCCACTTATAAGCCCTCATGCCTTCCACTGTGATTTATCTCATACTACAGATCCTGTAGTCATTCAAGGGGAAATGTTTAACACCGAGATTGGAATTTGGTAGGTAATCAATGGTGGCAATTTTTTTGTCATCACTCTTAATATTCATTAACTTGGCAATTATTAATAGAAAATAAGGTAAATAGGTCCTTCTCAAATAAAAGCCCAACATGCCAAATCAAAGATTTTTATTTACATTGATTTGTCTCAACTTACAACAGGGTTACTTACCCATAAACCTATCAGAAGTTGAAAGATCACAAGTCAAAAATGCATTAATATACCTAAATTACCAAACATCATAGTTTATCCTTGTCTACCTTAAAGATGTTTGGAGCCCTTACATTAGCCCCCAATTGAGCAAAATCATATAACACAAAGCCTATTTCATAACAAAGTGCTGAATAGCTGACTGCAGCCATGAAATTAAAAGATGCTTGCTTCTCAGATGAAATGCTATAACAAACCTAGACAGCATATTAAAAACCAGAGGAACAAAATGGCTGAGAGCAGGTGGACATAGAGTACATCTCTCTCCATGGATACATCAGGAATGCACTTTTAGACACAGAAGTACATGCAGAAAACCAGCTGAGAGCAGACAGGAGTATACCTGACCAGTGGAAAAGAATATATAGACCCACGCAAAACTCGGTAGGACAAAGGAACAGGGGGAAAAACAGGAGTGTTAGTAAGACTGGACCTGCCCTTGGTGGGTGTGGGAATTGAAGCAGGAGTCCAATCCCCATATTGGGGCAATTGTCTGAATCAGAGAAGTATTTAAGGCTGAGAGTGAAACAGCTGATCTGTGGTAGCCTAAATGGAATGGGAATAAGACAGTCCTTGCTGCAGCCTACACATCCCAGACAGGGACATAGGCCTCCTGGAAGGCGCAGAGGCTGGGAGCTGGAGTTTAGGGATTGTGGAGCAATCCCAGGGTGATTGCAGGCTGCTGTTGACTGCAGAGAGACAGATTGAGGGGATGTGAAGGAGGAGATCATGGTGGGAATTGCCAGTGGAGGAAAGCCAGGGAACCACAGAAGCAAGGCGATACTGCTGAGTCATGCGTAGTGGGTGGAGCCATCGCCATAGCCTCTCTCTCCTCACACACCAGCATTGGCAGCTGAACAATAGAGGCTGGTCCATCAAACGCCCAATGCACTGAACTACAGAGTAGGACCCCAGCCAGGGGGACTCCTCTATGCGCCTGATGCACTGAACAACAGAGAAGGACTCCAGACAAGGGAAACCTCTAAGTGCCTGAATGGGTGGAGATATGGAGCAAGATTGTCCAAAGAGGCCTTCTGATTGCCAGCTACAAGAGGCTCGAAAAAAATTGATAGGGCCCTAATTCCTGTGGTGTCCCTGCACAATTGGTGCCCCCACGTTCCCTGCAAGTCAAGCAGCTATGCCACCTTCACGTTCAACTCTCACTGGGACAGAGCTGCCACAGGCAAAAAAGGTCTTGTGTCTATGTGCACAAGGTCATTTCAGTTGTGTCCGACTCTTTGTGAGCCTGTAGACTTGGCCTGCCAGGCTTCTCTGTCAGGGAGGGGTGTTCTCCAGGCAAGAATACTGGAACATATTGTCCAATACTGGTTGTCATACCCTTCTACAGCACTGTGTTTCCTACTGCCCTAGCCACCAACCCCCCGGAGTACCTGGTGCTGACAGAACCCCCACAACCCAAACAACTGCACCACCTCCACACCTGGCCCTCGCAGGGGCAGACCCAAGTCCTCTAGGGCAGCCTCAGGAGCAAGCCCCAGTGGACGACCCACATGTAGAGGTGGAAATTAAACCACAATTGAAACCCAGGGGCAGTGTGGCTAAGGTAGAAGACCCAAAACCTTCCCACCAGCTGTACAAGCTGCAGATTAAATCCTCATGATCAATTAGGGCAGACTCTGTGTCTCTGGAATATATAAAATGTCATTGAGAGCTCCCACAAAGGAAACACACTAGTTCTGGTTGCTGTGGACATTGGAGGCAGGAATATACATGAGTAGGACTGGATTAGAATCTGAACTGCCCCCACAGCAGGTCCAGAGACCAGCACATGCATGTTGGAGGGCACCCTAGGGAGGTAAGGTGGACTGTGACTCTCAGCGAGGGAAAGGATTCTGCCAAGAAAATAGTTTATTATTATTTTTTGACTTGTTCTGTAGAAGTTTTTGGATTTTTTCTCTTTTTCTTCTCTTTTTTCTCCTTTTGTTGTAGTTGTCAATTTTATTGGCACTATGAAATCCAATTAAGCTTTGGAGCTTTTTTATTCCTCAGTCATATTTTTTTACTGTTGTTATAAACATTTAACTCTACACTGGTCTTTTGCAGTTCTCTGGAGTTATCTTTTCTCTCTATTTTTAATTTTAATATTTTAAACCTATTATATTTTTTCTATATTTATTCCTTTTTTTGCTTTTCCTACTGCTCTTTTCCTCACGCAGTTAATCTTTAACAGATATGAATCTTCTTTATCTACCTCTATTTAACTTTGCATATCTATTCTTTTTATAATTTCTCTCTTTTCGTCTTAACATATTTGTTAGTCTTATTTTCATTGCATTATTTCCCAATTGGCACCTAGATTTAGTTTTGGTTTCCAGTTTGTGCTTTAGTTCATTTTATACTGGAAGATATAATTTTGTTTTCCTTTGTTCTCTGGGTCAATCTATTGTAATTTATTTATGTTGGACTATTTTGATTTTGATTATGGGTATATATGTATATTTAGTCACACTTTTTTATTGCTGTTATAAACTTCTGCTTCTGTGTTGGTCTTTTGCAGTTCTGTGGAGCTTTCCTTTTTTCTTTCTTCTTCCTTTAACTTTTTCTTTTCTCTTTTTGATAAATTTAATTTTTTAAACTTATTATATTTGTTCTATATTTATTCCTTTGTTTGCTTTTCCTACTGTTTTTTTTTCTCCTTGTAGTTAATCTTTAATACATATAAATCTTCTTCATCTACCTCTGTTTAACTTTGCATATCTATTCTTTCTTTCTTTTCTTTCTTTCCTTTCCTCTCAACATATTTGTTAGTTTTGTTTTCATTGCTTTATTCCCCACTTGGCACCTTGCTTTAGTTTTGTTTTTCAGTTTGTGCTTTAGTTAGTTTTGTTCTTAACTGGTAAATATAATTTTTGACTTCCTTTGTTTGCTGTGTCAATCTACTGTACTTTGTTTTTGTTGGATAGTTTTGACTTTGCTCATGGGTGTATATGTATATGTGCATATTCCATTATTTTAATTATTATTTGCCTGATTTTATAACTGCCATTTGTCTGGGGTTCATCTTTGGTTTCTCATTTTTAGATATTTGTTTTAATCTCACTTAATGCCATAACAAACAATTTGTGGAATCTTCATTCTTGACCAGAGGTCAAGCCCTGAGGCTTTGGAGTGGGAGCACTGACTCCAAGACTCTAGACTACCAGAAAATCAACCCTCAGTTCAGTTCAGACGCTCAGACATGTCAGACTCCTTGCGACCCCATGGATTGCAGCATGCCAGGTCTCTCTGTCCATCACCAGCTCCCGGAGTTTGCTCAAACTCATGTCCATTGAGTGATGCCATCCAACCATCTCATCCCTTTTTGTCCCCTTCTTCTCCTGCCTTCAATGGTTCCCAGCATTAGGTGAGAATTCACACAAAAGAAACCACTTGAATACAAGACCCAGCATAACCCAACCACCAGTAGCACCCTGTGCAGGGCACCTCATCTAAGCAACAAACAAAACAAAAAGAAAACCCAGTTATCAGCAGAAAGGTTTATCACCTCACTCAGCCTTGCCCATCAGAGGAAAAACAAACAAACAAAACATCAGCACAATCTCACCCAATACAAAGCTTACACAAGCCACTAGACAAACCTTAGGAGGGCAGAAACCAAAAGAAAGAAAAAATTCAACCCTCTTCAAGGAAAGAATACAACTTTCTTTGAAGCCTGAGAAAAGGAGACTTCAAACACAATAAGTTAAAATAATAATAATAATAATGAAAAGACAGAGAAATACTACATAAATGAAGGAACAAACTAGAAACACAGAAGTCCAAATAAATGAAGAGGAAATAGACAAACTACCTGAAAAATAATTCAGAATAATGATAGTAAAGATGGTCAAAACCCTTGAAAACAAAATAGAAAAAATGCAAGAATCAATTAACAAAGATTTAGAAGAATTAAAGAATAAACATACAGAGACAAACAACACTATTACTGAAATTAAAAATACTCTGGAAGGAAGCAGTAGCAGAATTTATGAAGCAGAAGAAAAACCAGTGAGCTGGAAGATAAAATGGTAGATATAACTTCTGAAGAGCAGAATAAAGTAAAGAGAATGAAAAGAACTGAGAATAGTCTCAGAGATCTCTGGGACAATATCAAACACACCAACATTTAAATTATAGTGGTCCCAGAAGAAGAAGAGAAAAAGAAAGAGCATGAGAAAAATTTTGAAGAGATTATAGTGGAAAATATTCCCAAGATGGAAAAGGAAATAGTCAATCAAGTCCAAGAGGCATAAAAAGTCCCATACAGGATAAACCCATGGAGAAACAAGCCAAGACACATACTAATCAAACTAACAAAGGTTAAACACAAAAAAAGAAGATGAAAAGAAGCAAGGGAGAAGCATCAAGTAACATACAAGGGAAATCCCATACACTTAACTTAAAAAAAAAAGGCCATGTATGATCTTTCACCAGAAACTCCAGGCTAGAAGGGAATGGCAGGATATATTTAAAGTACTGAAAGGGGAAAATCTACAACCAAGATTACTGTACCTGGCAAGGATCTCTTTCAAAATTGATGGAGAAATAAAAAGCTTCACAGATAAGCAAAAATTAAGAGAATTCAGTACCACCAAACCAGCTTTACAACAAATGTTAAAGGGGAAATATAACCAAGAAATACAAGAGAAGAGAAAAGATCTACAAAATAAACTCCAAGCAATTAAGAAAATGGCAATAGGAACAAGTATATCAATAATTACTTTAATGTAAATGGATTAAATGCACCAAACAAAAGACACAGACTGGCTGAATGGATAGAAAAACAAGACCAATAAATATGCTGTCTACAAGAAACCCAATTCAGACTAAAAGACACATATAAACTGAAAGTGAGAGAATGGAAAAATATATTTCATGCAAATGGGAAGCAAAAGAAAGCTGGAATAGCAATCCTCATATCAGACAAAATAGACCTTAAAATAAAGATTACAAGAAATAAGGAAGGACAGTATATAATGTTCAAGGGATAAATCCAAGAGGAAGACATAATAATTGTAAATATCTATGGACCAAACATAGAAGCACCTCAATACATAAGAAAAACACTTGCAGATATAAAAGGCAAAATCAATAGCAACACAATCATAGTAGGATATGTTAATATCCCACTCACACCAATGGACAGATCATAAAAACAGAAAATTAACAAGGAAACACAAGTCTTAAATGATACATTAGATGAGATGGATCTCATTGATATCTTTAGGAAATTCCATCCAAATGCAGAAGAACACACCTTCTTCTCAAGTGCACATGGAACATTCTCCAGGATAGACCATATCTTGGGTCACAAATCAAGCTTCAGTAAATTTAAGGAAATTGAAATCATATCAAGTGTCTTCTCCAATTACAGCACTTTGAGAGTAAATATCAATTACAAGAAAAAACCTGTAAGAAACACAAACACATGGATATTAAACAATGTACTTCTAAATACCCAACAGGTTCCTGAAGAAATAAAAAAAATTTCTAGAAACAAAGGCAATGAAAACATAACAACTCAAAACCTGTGGGATGTAGCAAAAAGCAGTTCTCAGAAGGAAGTTTATAGGAATACAATTCTACCTCAAGAAACAAGAAAAACATCAAATAGACAACCTAACTTTACACCTAAAACAACTGGAAAAAGAAGAACAAAAAGCCCCCAAATTCGTAGAAAGAAATAAATCATAAAGATCTGAGCAGAAATAAAGGTAAAGGAAATGAAAGAAACAATAGTAAAGATTAATAAAACTAAAAGTTGGTTATAAGAGAAGATAAACAAAATCGACAAACTTTTAGCCAGACTCATCAAGAAAAAAAGAGAAGCATCAAATCAACAGAATTAGAAATGAAAAAGGAGACATTACAACAGACAATGCAGAAATACAAAGGATTATAAGAGACTATTATGAACAACTATATGGCAATAAAATAGGTAACCTGGATGAAATGGACAGATTCTTAGAAAAGTTTAATCTTCCAATACTGAACCAGGAAGAAGTTGAAATTATGAACAACCCAATTACAAGCACTCAAATTGAAGCTGTGATTAAAAAAAAAAAAAAACTCCTAAGAAACAAAAGCCCAGGACTGGACAACTTCACAGGAGAATTCTATCAAACATTTTGAGAAGAGCTTATGCCTATCCTTCTAAAACTCTTTCAGAAAACTGCAGAGGAAGGAACACTTCCGAACTCATTCTATGAAGCCATCCTCACCCTGATACCCAAATCAGACAAAGACAACACAAAAAAAGAAAACCACAGGCCAATATTACTGATGAACATAGATACAAACATCCTCAACTGTTTAGCAAACAGAATTCAGCAACACATCAAAAAATTCATACACCTTGATCAAGTTGGGTTTATTCCATGGATGCCAGGATTTTTCAATATATGCAAATCAATCAACTTGATACATAATATTAAAAACTTGAAAGATAAAAACCATATGATAATCTCAATAGATGCAGAAAAAGCCTCTGACAAATTTCAGCACCCATTTATAATTAAAACTCTTCAAAAAGTGGACATAGAAGAAACCTATCTCAACATAATAAAGGCCATGTATGATAAGCCTACAGCAAAGATTATTCTCAATGGTGAAAAACTAAAAGCATTCCCCCTAAGAGCAGGAACGAGGCAACAGTGTCCACTTTTGTCACTATTATTCAACATAGTTTCTGGCAGTCCTAGCAACAGCAATCAGAGAAGAAAAAGACATAAATCCAGATAAGAAAAGAAGTTAAGCTCTCACTGTTTGCAGATGAAATGATACTGTACATGGAAAACCCTAAAGATAGTATCAGAAAATTACTATAGCTAATCGGTGAATTTAGCAAAGTTGCAGGATACAAAATCATACAAAATTGCTTATATTTCAATATATTAATAATGAAAAATCAGAAAGAGAAATTAAGGAATCAATCCCATATACCGTTGCAACAAAAAGAATTAAATATCTAGGAATAATCTACCTAAGGAGACAAAAGAACTGTACACAAAAAATTATATGATACTAATGAAAGAAATCAAAGACGACATAAACAGATGGAGAGATAGTCCATATTCCTGGGTAGAAAGAAAAATCAATATTGTGAAAATTACTATATTACCAAATGCAGTGTACAGATTCAATGTGATCCCTATCAAATTACAAATGGCATTTTTCACAGATCTAGAACAAAAAATTTCACAATTCATGTGGAAACACAAAAGACCATGAATAGCCAAAGAAGTCTGGAGAAAGAAGAATGGAGCTGAAGGAATCAACCTTCCTGACCTCAGATTATACTACAAAGCAACAGTCATCAAGACAGTATGGTACTGGCCCAAAAACAGAAATATAGACCAACAGAACAAGATAGAAAGCCCAGAAATAAACCCATGCACCTATGGGTACCTTATCTTTGACAAACGAGGCAAGAACATACAGTGGGGCAAGGGCAGCCTCTTCAATAAAAGGTGCTGGGAAAACTGGACAGCTACATGTTCAGTTCAGTTCAGTTCAATTCAGTCACTCAGACATGTCCGACTCTTTGCAACCTCATGAACTGCAGCACATCAGGCCTTCCTGTCCATCACCAACTCCTGGAGTCCACCCAAACCCATGTCCATCAAGTTGATGATGCCATCCAACCATCTCATCCTCTGTCATCCCCCTCTCCTCCTACCCTCAATGTTTCCTAGCATCAGGGTCTTTTCCAATGAGTCAGCTCTTTATATCAGATGGCCAAAGTATTTCAGCCTCAGCTTCAGCATCAGTTCTTCCAATGAACACCCAGGACTGAGCTCCTTTAGGATGAAATGGTTGGATCTCCTTGCTGTCCAAGGGACTCTCAAGAGTCTTCTCCAACACCACCATTCAAAAGCATCAATTCTTCGGTGTTCAATGTAAAAGAATGAAATCAGAACACTTTGTAACACTATACACAAAAATAAACTCAAAATGGATTAAAGACCTAAATGTAAGACCAGAAAATATAAAACTCTTATAGGTAAGCATAGGCAGAACACTCAAAGACATAAATCAAAGCAAGATCCTCTATTACCACCTCCTAGAGTAATGGAAATAAAAACAAAAGTAAACAAATGGGACCTGATTAAACATAAAAGCTTTTGCACAGCAAAAGAAACTATAAGCAAGGTGAAAAGAAACCCTTAGAATGGCAAAAATAATAGCGAATGAAACAACTGACAAAGGGTTAATTTCCAAAATATACAAGCAGCTCATACAACTCAATACCAGAAAAACAAACAACCCAATCAAAAAGTGGGAAAAAACACCTAAACGGACATTTTTCCAAAGAAGACATACTGATGGCTAACAAACACATGAAAAGATGCTCAACATCACTCATTATTAGAGAGATGCAAATCAAAACTACAATGAGATATCACCTCACACTGGTCAGGATGGTCATCATCAAAAAGTCTACAAATGCTGGAGAGGGTGTAGAGAAAAGGGAACCCTCTTGCACTGTTAGTGGGAATTTAAATTAATACAGCCATTTTGAATGATGGTTTGGAGATTACTTTAAAAGCTAGGAATAAAGACACGGTATGACCCAGCAATCCCACTC